>NW_022103901.1:37935301-37943083 GCF_000313985.2 Echinops telfairi | reverse complement strand
AAAAAAAAGAAATACAATTATTTTTTATATAAAGCTCTTTCTTACACATATACATGGCTGGATTTGTTTCTCTAGCCAACCCAACCTAACACAACAACCAGTCATGGTGATGGAGCAGGACCAGGCAGTGCTTCGTTCCAGTGTGCATGAGGTGGACCTGAGTGGGGCACCAACTGCAGAATAAGTGACAACAATTCCTGTGACTGTGCTTTTCAAAGAGGCTGTAATAGGATTTTTTTTTCCCGTCCAAATAAAGGTCTAGGAATTTGTCAGGGAGACTTATTGGCAGTCTCTTCCTTGGTGGGTCACCACCCTCAGGGAGGAACCCCTTAGAACCTGTAGGCCATCTTTACAGCGGTTCTCAACCTGTGGGTCGCAACCCCTTTGGGGGTTGAATGACCCTTTCACAGGGATCGCCTGATTCATAACAGTAGCAACATTACAGTTAGGAAGTAGCAACAAAAATCATTTCATGGTTGGGGGTCACCACCACATGAGGCACTGTGTTAAAGGGTCCTGACATTAGAAAGCTTGAAAACCACTGCTCTACAGACTTGGCAGCTGAGAAAGGTTAAATTGATTCTGCCCTGTTGCTTCCTGCCTTCCTCTCCTCGCCCAACACCATTCTCCTCCCTGGTGGCTGCTAGGGTCCACAAGGACTAAAATCGACAGTGTCACCCATTCAGCTGGTGGCAAACCCTGGGGAAGGTGGCTACTGTGCCTCTGTCTTTTCCAGGCCTTTTGTACAGATTGGGTCTCAGAGAAACGCCCTGTCTCATTTGATTTTACGAGTTTACTGGACTGGGGAAATGTCCCAGTGGCCTTACTCTGTTCACACTGGTCCAGAATGAAGACTCTCAGAGAAGCTGGGGCGTCTGGGCTCATCATCCCAGATGGAGAGTTGGTGACAGGATGGCTGCTGATACGGGCTCCAGCCACAGCACAGAACCAAACCAATTGCCATCGAGTCAACTACGGAACGTGGCAGCCTCAAGCGTGTCAGGAGAGAGCTGCGTGCCAGAGGGTTTTCAATGCCAGGGCCCTTCCAGAAGTAGATTGCCAGCCCTGTCTTCCCAGGTTCTCCCAAGTGGATCCCAACCACCCACTGTCTGCCTAGTAGCTGAGCACTCAGCTGTTCACATCACCCAGAACACCAGGCTTTTAAATCTTGCTCCTCCACCTGCCTGCTGGATGAATCTAAGCAAACCTTCCTCACCTCTGGGCTGGAGGCCGCCTTCCTCATCCATCAATCCACCTCACAAGAGTTAGAAACCCACCTCATATGAGTTAATGCATGCAGTCCTTAAAAGAATGCCTGGGCCAATCATGAGAGTAGCGATACCAGGAGGGGAAAGAGAAGGTGGGGGAGAAAGAGGGAACTGATCACAATGATCAACATATAACCCTCTCCTGGGGGGACGGACAACAGAAAAGTGGGTAAAGGGAGACAGTTGTCAGTATAAGACATGAAAAAATAATAATGTATAAATTATTGAGGGTTCATGAGGGAGGGAGGGGAAAAAATGAGGAGCTGATACCAAGGGCTCAAATAGAAAAAAAAAAGGTTTTGAAAATGATGATGGCAACAAATGTACAAATGTATAAATTATAGAGGGTTCATGAGGGAGGGAGGGGAAAAAATGAGGAGCTGATACCAAGGGCTCAAATAGAAAAAAAAAGGTTTTGAAAATGATGATGGCAACAAATGTACAAATCTGCTTGACACAATGGATGGATGGATGGATTGTGATAAGAGCTGTACGATCCCCCAATAAAATGATTTTTTTAAATGCCTGGGTCCCCAAACCCATTGGCAGGGTCTCTACATGGATTAAGCCTCTGTTGAACCCCTCTGACCATACTCCAGGGATGTAACTAGCCTTGATATCAGACGGAGAGTTTTGTAAACTCTATTATGGCAGACATAATTAGGTTAAAATATAATACCAGATCATTTGTTCTCCCTTTAGACCCATTCTAAATTTGTTTTAATTTTTTAATATCCTATTTTTTCTCCATGTATTTTTCCCCTGGTTTATTTTGTTGTTGTTGTGGGTGGGGGTAGGGCTTGTTCATTTGTCTCGTTTTGTATGTTTTGCAGTACATGGAATCCAGGATAGGTAAATCTGTGGAGACAGTAATTGTATTGATGACTTATTGGGAGGGGAGGTTAAAGAGAAATGAGGAGCTAACAATGAGTATAAGAAGGAATAAAATGTTCTACAACTGATTGAAATGATGATAAGACAACGCTTTAAGATGACCAAACTCTGGAAATGTATGATATGTGAACTGTATGTCAGGAACGCTATTTAGAAGAAGGAGAATGCCTGCGTAACTGAGGAAGATGGAGAGTCAGAAATGGAGGAGCACATGGAATTGCTCCATGAGCCACTGCCTTCTTTCTCATGAGATCAGAAGCTCTGGATGGTGCCTGGCTATCATTACTGAACATACTGAGCAAAGATTCTGTAGAGGAACCCCGATCAAAGTGGGGAAGAGGGAGAATACAAAACAGAAACTTAAATTTGTATAGATCCCAGACTTTCCAGAACCATAGAGGCTGGATGAACCCCAAAACTATAGTCTGAGGTCATCTTTAAACCTTAAACTTGAAGGCAAAACTATCTTCTGAATTTGTCCTTAGACTAAATGATAATAAATAACCCTCGATATTAAATAATAAATCCAAACCCAACTCATCGCCTTCCTACAGGACAGAGTAGAACTGCTTCATGGGGTTTCCAAGGCTGTGAATCAATGGAGCAGGCTGCCTCGTCCGTCTTCTGGTGGGTTTGAAATCTCAATCCCCTGTGCCACCAAGTCTTGTGAACCAAGTGTCACAGTGGGTTAAGCATTAGGCTGCTAACCAAGAACACCAGCCGCTCCACCGGAGAGAGACGAGGCTTTTTATTCCAAGAAAGAGCCAAAGCCTCTGAAACCCACAGGAACAGTTCCACCCTTTTCTCCTATAGGGGTTGCTATGAGTTGGCATCGACCCAGTGGAAGTGAGTTTGGTTTGTAAAGACCGACGGTCTTGAACACTGAGCTTTTTACCCTGTTTCCGTGAAAGTAAGACACCCCCCCCCAAATAAGACCTACATACAGTTTTGCCTCTCACTGAAATAGAAGGCATCCCCCCGAAAATAAGGGTTTGGATTATGATAATGTTCCAGAAGATGATGACATGGCTGTCATTGAATAAATGAGTACATGTACCATAGATTGCTGTACATTGATATAATGGTAGTAACAAGAAATTCTTGATACTGTAGGATTCACAGTTTGTCTGGTTATGCTGCTTTGTGATGACAACTACTACCGTACCGTATACAGGTAATAAATTTCCTTTTTTGTTGTTCAACAATAAATGTGTACCATATTTTTCTTCATGGAAAAATAAGATATCCCCTGAAAATAAGATCGAGCGCATCTTTGGGAGCAAAAACTACTAGAAGACACTGTCTTATTTTGGGGAGACAGGGTAAGAACCATCTGTATAGGGTCATGACAACAACCGCTTAAAGACTAGAGAAGGACGGTTAGGGAACGTGAGCTGCCCTTAATAAACCGGAACGTAAACTCACTAGAAGCTCGGCTGAGTTTTGGTCAGTGAGGCTTCCCTGGCGGCAGGAGGAACACTGAGAACTCACTGCCATTGAGTCAGTTACACAGGGAGCTGCTACCCACAAGGTCAGCGGTTCAAAACTGCTAGCCACTCCCAGAGAGAAGGATGAGGTTTTCTACCCCCATAAAGGGGTATGGTTTCAAAACCCTGTCCTACAGGGTCACTATGGGGTGTAATCAATTCGATGGCAGTGAATTTGGTTTTTTGTTCCTAAGACTGTAACTTTTTACGGGAGCAGAGAGCCTCCACATTTTCCCAAGGATCAACTGGTCAGTATGAACCACCTACCGTGCGGTCAGCAGCTCAACACCTGACCCACGGCACCACCAGCTCAATACCCTGCCTTAACCTCTGAAACTGTCGCATTTGAGGGAGCAGACTCAGGAAGTGGCATGGTTCTGGTGGCGACAAGCCTGGGCTGCCTCCTGAGGGTTTTGTCCACCTTCAACAGGAGTAGGGCCACAGAAGAATTGATGGCTTTGAAGTATGGTGCTGGTGACGAATAGTGACAGTACCATGGGCTTCCAGAACAAGCAACTCTGTCTTGGAAGAAGTACAACCAAAGTGCTCCTTAGAAACAAGGATCGCCAGACTTCATCTCATGTACTTTGAGATAACATGAGATAGCTCACGTTATCAGGAGAGACCAGCCTCTGCAAAGGACACCATGCTTGGTAAAAAGAGGAAGACCCTCAACATAGGCTCCCAAACTTATTTGACCTACCACCTCCTTTCAAAAAGATGACTCAGCACTCCCTGGCAATTGAAAGCGTTTGACCATAATCCAGGATAAAGTGACCATTCCAGTGCCCACCCCCAGGAGGCAGTATAGCGCACCTGGGGGAAAGACTGTTCATGGAGTTGGATTGGCACTGTGGCTGCAGGAATGGGCTCAAACGTAAGCACAGCAGTCAGGATGGCACAGGACCTGGCAGTTGCATTCTGTTGCACACAGAGTCACTATGAGTCAGAACTGACTTGGTGGCTCAAAGCAGCAAGTTGTTGTGGAGAGGGAATATGTAAATGAGCATTTGTACCTGCTCCAAGCACAACTCTGGCTAGCCAAATGCCAGCACTGCCCTGATCACCTTCCACATCCCCTCAATAGCATGTACTAGGTGCTCAGGGAATATCTGTGGGATATTGCTGTCAGGTAAACAGTGTAGTGGTTACTCACCGGGCTACTAACTGTTAGGTCAGCAGTTCAAAATCACCAATTGCTCCTTGGGAGAAAGATGAGGCTTTCTACTCCCTTGAAGAGTTATACTCTTGGGGCATCTCACATGGGTCATGAGAAGTGAAAAATGGAGGTACAGAACGGGGATAGAATTTAGCCAGGAATGTGAAGTTGAGAAAGATTGTACTGAGGGAAAGAACTCCTGGGAGGCAAGGGAGAGCAGAGAAGGACAGGAGCATCTTGAGCTCCCAAAAAAAATTCCACGACCCAATGAGTTAGGGAAATCGTGCCCTTCGGTGGGGCAATGGGATATGTGTAGGATTTGGGTCAGGGAAATATGCAAATGAGATTAAGAGAGCCGATAAGGAGAAGGGAGGCTTCCTGGTGCTGCAGCTGCAGAATGTGAGTCCTTCCCAGACCAGCTTCTTGGAATGTGGGAGAACAGGCTGCACAGTCCAGCTCTGACCTTGAGAGGGGAAGGGGCTGTGTGGACCCTGCCCAGAGAGACAAACTCCTTGGAATGCTGGAGTCAGGGACTGCAAAGTCCAGCAGATCATCTGTCTTTCTGAGAGGCTGTGGGAAGGGGCTTCATGGTCCAGACCCGGCCCAAACAAGGTCCCAGCCCTGTGGGTCAGCATAGACTCAATGGCAGTGTGTCTGGCTTGAGTTTGGTTGCTAGGTAAGGGCCGTGGAAGCATAGTGGGGGTGCATTGTGCTACTAACCATAGGGAGGGAGAGGGATGAGGCCTTCTACTCTCATCAAGGCTTAGAGCCGTGGAAACCCACGGGGCCGTTCACCTCTGATCTGCAGGGTTGCTGAGTTGGAGTGGACGTGGTGGTGGTGAGCTTGGGGGATTTTTGTTTGGTGCTGTGGAGGCCCTTCTGACTGACAGTGACAAACAGACAACAGCACAGAGCCCTGCCTGGTCCCGCGTCGTCTTTCTGATCATTACTCAGTCATGGGGTGTGGGTTCCTTAGGGCTTCATCTGTAAGATACCCCTTTGCTGCTCCGGAGCCCCCACAGAGACCCTGGGGCCGACAGATCTGGCTCTCTGACTGCCCCGTAGCCCCAACAACCTTGAAACTTAACTTCCTGGGGCCGTAAACTTCCTTTAACCCTTTCACCTGTGTGCAGCTATTTCCATTCCAACCTCCTGGGTAGGGTTTGGTTGACAAGCTCTCTGGAAGGTGTCCGCGGGAGGCTTAATTAGTCTCTTGCCTTTGCCCATCACCCACATTTTGCTCATCACCCAGGTCTACCAAGGGACCATCGTCATCTACAGGATCTGGAGGTCAGTTAACCACAACCGCCCACCCCCCACCCCCACCCCCCAGTCATTCTTTCCAGGGACAGTTCAAATGCCTGCGTTTTCCACAGATCCCTCAGGAGCTTAGAATGCCCTCTTTTATGGTTGGAATTATAGCCTGCCCTCCAAAAAATACAAGGGGGCTTCAAAATCCCTTTACCTGGTTACCCCATTTTTCCTCTAACCTCTTGAAGCCTCTTCCCTGCCTCCCTCATAAGTGTTGGGCACCTGATGCTGTCCGGTGGATCCGAGTGGGGGGGGAGGGCTTTGCCGTGTTAATAAGGCGCTACCTGCCGAATGGCTCCTAAACCTAATGTCTTTTGAGATACAGAAAGAGCCCATTAGACGCAGGAGAAAGCCGCTGGAAGGTAGGCACCACATGAATAGCGCAGAGAATGCTGAGAAGAACCCTGGAGACAGAGGCCAGGCATCTCCCCAGGGCAGACAGACAGCCTCCAACGGAAGTCCAGCCTCCATCTCATCTGTGTAATTTCTGTTATGGCAGCACCAGCCACCTAAGACACTCCCTGGTGCCCACCTTCATGTCCAATGCCCAGGCCTTTCCAGACACGGCGACTCTGGTTTCTACCACAACTCCTGGAAGGCAGAATTCTCGAAGGCTCCCGTCTTCCATCTGGCCTTGCACAGGGCAATGGGATGGGTAGTGTCTGAGAAGGGGGTGGAATCCCTCCGCCTGGCATCCACTGGGCCGCCGGAGGCACGTGGAGGGTGAAACGGGCCCCCTTCTTCCCAGCGGACCAAGCAGCACTGAAGAGGTCCACCTGATGTTTCGGGATGAGGGCCTGCTGCCCTGCAGTGGGTTGTCCTCAGAGCTCAGGGGCATGCCCTGCAGTTCCCGGGAACCTCTTACAGCTCTGCCATGGGAATGTGGAGGTTGGAGGGAAGCCCTCAACAGACACATGTCAGGCGAGAAATCGATGACTGTGTGTTCCCGGGAAGCTAGTGCGGGCATACAGCTTAGCTCTGCCTACTCCGTCAAGTCAGACCTACTGAGGGGAAAGGGCTTCCCCGGGAAAGCTGGGAGGAGGTTTGACTGAAGCATCCTCTATCACCAGGGAGGAGAGGCGTGGGGCGGGGCTCTCTCCTGGCAAAAAAAGGAGGGAATGTTTTGGTTTTTTTAAGTCGCCAGCAAGTCCATGCTAATGCATGGTGACCCGTGTGTGTTACAACAGAATTGTGCCTCACAAGATTTTATTTCTGCCTTTAGATACATTTTGTGGGTGCTGTGCACAATATGCACAGCAAAAGACAAACAACAGACAAAACCAACTGCTATCGAGCCAGTCCCAGTGCAAGCCGGTGGGTTTGTCCCACAAACTTGAACCAGGCAGGAATGAATAGCAAGGAGCCCTGGTGGCATAGTGGTTAGATGTCAGGCTGCTAACCCCAAGGCTAGCAGTTTGAAACCACCAGCCACTCTGTGGGAGAAAGATGAAGCTTCTATTCTTGTAAAGAGTGACAGCCTCAGAAACCCAGAGGGGCAGTTCTACCCTGTCCTACAGGGTCACTATGAGTCAGCATGGACTCGATGGCAGTGAGTGTGTTTTTAACAGCTTCTACAGCAGTGCAAGCTACTTCTTTGAAATAAAACTCATATATATATAAAATCACTAAGGCAGGCCTGGTAACGTAACGGGTTACACATTGG
>NW_022103901.1:37932843-37934216 GCF_000313985.2 Echinops telfairi | reverse complement strand
AACACCCAACCCCAAGGCCTTTGCACCTGCTGCCTAAGCATTATTTCCTCCAACATCCTCACTGTTTAAACCTTCCCTCATTCCAGGCCCCTTGTCAGAGAAGACTTCCCTCACTACCATCTCTCCAGAATGCCCCCTATTCTTTCTCTCCAACAAGCCCCAATGGCTTGGTGGTTACTCGTTGTTCGTCTGCTAACTGCAAGGTCAGCAGTTCAAAACCACTAATCACTCTGCAGGAGAAAGACAAGGCTTTCTATTCTTGTAAAGAGTTGTAGTCTCAGAAACTCACAGGGGACGTTCTACTCTGTCCTGTAGTCGCTGTGAGTTGGCACCGACCCTATGGCAGTGAGGCTCTTTCTCACCATCCACATTTCCTATCATATGCTCCATCCTTGCCTTGGGCTCCCCCTGCCTTTGATCCTCACGATGGTTGGTTGCTGCCCAGTTGATTTCTACTCCCAGTGACTGCATGTGGGCAGACTAGAACTGCTTTGCAGGGTTTCCATTGGCAGTGACCTTTCACTAACAGGTCACCAGGCCTTTCTTCTGAGCTACCTCCATGTATGTTTGTACCGCCAAATTTCCAGCTAGTTATTGTACACTTAGTAGTTTTTGCCACTCAGGGACTCTGTGTTAGTCTGGGTGGACTAGAGAATCAAATTCATAGACACCATATGTGTGTAAGAGAGAACTTTTTACCAAAGAACAATTGTACATTAAGAGAACATCCCGGCTCAGTCCAGATCAAGTCCATAAGTCCAATAGATCAGTGCTGGCATGAGGCTCCTCCAGGTCTAGGGCTCTGGCATATGTCCATGTGACTTGTCAGCAGGAAGGCATGCAAAGAGCGTATGTCTCCCACCTCCAAGGAGGAAGTTCAGAGTTCCCAGAATCCTCAAGAGAAGGCCATGCCCACACAGAGGCCTCATTGGCTGTGACCTGATTGACAGGCAAGACTCCACCCCTCCACAAGTTGGCAGAGTATGTAACTGCCACAGACTCCTTCCCAACCTGATGGTTGATTTTAACATGTTTGTTAGCTATGCCTCTTCTTCCCATCTGCTCATAGTACAATGTCACAAGCCTGTCAATGTGCCCTCTGCAAATGCAGACACGGAGACTCCAGAATCTTCCATATGGCGCCTCATCTTTCTTCTGTAGAGTGGCTGATGGTTTCAAACTGCAGACCTTGACATTACTAGCCCAATTTGTTACGACTGCACCACCAGGGCTTCTCATCCCCTGATGATAGCTCACATAAATTGTGTCCCTCCACACAGGCTGGCTTTTCTACAGTGGCAAATCTGGTAAGTTGTGTGTGTGTGTGCGCGCGCGCGCACACGTGCCGGGTTGGGGATGGATGGGGAGGTGCC
>NW_022103901.1:37930171-37931598 GCF_000313985.2 Echinops telfairi | reverse complement strand
CATTGGTTGCAGCCACCGTGTCAATCCAGCTTGTTCAGGGCCTTCCTCTACTTTACCAAGCATGAAGTCTCTGTCCAGGGATGGGTGTCTCTTAACAACTGAGGAGCCATGAGCCCCTGATGGAGTTGACCACTCAATGTTGGATCATAGTATGGGAGGATCTTAACAACATGTCCAAAGTATGTGAGACAAGTCCTTGCATCTAAGAAGCATCCCATCTGTACTTCTTCCAAGACAGATTTGTCTGTCCTTTTGGCAGTACATAGTACCTTCAATATTCTCCCCAACACCGTCACACAAACACATCTATTCTTCTTTCGTCTTCTTTATTCAATGTCCAGCTTTCACCATGGTTTGGGTCAAAGTAGCATCCTTGCCTATCAGCACTTGAAAGAGGTCTTTTGAAGCAGATTGACCCAATGCAAGTGTCTAGCCTCAAAAAAGAAGAGAGAATTGAGCACTGCCTTCAAATATTGAAGAGGCACAAAACTGGGAAAGAGACAAGATTCAACCTGAGAAATCACTAGAGAAGAAAACCGGGGGTAGCGGGTGGAAGTTAGGGGGGTTGATTCTATCTGGGTGTGCTTTTTTAAAATCATTTTATTGGGGGCTCATACAACTCTAATCACAATCCATACATACATCCATTGTGAGTCAAGCACATTTGTACATTTGTTGCCCTCATCATTCTCAAAACATTTGCTTTCTACTTGAGCCCTTGGTATCAGCTCACTGGGATAGGATGAGAAGTAGTGAGTTCCCTTCCACAAGCAGTGTGATCGTTGGACTTTATGTCAGCTTGATCCTCCCATGCTATGACCTAACATTGAGTGGTCAACTCCATGAGGGGCGCATGGCTCCTCAGTGAAGCAGCCCAGCCATTGAGGAAAAAATAGAATAAAGGACCACCTCATTCATCTGGTCATCACTGTCTTGATACGAGTGAGGGAGGTTTCATTTGGGGTGCAGCTTACTCTTAGTATAGACTGACAGCGTGTGGACACTAGCTCATTCCTACTGCTAGATTTAGATCCTGCATCTGATTCTTCAGTCTGCTGATCCCAGGAGTCACCAGCAGCAGACTGCTGGACCTGGAGCCCTTTGGCCAACCTCAGATTCATTCAGCTCGGCATCCACCAGTCAATGGTCTTCCTGCTTCATCTTCCTGCTTCCTGTTCATTAACCCCTGCACCTACAGGAGTCAGAAGAAGCAACCAGCTTGCATCTGACCCACAAACTTGAACCAGACTGGACCGGGGCAGAGCGGTTACAAGTTTGGCTGTTCAGCAGTTCAAAAGTACCAACCCCTGTGAGGGAGAAAGATGAGTTTTCTACTCCCATAAAGAGTTACACAGTCTCTGAAACCCACAGGGGTGGTTCAACCCTGTCTTCCAGGGTCACCGTGAGTCGGAATCCACTTGACGGCA
>NW_022103901.1:37925824-37926857 GCF_000313985.2 Echinops telfairi | reverse complement strand
CTGTGGATTTATTTCTCTAAAGTACCCAGACTAATACATGGCCCCACCAGCTTCACGCCCCTTCCAACCGGGCAGGCTGCCCAAGACTCTTTCTTTCCCTCTCTGTTCCCAGTGACTTAGGATGCCAGGTGAGCTCATGCCACCCACGGCCCATCAAATTGCAAATGCTAATTGTACACAGGCTCCAAAGCTGCTGTCTTTGGAATGGTCTCCATTGAAAGGGCAGCAGGAATCTGAGCAAGGAAACATCCAAAAGGTCACCTCCACGGGCCTCCCCATCCCCACCCCTGCCTCCCACAACAGCTTGGGACATCACTGCTCCCTTGGAAACAGGCTGGCAGAGACGCAGGCAGAATGCTCCATTTCTGCAACGCCTCTCGCTCCCCCAGATGCACCAGTCCTGAGCTGCGTTAATGGGGAAAAAATTGTCTTGTTTTGTAAGACAAGCTTGACAGCTGTTCATTGTCTGTCAGGGAGGAGAGGTAATGAGAATCCCTCGGCAATTGAGTTAACTAAGAGATCCTCTAGTGGAACAGGAGCCCCAAGACTCCTGGGAAGAGCAGTGCAGCTTGCTGTGCCTACTACGTCCTTAGCCCAGCCCTTTGGAGACCTGGAACTCGGAGTATGAACGAACCGTAGACAGGCAAGGGACTCCTGCAATTGATAGTGCGATTGTCTCCTCCTGGCAGCTGTTGCCCCCACCCACCCAGCCATCCTCCACAGAGCTTCCATGGCATCTTTGAGACTTGAACATCAGACATCCTTCCCTGCTCACGTCCTTCTTGTGGTTCTCCAGGGTACTGGGGATAAAACCCAGACTCATGATCCTGTCTCTAAGTCTCTTCATATGATCCCTGGTGCATTGGGCTGTGATCTGAAAGGCCAGTGGTTCAAAACCACCAGCTGCTCCGTGGGAGAAAGGAGAGGTTTTCTAGTCCTATAAACAGTTACAGTCTCAGAAACTCACAGGACAGTTCTAACCTGCCTGATAGGGTTCCTGTGAGCTGACATTGACTCGGTGGCAGTGAGTTTG
>NW_022103901.1:37920388-37925103 GCF_000313985.2 Echinops telfairi | reverse complement strand
AAAAAAAATGTATGATACACGTGGAGCATCCCAACCACCAGGCAGATTAAGGAAGGAGATGGGCCCACTGTATCCTCTCCCTTAGGCCTCACAAGGCCCCGAGGAAAGCTTTTTTTTTTTAATTATTTTATTGGGGGCTCGTACAATTCTCATCATTGGCCTTGGTTTTAAGGCTCTTCCTGCATGGTGGTGCTGTGCGGTTGGGCTGTTAACTGCAAGGCCAACACTTCAAAACCAACAGCCGCTCCATGGGAGAAAGACAGGGCTTTCCACTCTGGTAAAGAGTTACAGTCTCAGAAACTCCCATGGGGCAGCCTTACCCCGTCCTGCAGGGAAGATATGCGTTGGCATTGACTCAATGGCAGTGAGTTTGGTTTTGGAGTTTTAACCAAAAGGTCGATGATTCAAATCCCTCAGCTGCTCCTGGAGAGAAAGATGAGGTAGCCTGCTCCCAGAAAAGCCCTCTAAAGGGTCACTATAAGTCAAAATGGACTTGATGGCCGTGGGGATCCGATTTTTACTGAAGGGTCTTCAGGAGCTGGTTCCTGCCAACCTCACTAACTTCATCCTAAGCCACCTCCACCAGGTCACCCCTGGCTCAAAGGACATCTGTGTTCGGTTGGGTCCCCCCAATACACACCCCCAGATGACGATTGGGTGGAAACAAGTTGTTCATTTGGAGGAAGAAAGACCTGGTGCCCTGCTTTTTAAAAACTAGCTTCTGATTGTGGATTAGGGGGAAGTTAACAGACGAGACCCTCAGCTCTGCCATTCAATAGTCACAGTTAGTTTCTACTCACCCACTGCAGTTCCCTCAATGCCCCATCATGTATCCCCCTTCTTGCCTGTGTTTCTTGTTTCCATCCCTCCTTCCCTAAGCCTTTGAACTTTGTTCTGGGTAAATGCTGTCCTTTTGATGCTAAATCTAGCGGGGTTCAGTTCCAGACCTAATGGGTGACTAAGGGCCATAGCCTTGGGGGCTACACCCATCTCGATCTCACCAATAAGCTTGGTCTGTCTTATGATTTTGGATTTTGTCACACATTTTTCTCCTACTCTACCCAGCGCCTTCTGAGGTGATCATTTTCAGAGCAGTCAGTAATGGTAGTTGGACACCATCGGGTCTCAGGGAGACAGAGGCTAATGTTTGCATGAAGCCACTGGGAGACCTGTGTCTGTATGTCTTTCTATGTCCATCACTCTTCTTTCCTCGGGATGGGGAAAGACCAACCACTGCACCTTAAAGGTTTCTCTTGCATTTTAAAACTTCAGTCCCTACTCACCAATGTCCAATATAGAACCTTGTCTTTGTGAACATGGATCTTGGTGCCCCACAAGACGATGGTCCTGATTCCTCCAGGCCCAGTATCTCAATCCTTCAAGGTGTTCGGTGATGCCTAAGAAGTTTTCATCACTTTGTGCCCTGTCTGCTTCACCACATTCATAGATATGTGAATGTGCAGCGAAGCCGTCCGCTCTGTCGGGGAACACTCTCACTTCCAGTGCCCTACTTCTGCGAAGCATTCCATGAGAACCACATGGATCCCAAAGAGCTCGCTCACAAGTGACCACGGGATCACCCAGGACCAGGCAGCATTTTGTCCCAGTGTGCACGGGACTCCATGAATCAGAAGATGATGGGGCGGCTGACCGTTTATCCGGGAGGCAGTCCCAGGAAGCACAGCGAGGCAGTGGGAGAGTGAGGAGGGAAGGGAAAAGATTCCAGGAGCAGGTTGCTTTAGGAGGAACCCTGGCAAGACTCTGAGGAGCACTCTGAGCTGTCCAATCCAGGAGCGAGCAAGCGCTCATCCACGGAGCCCTGGTGATACAATTGTAAGGCTTGGGCCTGCTAACCACAAGATTAGTGGTTCAAATTCACCAATTGTTCCTCAAGACAAAGATGAGGCTGTCTGCTCTCTTAAAGATTAATAGCTTCAGAAACCCTGTGTAGGATTGCTCTGAGTCAAAGTTAACTCGATAGTAGTGGCCTCGGTTTGGTCTTTTGGTACCCCTCACCAAGCTCGCCATAGAGTGCAAGCCCAATGATCAAGAACCTGTCCACCTTCTCCATTCACTCTAACTGGCCTCCTTCAGCTCAGGGATGCCAAGCTCTTTCTCACCTCAGGCCCCCACTCACTCACTCCTGCAACCCCCTCTCTAGAGCATGCTTTCCTTGTTGAAGTAACTTTCTTGTGGGGTTTGGCTGAACATATACAAAGCAAGCTGGTAATCCATCCCAACATGGAGGCATGTGGTGTTTCCTGACTTGGGTGCAATCTCCTTAGGGTAACAGCACTCTTCCGGCTTCCTCCTTCTTTCCTGCCCCCTGAGCTTTGGTTTGCGGCAAATGCTGTCCTTTGGGTCTTGTGGTTGACTGTTCCTCCTGGGTCTTACTGTTCATTTCAGTACAGGCCTGTCTATTGTTTGGCTGAAAGGTGTACCCTGGGTTCAAAGGATGGCTAAGGGCCATAGTCTCAGGGGTTCTACTGATCTCCATCATTTCCCACCAGCCTGCTCTTTTTATGACTTGGAGTTTTGTCTCTGGAATACCCCCTCATGGTTAATTTATACTTTTTTTTAAAAAAATTAGTGTCTTTTCAAAGAGAAGTAACTGAAACCCAACTTCAGTTCTCTTAGTCCCCAAAGGAGGAAACCAATTGGATCCAACGTTGGACTCTGGGCATCAAACTATGCCATCCGTGCTGTCTCTCCACATCTCTTAGGGCCTTTCACGAGGGCTAGTGGAAGCCCTAGACTTACACATCGCCATAACAGGAGCCACACTGAAAAGATGGAGCCTTCCTCAACAGCTGTAGAAGAAAGAGCCCCCAGTGGGATCCCTCATCTCTCCAGACCCTGTGTCCATCCTGAACCATACTCACTGTGGCCACTGGACTCAACTATCCTGCCTGGTCAGCTCTGGGTCCCATGGCTCCATCTGAAGCTCAGGATAACCATCATCCAATCAAAGTGGAGTCAGTTTCCCCATAAAAGATGAGAGGTTCTGTTAACAAAGAAGAGGTGAGAGGAAAGCAAAGCCTACTGGTATCATGCTCAAGATTTCTTCAGAGTGGTCCGAGCAGCTTGGGTGGTGGGGAGAGCGGCAGCGGCCAGGCCACCCAGCTTCCAGAAAGCTCTGGATTCCCTGAGGACCACAGGCATCTGGCAAGTGCCCTCCCCACAACCAAAAGGCCCCAAAAGAAGGTCAACTCGGCCAAAGGGGCAGTGAAGGAGGAGCCCAAGAGGAGATCGGTAAGGTTGTCAGCAAAACATGTACCTGAAACAGTAAAGACAAAGCCAAAAAAAAAGGCTTTTTGGGGGGGCAACTACCAGAAGCATATGTTTAAGATCTGTCTTTTATACCAGTCCTTAAGTTCCTTTTAAAAAAATCACAATATTTTATTGTGTTATCAGTGAAAGTTGCTAGCAAATTAGGTCCCCACTCTCCATCTAAAAGTGTCTACACAGGCTGTTCTGTGGCTTCAGGTCCATCTTCTGTGTATCAACATTGTCCGTATTTGCTTCCTGGTTCCGTTTCCAGGACTCTCCTGCCCCTGCCTCCTTTGTCTTCTCGCCTTTGCTAGTACAGAGTAATCCCTGACCTTTCGGTCTCCTGTACAGGCAGCTCCTGAGGTACATCGGGCTCTGGACCACTCCTGCTTGCCCTTTAATGTTATGGAAATTTGCCCTTTGAAACAATTGAGCCAGCACCAACTTCCACCACTCTTCTCATCATAATCACCGTGCCTTGCTGTCAGCGCAGCTTTCAATTCATGGGAAAGGCTCCACTCTGTCCTACCACCCTTTCCGTGTAAGGCTACGTAGGAACGAGGTACCTGGTCTGAGAGAGTTGTTGTTGTTATTATTATTATTATTAATTACTATATGATTGATGAGTCTGTCCCTTCCTGGATTGATTGTGCATCTTCATTTGGGCCCCTTGCTCTCATTTGGCTGAGCTGAGCCACAGATGTGAGTTCATTTCCAGGCCAAAAGGATGATGAAGGACCACAGACTCAGGGGTTCCACCTGTGCCTATCAGGCCAGTCAGCCTGGTCTTTTTATGATTGGAGGCTTGTGTGTCACTTTTTTCTCCCCCATTCTATCCAGCACCGTCTACTGTGATCACTTTCTTCTGTGGGAGCCGGGCACCATCTAGTTCTTCTGGGCTCAGGGCAGTGGAGGCTGGGGTCCATGGGGTCCATTCGTCCATCGCTTCTTTGTGTCTTTAATTTTCCTCCCTCTTCTTTGCTGCAGACAGGCGTAGACCAATAGTTGGGCCTCAGATGGATGCTCGGAAGCTTTTAAGGCCCGGGTCACTGTTCACCAACGTGTCCGAATGTCAGGATGGAGAACCTTCTCTGTGTGCGGCAGTACGCCAGTGGACGTTGACAGCCCCTGACACTAGCGTGCTGAGCCTCCGGGCCAAGTGACTCATTCTCTCAAAGTGTCTGGTGATGGCTAAGAAGCTTTCTTAACCGTGTCCCCTGTACACTCCATTATATTCATGGCTGCCATCCGCAAGGTCAGCAGTTAGAAAACACCAGCCACTCCTTGGGAGACAGACAGGGCATTCTACTCCTGTTAAGAGTTACACTCTTGGAAACCCATTGGGGCAGTTCTATGGGGTCACTGTTCTTATTCAATAGCAGTGAATCTGGTGATTTTTTTAAACATTTTATTAGGGGCTCATAAAACTGTTATCGCAATCCATA
>NW_022103901.1:37917871-37919122 GCF_000313985.2 Echinops telfairi | reverse complement strand
TTTTGTTGCTACTTCATCACTGTCATTTTGCTACTGTTATGAATAGTACAACCCCAGTGAAAGGGTCGTTCAACCCCAAAGGGGTCGGGACCCACAGGCTGAGAACAGCTGCCTTTAACTCTTGTGCACCTCCCAGTGAAGCAAAAACACCTTTTCTTGCACCAAAACCATAGACCCACTGCCAATGAGTCGATTCTTACTTGTCAGGCCCCAATATGGACTGCTCAGATAGCTTCATCATTCGCTTGTGGAGCTGCAAGTGGGTTTGAACTGCCAAACTTGAGGTTAGCAGTCCCAAGCTTAACTCACAGCACCTCCTGGACTCCTTCAAATAGGAACTAAATGCACGTGCTCTTTCTGAACCTGCAAATTCTTACAGGTGAAGTTAGGAGTGGATCGGGTTCACAGGCTGAGGACTGCTTGTAAATTTGTTTTCATAGTAGAATATTGTACTCGTGGATGATATCCTTTGTTGGGTGTGCCAATCTGTGACTTCCCTGCAAGAGGATCTCAGGGGACAGCTTCCTTTCAAGGTTTTAAAAGCATCTCAGGACCATATGTTATGTCTCTGCAATCCGAAAGGTCAGCAGTTCAAAACTACCAGCCACTCTGTGGGAGAACTGCAAGACTTCCTACTCCTGTAAAGAGCGAGAGTCCTTGGCTGTGGACTCTTTATGTCTTCATAGTTTGCCGAACTCCCTTTCTGCCTCTGCTGCTACCATGGCACCGGTGAAAAAGCCTGTGTCAAAGGGGGTCCAAAAACAAGCATCAGGTGCTGAGATTCGCCCTTGACTGCAGCCACCCTGTGGAAGATGGAATCGTGGATGCTGCCAGTGTTGAGCAGTTTCTTCAGGAAATAACCAAGGTGATGGGAAAGCTGGTCATCTCAGGGGAGGAGTCTTAACCATTTTTTGAAAGAAGTAAGAGCAATATTACTGTAACCTCCGAGGTGCCTGTCTCCAGAAGGCATTTGAAACATCACACCAAGAAATATTTGAAGAAAAATAATCTACATGATTGGTTGTGTGTAGTCGCTCACAGCAAAGAAAGTTATGAATCATGTTATTTCCAGATGAAGAAGATGAGGATTAAAACTCACTTCTCAGGAATATTTTGTATGAGCCCTTGAATAAAACTTGGGGACAAAAATGTTAAAAAGAGTTACAGTCCCTGAAGCTCACAGAGGTAGTTCTACCCTGGCCTATCAAGTCACTATGAACTGACATCCGCTTGATGACAGCGAATATTTAT
>NW_022103901.1:37914684-37916217 GCF_000313985.2 Echinops telfairi | reverse complement strand
GCATCATTGTGTCTGTTTTGTGAGATGGAGGAGGACTTTGTGGACTGGTGTTGGACATATGGGTTAATGGGTTAATGTTGGACTTGTGGACTTGGGCAGCACTGGGTTGGGATGTTTTCTTGATGTGCATTTAACCTTTATATAAAATTCTCTCTTATACATGAGTTTCTGTGGATTTGTTTCTCTAAAGTACCCAGACTAACACAAAGAACAAAGAGAAGCCCCTTCAGCCCCAGGTTCAAATCCCCAAGCTGCTCACTAACCCTTCTGCGGGTGCAGGCAGCAACAATAAACCTTCTGAGCCTTCCCTTTCCACCTTTTAAAATATATCTTCTCTGCCATTCCCTTTGAAATGCTGGACTCTAGGAGTCCTCAGAAACCTCCCATCAGCCGTCCTGCAGCAGGCGGGGTCGGATTACAGGGTCTGCGAGCCAGAGATGACATTTACCAGGCTTGTCGGGTGGGAGAGCACACAGGCAGCGCGCACCTTTGCAGGGAAACGTTGCTATTGTCATGAAGATCACTATTTTGGGAGAGGGCTGAGTCTCCACAAATACCTCCTCAGACAGCAAGCAGGACGGCAATTTCCCCGAAAATAAATGTCACAGGCATGAGAGGCTTAGCCAAGCAAATAACTTCTTCCCCAATGCCGCTGAGTCGAGTCGATACCAGGCAAAACCACCGTGTGGAACGGAACCGCTTCCGAAGCTGTCAACTTAAGGGAGATGACCGCCAGTCCTTTCTCCGGCAGCGCACCAGGTGGGCTTGAAGCACCACCCTTTTGGTGAACAGCCAAGTGCTCTAACTTCGGCCACCATAAAAGCCAACTGCACCCACTGCTGCTGAGTGGGTTCCAGCCCAGAACACCCCTCCCCGACAGAGCAGAGCTGTTCCATTGGGTTTCCAAGGCTATATATCTTTATGAGGGCAGACAACCTCATCTTTCTCCAGAGGAGGAGCTGGTGGGTTTGAACCACTGACCTCATGATTTTCAACCGCACATGTAACTCACTCCACCGCTCCTTATTATGCCACTAAACCAAAAATAAGAAGAAGTACCACAGACTGCGAAAAAGGACAAATAAATCTGTCTTGGAAGTACGGCCAGAGTGCTGCTTAGAGGCAAGGCTTGGAAAACATGGTCTCATGTACTTTGGACATGTTGTCAAGAGAGACCAGTCCCTAGAGACAGACATCAACAACAAACCAAAAACAACAAACCCACTGCCATCAAGTCTATTGAAACTCATAGAGACCTTACAGAGAGTAGCTGAGATGTCAGGTTTCATAAGAGCAGACAGTCTCATCTTTCCCTGTGGAGTAGCTGGTGGAGTAGCTTGAACCACCGAACTTGTACTTAGCAAGCTAATGTCTAACCCACAGCACCATGAGCACTCCTTAAAATATTTCTAATCAGGAGAGAGGGACCAGACTCCATCTGAGATAGTTTATTGTGCCAGCCTGGCTGATAAACGCAGGTGGGATTGACTGAGGGGCGGAGAGATGGATGGCTTGGTGAGCCTTGCCTTTCTT
>NW_022103901.1:37911383-37913801 GCF_000313985.2 Echinops telfairi | reverse complement strand
TGCCCCGTGCACAGTGGGGTGAAATGCAAAGGGAGTGCAACAGGACAGCAAGGGGAGCAAAGTAACCAAGTCCCTGAGGGATCCTGAAAACAGACTTCTGACTTTAGGGACAGGGCTTGGCACCTTATCAGACTTGATCAGAAAACATACATAAGGGTCAGCAGACAGACCTGGAACTATCTCTTGTTTTTTTGTTGTGGTTTTCTTGTTCTGTTTTGTTTTTGTTTGTTTGTTTTTGTTTTTCTTTAGCCCCATGTCTACCTATATCAGATAGGCAGGACAAACAATCCCCAGGAGAAAACAACAAGAGCGGCGGTTGGGGGGTGGGGGAAGGCATGGGACAGGAAAGGGCGGGAACAGGGAGTGGGGAGCCAACAAACTCAGAGATAAGGGAGCAATAAGAGATCTAAAATTGATGGTGAGGAGGGCATATAATGCCTGGTGGGGGTGGGGGGTGTTGATCAAGTGCAATGTATCCAAGAGGAATTACGGAGAGCCGAATGGAGGGTGAGTGTGATAGTGGGACAGGAGGAATGTGAAAGGAAATAGAGGAAAGAAATAGGAGACAAAAGCTATTTATAGAGGTATAGCTATAGCCATGTATGTATATAAATATACTAATTTATAATGAAAGGGATAGAAGACAATGTACATATATTTATATGA
The DNA here is from genome assembly GCF_000313985.2 of Echinops telfairi. Taxonomy (NCBI): domain Eukaryota; kingdom Metazoa; phylum Chordata; class Mammalia; order Afrosoricida; family Tenrecidae; genus Echinops; species Echinops telfairi. The sequence continues at coordinate 37,913,135 of NW_022103901.1, read as the reverse complement.
AAGTATTAAGATAGCAGACAGACTTTGGACCTCTACTCAGGCCTCCCTTAACACAAGAACACTGTGTTCTAACAACCTGGCACACTTTGATACTCATCTTCCCAACACAATCACAGAAGACAAAATGGGTGCATAAGCAAATGTGGTGAAGTGAGTGGATGATGCCTGGCTATCAAAAATACAGTGTCTGGAGTCTTAAAGGCTTGAAATTAAACAAGCAGTCATCCAGCAGGGAAGCAAATAAGCCCACATGGAGGAAGCACACCAGTCTGTGATCATGAGGTGTCCGTTGGGTCAGGTATCAGATGTCAAAAGATCCAAAACAAACAACTATATTGATGTGAATGAGGGGGGTTGGAATGGAGACCCAAAGCCCATCTATAGACAATTGCATATGCCCCACAGAAGGGTTATAAGGAAGGAATGATTCAACCAAAGTGCAATAAAGCACCAATGAAATACATCGTTCCTCTAGTTCCTGAAAGCTTCCTCCCCCACTCCACCCCCACCCCACCATGATCCAGTTCTACCTTACAAATCCAGCTAGACTGGAGAGCACACAGTGGTACAGATGAGAGCTCTTGGCACATAGAATTCAGGACAGATAAACCCCTCAGGAACAGCAGTGGGAGTATCGATATCATGAGGGTAGGAGGATGGTCTGGGATGGGGAATGGGGAGAAAGGGGGAGCCCATCACAGGGTTGGATATATAGCCCCCTATCCCCAAAGGGGACGAATAACAGAAATGTGGGTGAAAGGCGATAACGGACAGTGTAAGATATGAAATAATAATAATAATAATATGCAATTGATCAAGGATTCAGGAGGGTGGGAGAAAGGGGAAATAAGAAGAGCTTATACCAAGGACTCAAGTAGAAAATTTTTTGGAAATAATCATGGCGACATATGTACAAATATGCTCGATACAATTTATGTATGGAAATTTATAAGAGCTGTAAGAGCCCCCAATAAAATAATTTAACAATAATAATTGTTATTTCTGATTAGGGCAGAACTCAGAGGTTCAGCCAGGCCTCAAGAGTGGCCAAGTGGTCACCATGCTTGACAGGAGTCAGAAGGGTGAAGTTGAGGGTAGCATTTCCCTGACGGGCTCTGGTGCTTTGTGGCAGCGCCTGAGAGACCACCGGGGGTCAATGTGATGAAGCAGGAGCAGGAGATGGGCCAGCTGACCCCACAGAGAGGTGTGAGTGAAACAGAGCCACCCAGAGCCACCGTGAGCACAAAACAGGAGTTCTGCCCACAGAATAAAGATTAATAAATAAGCAAAACAGATTGTGGGTGCCACAGTTCCCTGCAACAAACCAATCAAAGCTGCAGGTCCAGCTGCAGAAAATCAACTGGGCAGGTTCAAAAATTACAGTTAATAAGAAAACAGAGGGCATGAACCTGATCCCTCAAAAAAATGTGAAAAGGGGGAACAAAAGGCATCTGCAAAAGCATGGTTTTTTTTAATATCAATTGCAAGAGCATTCAACCAAGACAACAGAAGAAACGTTCATTAAGAAATGATGGAGAATTCTGCTGTGGTTGGTGCAGTCATTTCAGCTCTGACTCACAGCGGCGCCCCGGTGCGCAGCACAGAAGACGCTGTCCAGGCCTGAGCCATCCTCACAATTGTTGCTTGAGCTGACTGCCGCGGTGACTATGTCAGGCCACCTCATCGAGGGTCTTCCTCTTTTCCGTGCCCCTCCAATGTACCAAGCTTGATGTCCTTCTCCAGGGACTGGTC
>NW_022103901.1:37909730-37910830 GCF_000313985.2 Echinops telfairi | reverse complement strand
CCTCACTTTGAGCAAGCAGGTGGGGCCAGCTGATATTGCAGGTTGTTAATAAGCCTTCCTCTGATCCTGATGCCACACTCTTCTTCATATTGTCCAGTTTCTTGGATTGTCTGTCCAGCACACAGATTGAATAAATGTGGTTAAAGGATGCAGCCCTGATACACACCTTTCCTGGTTTTAGACCATCCAGTATCCCTTCGTTCTGTCCGAATGACTACCTTATATACAGATTCTGCATGAGTACAATGAAACGTTCCGGAATTCCCATTCATCTCAATGCTATCCATAGTTTGTTATGATCCATACAGATGAATGCCTTTGCATAATCAATAACACATCACTCTGGTATTCCCTGCTTTCAGCCAATAGCTATGTGACATCAGCAATGATACCCTTGGTGCCAGGTCCTCTTCTGAATCAGACTTGAATTTCTGGCAGCTCCCTGTTGATTTACTGCTGCCACCATTGTTGCGAAACTTTATTTGCATGTGATATTAATGATTTTGTTCAATAATCTCCACATTCTGTTAGATCGCCTTCCTTTGGAATGGGCACAAACATGGAGCTCTTCCAGTCAGTTGGCCATAGATGAGTGAATTGCTTCCAGGGCTTTATCAGCATGTTGATACATGTTACATGGTATTTTGTCAATTCCTGGAGCCTGGGTTTTGGCTAATCCCTTCAGTCCAGCTTGGACTTCTTCCTTCACTACAATTGGTTCTTGGTCCTCTGATATCTCTTGAAATGGTGAATATAGATTAGTGGTTTTTGGTATAGTGACTTTTATATTCCTGCCATCTTCTTTTAATGCTTTCTTCGTCATTCAATATTTTGCCCATAGACTCTTCCAACATGGTAACTCAATTCTCAAACGTTTGCTTCTTCTATGCTGCACATGTTTGTCATTCTTGTTTGTCCAGCCCCACAGCTTTGCACATTTCATCGTCTTCTCTTTGACTTCAGTACTTCTCCCATTTGCTTTACCCACTGTATAATCAAGAGACAGTTTCAGTCTCCTCTGACATCCACTGTGAGGCTTCCTTTACTTCCTCTCTTCTTACTGGCCTCTTCCTTTCTTCGTGGGCAATGTTCTTAATGTC
>NW_022103901.1:37907514-37908750 GCF_000313985.2 Echinops telfairi | reverse complement strand
TGTGGTTAGCCCAACCCATAACCACTAAGCCACCAGGACCTCTTAAATTAAAAAGTAAATAATATGGTTTCAAAAGCCACAATCATATAACAGCAAAAGAGATTTTTAAAATAGAGAACTGGGGAGAATTCAGGGGTAAAAAAATAGAAAATAAATGTCACAGCAATAAAAGTCCACTACACACACACACACATATGTAAATGAATGAATACAGCATGAATGAAAATAAAATCCAAGACAAAATGAATAATCTCCAAAATCTATGAAAAACTATATCTTAACAAGAAAAATACAAATAACCCAATCCAAAAATGGGTGAAAGACATAAATAGACAATTTACCAAATACAACATACAGACAGCCACCAACCATATGAAGAAATTTTTTCAATCATTAGCAATAAGAGAAATACAAATTAAATCAACAATGAGATGGCTCCTCACATCGTAGCAGTTACATAATCTGTGAACTTGAGCCAAGGGGCCAAGTCTAGGCTTTCATCAGGTCGCAGCTTGATGAACTCAGTTAGAGGCGTGATGGAGATAAATAGTTCACTCAAAGCCAGACCCACTCTCTCTGCCTTCCCTTCCCTGCTGTTGAGACATGCAGAGAGCTGGAGGGGACACGTGGAGACCTGTGCCAGCGTTGAGATGCCTCTACTGCCACTAGATCCACAAGATCTTCTACCCCACTGGCCTGTAATCTTCCTGCATTCAGCATCATTGCATGTGTTGCATGAGTCTAAAGAGGAATTTATGGACAAGTATCAGACATATGACCTAATATCAGACTTATGGACTTGATCTGGACTGGACTGGGATGTTTCTCAATATGCAATTGCTCTTTTATATAAAGCTCTTTCTTATACACATATCTATGTATTTGTTTCTCTTCTCAATATGGACTAACACAAACTATTTTGGCAAAATTCAATAAAACCCAAAATAATAAATGCTGGAGAGGATGTGTTAAGATGGGAAAGCCTTTATATTGCAGGTGGAACTGTAGAATTGTACGACCATTGTGGAAATCACTATGGCACTTCCTCAAACAGATGCAAATCCAAGTACCTTATGATCCAGCAATTTCTACTGGGTATATGCTCTAAAGAGATTAAGAATATAACAGGAACAGATGTACATACACCTATGTTTATGGCTGCAATTTCCACAATAGCAAAACCATGGAAACAACCAAAAACTCCGACTATAATGGAAATGGACAAACTCTGGAATC
>NW_022103901.1:37898643-37901811 GCF_000313985.2 Echinops telfairi | reverse complement strand
CGGTGACAAAGAGGAAGACCCTCGATGAGATTAACGGACACGGTGGCTACAGCCATGGGCTCCAAGTTTAAGAACAGCTGTGAGGATGGTGCAGGACCGGGTGTGGCTCATAAGGTCGCTGTGGGTGGGGAGACTGACTCAACAGCACCCAATAACAACAACAACAACAACAACAATCCTTTGGATGGAGGTGGGTGAAAATGGAATTATACGTGTAGAGGGCTGGTTGTAAACAGGATCCCGGTGGTAAGTAGCCCCCCCACCCACAGGATCCTAGCTGCAAAGGACTCTGACCTTAGCCGTCATGCGTGATGGCTCCCTGAGGAAGGAGCCCGAGTACAGTGTACCAGTTACCAGCAAGTCAGCTGGCTCATGGGGCCCCATGTGCTCCTCGGGGTTTCAAGGGCTGGGTTTTTGGAAACAGATGGTCAGGTATTTCTTCTGAGGCACCTCGGGTTCAAAGCTGTCCTTTGGGTCAGCAACAGAATGCATTAACATTTGCACCTCTCTTCTCAACTCAGAATCTCACTGCCATTGAGCCGGTGCCAATTCACAGTGACCCTACAGCACAGGGTAGAACCACTCGGGGACCCCAAATGCAACATTCGTTGTTGTTGGGTGCTCTTGAGTCAATGCCAAACCAGGGTGGCCGGACGTACAGCAGAATGAGAAACTACCTGGCTTGTACCATCCTCCCAACTATTATGGCATTGGATCCCCCTGGGGCTGACCCTGAGTCAATCCACCTTCTGCAGGGTCTTCTTCTGTTTCCCTGACACTCTGTCTTGCCAGGCGTAATGTTACTGTGGACGGTCTTCCTCATTGTTGCTGCCCCTCCACTTTACCAAGCATGATGCCCTTTCCCAGGGACTGGTCTGTCCTGATAACACGTCCAAGTACATGAGGCCAAGTCTTCCTTTTCTTCGCTCCTAAGAAGCATTCTTGCTGAGCTTCTTCCAGACTGATTTATTTGTTCGTCTGGCAGCCCGTGGTACTTTCAATGTTCCTCGCAGGGCCATGATGCAAACGCATCCATTCCCTCACTCCGCATAAAGAACGAACTGTCCCACAGAGAACAACAGCATCCTGAAGACTGCATTCCAGCCACGTGGGGGACCCCGAGAGGACGAGCTTGGTGGCCTTTGGTCTCTTACTTCCTGTGCCATCGGTTGAAGTCAGGAGTTGTCGTGCTGGGGTGCTATTGAAGAGAAGGCTGACAAGTCCCAACGTGGGTGACTGGCCTCAGCAGATGGAGGTATTTTTAGCTGTTGATCTCCAAACATAGCCAGATGTTTCCTCGGGGGTCACAAAGGGATGTCTCCTTGAAGTCTGCCCGGAACCCACACCGGGTTCCCAGAACAGCTCAGAGGAGATGCCACCATTGACTGGCACTGCTGTACACAATTTCAATAAGTTCGGCTTTGGATCAGCACATTTTATTCAACCCCAAACAGGCAGCTCGAGGCCTTAGCAAGTAGGTATATTTCAGGAGAGTGAATTGTACAGCAAATCCAACTTTTTCATGGACATTCTAATCAAGTTATAGATAGGTTCCTTCTGCGGAAAAAAGGCAATTTAACACGGAAAAATTCCTGGGACTGGTCAGGTTCACAAATATTAATAGAATTCGTGATTTTTATTTTTGGAGCTTTGTAATACTCCTCAAGAATTGTAGAATCCCTTTTCTTACTTTCCAGACAAGAATTGTCTTCTGCAGGCAGCAGAATTCTCTTCCAGACCAAATAATCTCCTGACACGCCATTTTCAAACTTTGAAATCAAACGTTCTTCCTTCATTTACATGAAAACCACAAGTGCTACTACAGATGGGCTGCGATATTACATGTGGCCACTAGGGACTGCCGTGTGTGTGTGTGTGTGTGTGTGTGTGTGTGTGTGTGTGTCTGTCTGTCTGTCTGTCTGCTGCCTAAGGGCATCAATGTGTATGCTCAAACTTTCACTGAACTAGTGTGCTGAAAATGATAGCGTCTATGTAGGAAATTCCAACACAGTCGTATTCAGAATCCAAGGGTTTGCACATGCATGAGAAGCCTTGAATAACATTTCTCCAAGAAGAGGCAGGAGCTAGGGAGCTTCCCAGGGCACCTTCACTCTGCATACACACTGAGGAGAAGTCCTGGGGGACCTTCTGTGTCAGGGGGTGCAGCAAACATGGGAACCTTCTGTGTCAGGGTGCAGCAAACGGGCCTTGGGAGGAGAGGCCGACCACAGGAGTGGAGGCTCCACATCGCACTAGGTTGGTCCCTGTGTTTGTCCTGCAGGATCAGTGCCTACTCAAGGCCACCCCATGTGTGTTGGCGAAGAACTGCTCTGTGGGGGTTGTCCCTGCTGTGACCCTTAGAAGCAGGTCACAAGGGCTGCCTTCACAGGCACCTCTGGTGTCTCCAAACTGCCAACCTTTGAGCTAGTGACCGAGCACGTGACCATTTGGGCCTCTCAGAAATTGTATCCCACTGTTTGTGTGTGCTATCAAGTTAATACTGACTCACCACCACCCTGTGGGACAACATGGACCTGCCCCTGCAGGGATTCCTAGGTGGTCATCTTTATGGGACCTGGTAGCCAGAGCTTTTTCCCCTGGAGCAGCCCTTGGGTTCAAACTGCCAACCTTTCTGTTCGGGGAAGCTAACGTTGTTAGAAGTCAGTGGCGGTGGTTCAGTGCATCACTCTCAGGCCCCCAACCAGGGGCTCTGGCCTGGTGAACCGTTTCTCCCAACAACCCTGGAGTCCGGAACCTAATCTCAGGGCACAGAAGGATGACTCTGGGGATGTTTCATCCCAACAGGAACCCTACACTCAGACAAGCATGTAAGCACCAGCGTCCCATCCTTAGGGAGAACAGAAAAATAAATGGATAAGCCCTTCAGGTCCTTGATGTCATGTCTTTTCCAGGAAAAGAAGCCGAGAGCAGCAGCACCGCCCTGTGCTATAAGCTGGTTATTAACCCCATGCAAATACGGCTGCCATTCCCTGCAGCCTCGCCGTGGGTGCCTCAGAAGCCAGCTCCCATCTCTCCTCACAAACTATCCTTTGTAAAATGAAAACAGAAAGGTAGTGAGTTCCTTTTTTTTAATCATTTTATTAGGGGCTCATACAACTCTTATCACAATCCATACATACATCAATTGTATAAAGCACATTTGTACAT
>NW_022103901.1:37896139-37897754 GCF_000313985.2 Echinops telfairi | reverse complement strand
TGTTGTTGTTGTTGTTGTTGTTGTTGTTAGGTGTACTGTGGTTGGCTCTGACTCATAGCAACCCTATGCACAACAAAACAAAACACCGCAGATCTTACACCATCCTCACAATTGCCCCTATTCCTGAGTCCCTTGTTGCAGCCATGCTGTCTAGCCATGTCCTTGAGAACCTTCCTCTTTTTCACTGCCCCTTGACTTTAGCAAGCATGATGTCCTTCTCCAGGGACTGGTTTCCAGGGACTAGACCAGGTCTCGCCACCCTTGCCTCTAAGGAACACTCTAGATGTACCTCTTCCAAGATTCATTTCTTTGTTCTTCTGGCCATCCACGGTACTCTCAATAGTCTTCCCAGCACCACAATTCAAACACATCGGTCCTTCTTTGGTCTTCCTTATTCCATGTCCAACTTTCACGTGCATAGGAGGCAATTGAAAATGCCATGGCTTGGATCAGGTGCACCTGAGTCCCCAAAGGAACACGCTTGCTCTTCAATACTCCTCAGAGGTCTTGTGCAGCAGACTTACCCAGTGCAGCGCTACTCTGATCTCTTGACTGCTGCTCCCAGGAGCATTGATTGTGAATCCAAGTAAGACAAAATCCTTGACAACTTCAGTCTTTTCTCCATTCATCATAATATTCCCTATTGGTCCAGTTGTGAGGATTGGGTTTTCTTTACACTGCGCTGCAATCCACCCTGAAGGCTACAATCCTGATCTTTATTATTATGTGCTTCAGGTCCTCACTTTCAGCAAGCAAGGTTTCAATCTGTAGACACACAAAAATGCCGTAGGGACTTGAGGTTAGAGACCATGAGTGCACATTGATAAGCCCAGCTGTTGAGCTCCAAGGTGCACCGCTGGACAGAGGGTACAATGCAGGTCCCCACTGAAAGGATAGAGGTCTCAAGAATTTACTTCTGGAGGAAACTCTTTCCTTTCTTACACAAATCAGTTGCCACCGAGTGGATTCTGCCTCCTGTGTTTCAGAGAAGAGCTGCATCCTGTGGGAATTTCAATAGCTGTGGTCTTTCAGGAGATCACCTGGCCTTTCTTCTGAGGCACCTCTGGGTGGCTTTGAGCCACCACCTTCTTGCTTAGTCGCTGAGCACCTGTCTGTGTATAGGTAAGAGTGATGAACAACTGAAAGGAATGAAATGAGCTCCTTCATGCTACAAAACAAAAAAAGAAGTCTACTGCTATCCAGCTGATTTCAGCTCACGGTGACCCTGTGGGACCGAGCAGGATGGTTGCAAGGGTTTCCAAGGCTGTCTTCTCTTTTGTTTTAATTTTAGCCATTTTATTGACATATCATCCATACGCCATACAATGCAATGGATGGGTATATTAAAAAGAGTTGGACAATCATCACCACAATCAATTTTAGGGCATTTTCTTCACTCATGTACTCATTATTAGTATTAGCTCCCCATTTACCCCAACCTCTCCTGCCATAACCCTTTCAAAAATGTAAACTAAACCCACTGCCATCAAGACGGATCAGGCTCATAGCAACCTGATAGGACAGGGTAGAACTCCCCTGCGAGCTTCTCTCTATGGGAGTAGAAAACCCTGTTTTACTCCCACGGAGTCGCTGGTGGTTTCAAACTGCTGACCTT
>NW_022103901.1:37894596-37895686 GCF_000313985.2 Echinops telfairi | reverse complement strand
GTCTGTGTGTACTTCCTCCCCAGTCTTATAGTTCAAGTAGGACATTAGCATCTCTCTCTGTAGGGGCGTGGCAACAGAGTTCTCTGCAGGCAGGAGCAGTGTGCTATTCAGGAGCTTGAGGCTTTGTAGGCTTGGTACATGCATCTTGAACACCTAAGACCAGGCCTGCCGAGAGAAAACACTGGGAAGATGAGTGGAGGAGGCATCTCTTCCAACCTGGGTCCCAAAGTTCAAACCCACCAAAGGCTCGACGAGAAAAAGATAATAAGACTGTCTGCTCCCTTAAAGATTTTCAGTCTCCGGAGAGTGTGATGTCCCCCTAGGCGGCGCTACACTTTATCCTGAATTACAGCTATGATTCTCGTAAGCGTTTTGTTTTGTTCTGTTTTAAATAATAAAAAGGTTTTCATTGCCCAGTTGCTATGAGTAGGCGCCAACTCTTTGGCAGTGAGTTTTCAGCATCTTGGTTCCCAACAAAACATTCATGCAAAAACTCTTTGATCTTTTAATTCCATTTTCCCATGAGCTTTTCTCTTCCCTAGCCCCCAAAGTGCTCCGTGTGTGCGCGCGCGCTTGTTGTTCTCCATTCGTTCAACACATTTTTTTTCACTATTTGTTATGAACTAGGTGAAGGTTTACAGAGCATATCCATTTTCCATCCAACGGTGCCTACACCTTTTGTCTTCTGTCTTTGGTGTCCTGCATGAGCTCTGGTGAGTTAAGCATTGGGCTGCTACCCAGAAGACCAGGGTTCAGCCCACCAGGCTCCCCGGGAGGCAGAATGAGGAGGCTGTCTGCCTGGATACTGACAGGCTGGGAACCCTACGCAGGGCCACTGTGAGTCACAATCCACTCCACGGCAGTGGGTTTTGCTTAATAAAGAGTTGACTGACTTCAACCTCAAACCACCCTTGTTGCTATAAAGGGGGTTCTGACGCTGCTAAGTTCTGTTAAGCCACTGCTTCTGCCTGTAGAGCACAGACACTGCTTGGGACCCTGCTCCAGGGGGTTCCTTGGCTAGGATTGTGAGGAAGGCAAATCACCAGGTGTTTCTTCCTTGCACCACGGGATGGGTTCACACCCCAACCTT
>NW_022103901.1:37877482-37878748 GCF_000313985.2 Echinops telfairi | reverse complement strand
TGGGGTCTGTATGCACATTCCAGTTCTGTGGGGACACAACCAATACTCTCCCCCTGGGTGGGTTAGTGCTCTGTCCCCCACCCCCCCGACCCCGTGCCATCTACTCAGTTTCTCCCCATCCCGATTCTCTCTCCACCTGCCCCCCTCCCCCTTATTTATGTTGGACTCACATGTACCTCCCTAGGTGTGGTTTGCCCTCCCCTCAACCATCTATGCTTCCACCCGTTTATTGCGAGATAAGTGTCTATTCTTCTATTCCTGGCATGCTGATTGTACTTACCTCAGGGGACTCATGTTATACCTGTCCTTTTGAGTTTGGCTTTCCTCGCTTAACATGATTCCTTCCAGCTCTTCCCACGAAGCGATGTGTTTCATGTGATCGTCTGTGCTTTTCAGTGCTGCATAGTACTCCTCTCTGTGTATGTGCCAGAGTTTACTAATCCACTCGTCTATCGATGAAAACTTAGGCTGTTTCCAAGTCTTTGCGATTCTGAATTGGAAACACACGGTTCTTTAATGCTTCCTCCCCACCCCACTACCATGACCCCAATTCTATTTTACCAATCTGACTAGACCAGAACATGTATACTGGTACAGATAAGAACTCAAAAGACAGGGCATCCAGAGCAGATAAACCCCTCAGTACCAATAAGGGGAGCAGTGATACTAGGAGAGCAAGGGTGGTGGAGAGGGAGTCAGTGGGAACTGATGACAATGATCAATGTCTGGCCCCCGTCCCAGGGGGACATACAGCAGAAAGTGGGTGAAATGCGACAGCAGTCGGTATAAAACATGAGGGGAAAAAAGAATAATTTATAAATTATCAAGGGGGCATGGGGGAAGGAGGGGGGAAATGAGGAACTGATGCCAGGGGCTCAAGTAGAAAGAAAATGTTTTGAAAAAGATGATGACAACATATGTACAGATGTGTTTGACAAAATGGAGATAGGATAGATGATGATGAACTATAAGAGCTCCCCATAAAATAACAATTAAATACATTAATTACAAAGATGACAGCCGAGGAACCCCTACGGGGCAGTTCTACTCTGTCTGTAGGGTCTCAAGGAGAATCACAAGGAGCTGGGAGGCAAGCAGCAGTCGTGGCCACTGGGGCAGGGGTGGGAGGGAAGAGGATGCAGGCGTTTGCATGTACGAACATGGACTCTTCTCTGGAAAGACAGGCCAAGCCAGAAATGAATAGCTAGAGTTGATGCTATGGATTTTATGCTCACACTTAATCATAGCCCTGATCTAAGAATATTC
>NW_022103901.1:37857832-37876511 GCF_000313985.2 Echinops telfairi | reverse complement strand
TGGCACTGGGGAGCAGGGCATTAATGCAGCCATGGGGAGGGTTTTGTTTATGTCTCCACAGGAAAGGGAGAGAGAGAGAGCAGACTTCATTCCATTGCACCAGTCCTGGGGGGTGACATTCCTGCATGGAACAGCCCACGAACAGAAAGGACTGCAAGCCCAGCCCCACCTCCAGTCATGATGTCCCCCTCCCCAGAGGACAGTCCTGAAGATATAGTCCAGAAAGAACGGTCAGTCTGTCCAGCTCACATGGGAACAAACTGAGAGGGAAAGAGAGAGAGAGAGAGTAGACTACATTCTGACGCACCAAGCCGTGAGGGTGATGTTCCTGCTCAGAGCAGCTAGTTCACAGAGAGGACTGCAGAGCTGGCCCCAGCTCGACAGGATGTCTCCGCCCTAGATCCTCGCACTAGAGAGGGCAGCACTGAAGATACAGTGCAGGCGGGGACCACGTCCATATGGGGGCAACCCACGAGATGAACGCATGCCTAGCCCCATCACGTGCTTTTGCCCTCGAAGCCCCTGAGGTCATGCTGCAGACGAGCCTCTGCTCGTGCCTTTGCTGCAGGCAGGATCCCTTCCCTCCACAAAGCCCTCAGTGACGACAGCACAGCTCCCGGGCCATCACTGACAGAGGGAAGAGGAACAGAACGTGGCTCTGAGCACAAATGGAATGGGAGCTGTTTTGAAAGCCATAATGCGCGAGCAGTTTTAGCTTCCACGTGGTAATTGACATTTGGGAGTCCTTTATCCGTCAGGATTACTGGGTGGTGTAAGTGGCTCATGCTCCTCTATTAACCTAAAAGTCCATTGTTGCAGCCACTCTGTCAATCCATCTCTTTGAAGGCTTCCTCATTTTCAGTGATCCCCCACTTTACCAAGCATGCTGTCTGCTCCGGGGACCAGTCTCTCCTGATGACCTGTCCAAAGTACGAGAGATGACGTCTCGCTCAGGAGCCTCTGGCTGCACTTCTTCCGAGACAGATGTGTTTATTCTTTGGGCGGTCCAGGGTGCTGTCAATATTCTCCACCAGCACCATCCTTCTGGGTCCTCGAGGCCATGGAAAGGCCGTGAGCTGGGTCAGGTGCACAATAGGCTGTGCTAGGGAATTACAAGCGCGACCCTTCCGGGGCTGGTGTGTAAAATGGGTCTTTCGGGAGAACACATGTCCAGCACAGAGCCCAGCCCATACCAAGCATCCAGTGCCTGCTCTCCCCACTCTCTCCTCAACAAGCAATTCCTGAGCACCTGTGGTGTGCCAGGCAGGCACTGGACCAAAACTGTGGGAACAGAGAGGGGTCAGAGGCACAACCGGTCCTGGGGGAACTCACAGCCCCGACGGGTGAGCAAGATCTTCTCTGGCTTCCTTCGACCCTGAGACAAGCATAAAGCTATCCCAACTCCGTCACTCAGGGGAAAGACAACCAAGCCCCAGCCCCCACCCCACCCCCACCCCAAATTCCAACCTTGGACACCCAGCTGGCACACAGCTTCTGTCAGCCACTCTCTGAGCTGTAGACCGTGCACCGCCAAGATCCTTGCAGCAGGGGCAGAGGTGGTTCCGTGGTAGAATGCCACCCTTCGTGCAAAAGACCTGAGTTCAAATCCCCGCTGATGAGCCTCGTTCGTGCACAGCCACCACCGCCCTGCTTCAGGGGAGGCTTGTGTGCTGCTAAGAGGCTGAACTGGTTTCGGCAGCACTCCCAGACTAAGGAAGACTAGAAAGAAAAGCCTGGAGAACTCCGTCAACCCAGGAGTCCATGAAAACCCTAGGTCCAAGCTACAACCAGGGAGGGGGGGGCGGGTTTTGTTCCAAGGTGCACGGGGTCGGGGCCTGACAGCAATACGTTCTCCGCCCAGGCACCCAAAGCGCTGCCCGGACTCAGCTAAGTGTTCAGACACGCACATGTGCCTCATCTTCCCCATAAAACCTCAGAAAGTTAATTCAGGGCAGATGGTAAGTGGTCAACCTCCAGCCATTTTCAATCTTGGGAACCTCCAAAAATAGCTAAACTCTAATGTGTATTTCAGGTTCAACTTGTTTATTTTCCCTCTGCCTGCGGCAGCAAGCTAATTTCCCCAGAGGGGGAAGGCAAGCAACGGCTCAAACGGAAAACAGAAAAAGAAAAGAAAAAAAAACGGGCTTTAGCTTCTCCCTGGGCTGCCCTGGGGGCAGGGGGATGCCTCGGGGTCTGACCCCCAGGGCTGCACATCTCCACAAACCCTGAGAAGCTGAGGAGCAGGGTGAGCCTTCCCAGGGGACACAAGACTCTTCCACGCGCCCAGTCCCACGCTCAGCAGATGCCGGGTGCTGAAGATGACGTCCAGGTCTGATCAGGTCACAACGGGAGTAGCTGACACACCCACTGGGTGCAGTCTGGGTCTTTTATCACCGTAGGCAAGGAACCGGGCCCCCCACCCACCTGTGTCAGGCCGGGCTGTCTAAAAAAACAAGCCAGGGATGCTCGTCCCTGTACCAGAAGGAGCTTTCTATCAGGAAGCAACTGGGCGTCCAGAAGGGGCCCCAGCCCAGCCAACTCAAGTCCATGGATCCAGTGCTAGTCAGGGGTGCTCCCTCTTCAGACTCATGGAGCTGCAAGCCAATGACCCCCAGAAGGTGAAGCGGGAGGCAGGGAGATCACAGTGCAGCTGGTGCAGTCTCATGGATCCAAGGTCGGTGGAAGCATGGCAGGGCACCCCGAGCTCTCAAGGTTGGGTGGCCCACATGGGCCTGGCCTTGGGGGTCGATACAATGCCCCAGCGAGGAGCAAGGCACTGTGGCAGAGAAAGCGTTTCTGTTCACCTTGCTCTTATACAAAAGACTTGGGACAATCAGGAGGTGTCGTCAGACTGCAACTTGATTGACAGGTCGGGCTCCACCCCTAGCCAGCAGTGTCTAGCTGGCATGATCCCTTACTACCACACCTCCCAAATAAAGGTTACAGATATTCCCACAGTTTCCTATCTCTGACTTACCTGCAACCGGCAGTTAGAGGCAACCCCCATGAAGCCTATCATATTAGACATCCATGGACCACATGATGGTTTGTAAGAACAGACAGGTCATACCTTGGGATGCACAGCAACACAGTATTATTATTGCTATGATTATTGTGTTCTTACATGAAAGATGTTTTCATGCATCGGGAAGTACCCGCGTAATGTTTTTATGCACAGAAAGAGACACCATGGACTGCATGAGGAAAACAAACATTCGACTAACTCAGCTGAACTTGGGCTAAGAGCCACGGTGAGCTGTTCTGGCTGATGGACAAACTCCACTTGAAGACAGACTTAGGAATGTTTGTAATCTGAGCACTGCCGGTATTGTGGTCTCAATTACAAAGTGAAGAAAGGGTCCAGCCTATAGGACCCTGTAGACCGGTGTCCCCTGCAGCACTTTGCAGAAGAGCCGAAGAGCGGAAGAAAAGATGGCCTGGCCACACAGGAATACTCATGAAGAACAAGGCTCTGGGAGCCGACAGAACACCAATCGCAATGTTTTCACACGTTGATGAAGCACAAGAAGGACTCAGGCATTTTTGCCCAGAAATTTGGAAGACAACTACTTGGCCAATTGACTGGAAGAGATCCATAGTTGTACCCATTCCAAAGAACGGTGATCTAACATAATGTGGAAATTATGGGACAATATCATCAATATCACATGCAAGTAAATTATTGCTGAAGATCATTCAACTACAGTTGTTGTAGTAGTATATGGACAGGGAGCTGCCAGAAATTCAAGTTCGATTCAGAGAGGACATGGAAAGGGATGTCACTGCTGATGTCAAGTGGATGTTGGCTGAAAGCAGCAGACACCAGAAAGATGTGTTGTATTGGCTACGCAAAAGTATTTGACTGATGAACAATAACAAACTATGGATAGCGTTGAGATGAATGGGAATTCCAGAACACTTCATTGTGCTCATGAGCAACTTTTATACGGATCAAGAGGCAAGTGTGTGACCAGAACAAGGACATACTGAATGGTTTCAAATCAGGAAAGGTCTGTGGGGTTGTATCCTTTCACCATATTGATTCAATCTGTTTACTGAGCGAATAATGTGAGAAACGGGGCAATACGAAAATGAATGTAGCATCAGGACTGGGGGAAAACTTATTAAAAAGTCTTCGATATGCAAATGACACCACCTTGCTTGCTCTAAGTGAGGAGGACTTGAAGCACGTGTTGATGAAGATCAAGGATGACAGCCTGCAATATGGATTGCAGAGAAGACCCAAACCCTCACTTGCAACAGGTCAACTTCTAGCCCAAAGGTTGGTAGCTCAGCCCATGGGAGAAAGGCCTGAGCCTCTTCTCCCATCAAGGTGACGGGTTAGGAAATCCTATGGGGCAGTTCTCTGTCACATGGCGTCACTGTGTGTCAGAAAGTCACTAAAAGAGCCTCAAAACCAGCACCGAAACCAGATATAGGTGGTTCTCAGGAGGGGGAGGGAGGCTGAAAGAACCAGATTTCGCTTGGAAAATCGCTTAAAGAATATGATCAGCGCTATTGAACCGTACAAGTAGAAATGGTTGACATGGAGTATTTTGTAAGATGTATATTTTCACCACAGTGATTTTTTTTTTAACCAACGTGGGGCCGTATGGTGGAGGACCCGGTGTCTGCCAGGGATGCTGGGCCGGTCTTGGGAGCACAGCTAGCCATTGTCACTGCTGTTGTCGCTGCTGTTGTCACTGCTGCTGCTGCTGTTCTTAGTTGACATTGAGTTTCCAACTCACAGCGAGTGCGCACAACAGAAAAAAATACTATCCAATCTTGCACCAGCCTCGCAAGTGTTCTATGTTTGAATCCAAGGTGGCAGCCGCTGTGTCACTCCATCTCGTTGAAGGTCTCTCTTTTCTGCCAGCCCTTACCAAGCTGGTCCTTTCCCTACCAAGCAGGAAGTCCCTCTCCAGGGAACGGGCCCTTCGGGTAGTATGTCCAATGTAAGTGAGACAAGGCCTCACCATTCTTGCTTCCAAGGAGCATTCTGGCTGTACGTCCTCCAAGACGGATGTGTTCGTTCTTTTGGTGGGCCTCGATATTGTCAATATTCTTTGTCAACATCACATTTCACATTATGAGGAAGACAAGAGCCCCTTAAGTTCTCCATCTACCCACTGCCTCGGTCTGTGACCCACCCAAGGCAGAAAAGTTGGTAGATCTAGACATCCGCACAGAAGTTTCTTTTGTTCTTTCTGCCCATGGAGCTAATTGAGTAAGGATGGCCCTGACAGCATCCCAGGTCTTCCCCGCCCAGTGCCTTCCGTGGTGCTGATTGTGTGGTTGTTAGGTGCCGTCAAGTCAGTTCCAAGTCATATGTGCAACAGAATGAAGCACTGCGCAGTCCTGTGCCTTTCCCGCTGTTATTCTTACGTTTAGGCCCATTGTAGCAGCCTCTGTGTCGATCCAGCCCTTAGAGAGCCTGCCTCTTTTTTGCTGCCCCTCCACTTTACCAAGTCCTTTCTCCGGGGACTGGTCTCTCCTGACAACCTGTCCAAAGTATGTAGACAAAATCTTGTCGCTCTTACCTCTAAGGAGCACACTGTCTGTACTTCTTCCAAGACAGACTTGTCTGTCCTTTTCCGGTCCATGGTACTTTCAATAGTCGTCAGCACCATCGTCATTTTAATGCATGGATTCTTCTTCAATCTTCCATATTCAATGTCCAATTTCACGGGCATAGGAGACCACAAAAGAGAGCATGGATTGGATCACGCACACCTTAGTCCCCAAAGCAACATCTTTGCTTTTCAACAAATTTTTTGAAGCCTTGCTCATTTTATTGTTGTGTTTGAGAAGCACAAATAGAATTATCTGCCATCAGGCTGTTCATGCAAACCTGGGTGCCACTGTGCTGTATATATATATAATTTTACTGGGGACTCATACAACTCTTATCACAATCCATCCATACATCCATTGTGTCAAGCATGTTTGTACTTTTCAACAGTCTTGGGGGCAGATGTACCCATTGCAAGGCACCCTTTGATCTCTTGACTGCTATTGCCATAAGCATTGATGGTGGATCCAGGGAAGACAAAAATCCTTGACAACTTCAACCTTTCCTCCGTTTTTCATGATGTCACCGACTGATCCAGGGGCAAGGATTATTGTTTTTGCTTTTTTCCCTAACATTGCATTGTAATCCGTATTGAAGACTGCAATCTTTGATCTTCATCAGCAAGTCTTTGAAGTCCTCCTCACTTTCAGCAAGCAAGGTTGTGGCATCTGCGTATCTCATGTTGTGAATAAGCCTTCCTCCGATCCTGATGCCACACTCTCCTTTGGATAAGCCAGATGCCCCGATGATTTGTTCAGCATACAGGTTGGTGAGAGGCTAGAACTCTGTCACATACCTTTCCTTATCTTAAAAATGCCATATTCCCTTTTCCATTTGAATAACGACCTTTTGATTCATGTACAAGTTCCGCATAAGCACAATGAAGTATTCTGGAAGTCCCATTCTTCTAAAGGTTATCCATAGTTTGTTATGATCCCCACAGTTCAATGCCTTTTCATAGTCAATAAAACCAGGTAAACACAGAAAGTATTCTCTGCTTTCAGCCAAGATCCATCTGACATCAGCAATGCTATCCCTTGTTCTATGTCCTCTTCCGAATCCGGCCTGAACCTCTGGCAGCTCCCTGTCAATGTACTGCTGAAACTGTTGTTGGATGATCTTCCACAATATTTTACTTGCATGTGATACTAATGATATTGGTCTAGAATTTGAGCATTCTGTTGGGTCACCTTTCTTTGGCATAAGTACCAATATGGATCTCATGCAGTCAGTTGGCCAAGTTGCTGGCTTACAAATTCCCTGGCATAGACCAGTGAGTGCTTCATCAGCTTAATGAAACATTTTAATTGGCATTCCATCAGTTCCTGAGGCCTCATTTTTGACTAATGCTTTCAATTAAGTTTGGACTTCTTCCTTCAGTACCATTGGTTCTTGTCCATATGCTTCCTCCTGAAATGGTAGAGTTTCCACTATTCTTTGTGATAAGATACAGAGGCATCCAGAAATGACTAGATAATAAGAAGACATTTGGCAATGAACCTCATCTCGGTGCTTCATGAAAGCGCAGTTGAATGGGTCCTGTCTCCCTCTCCCTATTGCAGAAAATGAAGAAGCCCAAACTTCACCAGTTAGCAATTCAAAAGCAAAGGGATTTGAGGTTCTCGGCAACCTGGCCTAATCATCTACTTAGAAATAAACCTGAACCACTCACCTGTTTTTTTTCCTGCAGAGGCTCTCAAATTCAAAGCAGTGATCATGTGACCCAGTTTGCTGCGAGCTGGAGCTGTCTCTCACCTCTGGGAAGAAGGGGTCAGGGCCTTACAGGTAGGAGCTAAGGAGGGGGTGAAGGATAGGAGAGTGTGATTACAGCCCTGCATGTAATCATAAGAACACATGGGTGACAGGACAAACTGCTAACCTCACCACATGCACTGATTTGCACATGGAAAGTGTGGTTATCCCACTCTTAACAGAATCATCTGAGTTCCTCGGGTCTTAGGTTTTTTCTTAACTTAAATATGCAGAAATAAAGGCTCAAAGGGTTCAGCTAAGCAGTTCAAGGATACCAACTGCTGCCACCTTCATCCCAGCTCATAGTGGCCCTGTGTGCATCAGAGAGCTGTGCTCTGTAGGGACTTCAATGGCTGGATTGTTTGGAGACGTATTGCTACGTCTTTCTAATAGCCAATATCCAACTATCCAGTGTTACTTGTGCAATAAGTAGTAGAGTCAACGTTTAAATCCACGCTCAACTCGGGGCAATGTTTCCCACACCTATAGAAAGGTGGCCACTCCAAGTAAAATAACAAGATCATTTTTCAACACCTTTTTACTGTAATTTTGGTAGAGGCTTATAGAGCAGGTCAGTTTGCCATTCAACAAGCCATACATGTTTTTTTTTCATCACACTGATTGCACTGCCCACAGTGTGCCATCAATGATCCCATTTCTTCCCTGTGTTTCCTGCTTCCATTCCTCTTTCTTCACCCAAGACAAATATCACGAGTGGTTTATTGTTCTTTAAAAAAAAAAAAAAGGAAAAAAGTAGCATTCTTTTTTTTTAAGTAGCATTCTTAATATGGTTCTACAAAGTTCTTTCTTTTCTCATTCTGCTAGTCATTGCCTAGTGCCAAATGGAGACATTTGCTATCCTTCCTCCTGTCTTCTCTGTCTGAAAACCTCATTTGCATTACTTCTTAAACAATGCTTTTGGCTCATCTTCTTGGGCAACAGTGGAGGATGGAGAGAATAGCTTTTACAGATCCTGCCAATGTCTAAATCAAGTGTTCCTCTAGTAACAGGCCATCAGTATGAACTCTAATTTGTTCTTACTTCCAGGACAGTTGGTTCCTGTTCTACCTACCCAATTATTCTAGAGAAGTTGCTTCTGCAGAAGGGATGGCATAAATGTGTGTGTACTATGACCACCTCGCCTTTGCCCCCGGCAGACAGTATTAATCCATCTTGGCATAGACATTGCTAATCAATCTTGGCAATCTATCTCACTAATGCCAGACTCAACCGCAGAACCATCTGTTTCATTTAGTTCCAGGCATCCACCGTAGAGCTAAAGGAATCTACCTTCCATCCTTTTTCTTCTTTCTTATTTTAACTTTTTATGCTGAATTGGTGAAGGTGTACAGAGTAAATCTGTTTTCCACCCATCCCCTTTCTATAGAAACACTCAATTAACTGAGTGTTCACCCTTCGAGTGTAAGAACTATGTCTCCCTGCCACCATGACAAGAGCCTCTGGGGGCTCAGTAGTTAAGCACTTGGCTGCTAACTGAAAGGTCAGAGTTTGAACCTACCAGCTGCTCTGAGGGAGAAAGATGTGGCAGTCTGTCTCTATAAAGATGACAGCCCGATATTACCTAAAGCAATCTACAAATTCAATGCTATCCCTATTCAAATTATAGCATCATTCTTTAAAGAAATAGAAAAACTACCGTATATATGTGTGTATAAGCCTAGTTTTCAGCACATTTTTAATGCAGTTTTGTGGTAAAATTAGGTGCCTTGTCTGATATTCAGGTCAACTCATACTCAAGTATATACGGTAATTACCAACTTCATATGGAGAGGGAAGAAGGGACGGATAGTCAAAGAACTCCTCAAAAAGAAGAACAAAGTGGGTGGTTTTGCTCCACCTGACCTCACAACGTCCTACACGACTACAGTTGTCAAAACAGCCTGGTATTGGTCTAATGATAGGTACACAGACCAATGGATCAGAACCGAAAACCCAGAAATAAAAGCATCAGCAAACAGACAACTCATTTTTTAAATCATTATATCGGGGGCTCTTACAGCTCTTAAAACAATCCATACATCAATTGTACCAATCACATTTGTGCATATGTTGCCATCATCATTTTCAAAGCATTTTCTTTCTACTTGAGTGCTTGGTATCAGCTCCTCTTGTTTCCCCTCCCTCCCCCCACCCTCCACCTTGTGGAACCTTAAATTAATGTTATTTTCACATCTTACACCATAGTTTGATCATTGCAACCAGTTCTCCCTTTCTCCCCCTTCTGCCCCCACGTTCCCCCCACCCTCATGGTATCATCACTCCCATTTCTATTCCTGAGGGGTTTATCTGTCCTGGATTCCATGTGTCAAGGACTCTGATCTATACCAGTGTACATGCTCCAGTCTAGCTGGATTTGTAAAGTAGAACTGGATCATGATAGTGGAGGGGAGGAAGCATTAAAGAACTAGAGGAATGTGGTGTGTTTCATCGGTGCTCTACTGCACCCTGGCTGAGTCACTGCCTCCTTGTGACCCTTCTGTGAGAGAATGTCCAATTGTCTATAGATGGGCTTTGGGTCTCCACTCCAACCTTCCTTGTTCACATCAACATGATAGTTTGTTTTGGGTCTTCTGGTGCCTGATACATGATGTGTCAACACCTCATGATCACACAGGCTTCTGCACTTCTTCCATGTGGGGTTATTTGCTTCCCTGCTAGATGACCACTTGCTTAACTTCAAGTCTTTAAGACCCCAGATGCTATATCCTCTAATAGCCAGACACCATCAGCTGTCTCCACCACATTTGCTTATGCACCCATTGTGTCTTCAGCAATCATGTTGGGAAGGTGAGCATCACAGAATGCTAGATTATTAGAACAAAGAGTTATTGCACTGACGGAGGACTTGAGTAGAGGCCCAATGTCCCAGACAACTCACTTTTGACAGAGGCCCAATAAGCATTAAATGGGAAGCAGATGCCTTCTTCAATAAATGGTGCTGGAAAAACTGGATATCCACATGAAGAACAATTAAACAAGATCCATATCTCACCTCCATGCACAAAAACAAACTCAAGGTGAATCAAAGACCTAAAAGTAAAACCCAAAGCTATCAGGATCATCAGTGAGAAAATTGGGACAAATCTACATGTCCTAGTGCAGGGAATACTTGGGCTATCAGAGATCACAAAGGAAACACACACCATGGAAGAGAAAATAGATGAGTGGGACCTATTAAAAATAAACACTAGTGTACAATGAAATATTTCATTAAAAGAGTAAAATGAGAACCCACAGACTGGTAAACGATATTAGTAATGAAATAATGGATAAAAGACTAATTATTAAAATCTACAGTATATTACAAGCCTACAACAAGAAAAGAATGAATAGTCCTCTGAGAAGGTGGACAAAGGACCTGAACAGACAGACGATTCACTAGAATGGCAAATAAACACATGAGGAAATGTTCCCAGACCTCAGTCATCCAGTAAATGCAAGCCAAAACAACCATGAGATACCATCTAACACCCATAACTTCAGCCCACTCTTTAAAAATTGAGAACAACAAATTCTGGAGAGGGTGTGGTGAGATTGGACCTCTTATCCACTGCTGGTGAGCTTGTAAATACTTACAGCCACTGTGAAAGGCAATATGGCAATTCCAAAAACAGATGGGAATTGAAATACCATATGACCCAGCAATACCATTACTGAGCATTTACACCCCCCCCCCAAAAAAAGAAACAGATCATGAACAGAGATATGCTCCCCCATGCTCATTGCAGCACAGTCCACAATTGCAAGAAGATGGAAACAGCCTAAATTCCCATCAGTAGAAAATTGGATACTAATCTCTGATACATACATTACACACAATGGGGTATTACGCAATCCCTTAACAACAGTGATGAAACTATGCAAAACCTCAAGACCTGGCAGGATCTGGAAGATACTATGCTGTGTAAAATTAGTCAATCACACAAGGGCAAATACTGTATGAGTCCACTCATGTAGGAATAAGCAGCAGAATGGGAACAAGCGCATGCTCATAGGGCATCCAGTCTGCTGGCCAAAGTGTCCAGACAGCCTGGCAGAGAGCCTGACTGGTGCCAATGAACCATACACCATCTGCCCTAGGTAAGCATTTTGAAGGTCACGTTGCCGGAAGTCACCTCACATCAGCTGGAATCAAATGGTCAAGGGAGAGGAGGGGGATTTTGTCTACTGAGTGGCTGCCATGTAAATCTATAAGGAGGTCCCGCAGACAGCCCTATCAGAGGGATGAGGGATACTGATGGGAAAAACAAGAGGTGGGGGGGAAGGGGGCAAACACGTCAGGGGGACACAAATGCATGTCTTTTGGTAGGAAAAGAGGGAGGACAGACCTCCAGTTGGGGGGAAAAATGACCTAAAATGCTTTAGGGGACCCTAAGGGAGAATGTCTTTTGTGGTATGCACCAAATGGGCCACATTGACCTGCGCTTCTGGACCACATTGACCTGTGCTTCAGGACCCCGCTGGGTGCTGTGGAATGCTGGGACACTGAATCCTGAGTTTTCAAGGTACACGGATTGCTCCAGAGGCTGCATCAGTGAGGTCCCATGGGGAAACTCCACGGAGGTCAACTGGACTTTACCTCAGACACACTTGTAACCTGAGGGCTGAAGCCAGAAAATAGATGGTGTCTGAGGAAGCGGAAGACAGCTGTACCAAGATTGTTGAACTGTTTGGTAGGCAGGCGGACAAACATGGTCTCGCTACATCAATGCCCCATATGCTGCATTAAGATATGTATTATTCTGACAAAGCTGTGGCTGGCATTCTGTGATTATCATTATAAATTTCCCTGATAATTAATCCTCATTGTTTGTATAAATAGCGTCTAGCCACAAAAAGGATTGATTCTGTACAAGTGAATAATTCAGGTACTGTGATATGGAGTTAGCCTACATTGGTCCAATATTTCACTCTCAACAGGACTTAAAAAAAATTAGTACCAGGGGCTAATCAAAGACAATATTAATGCCCAACAGGAATGATTGATAAGACTGTCTACCATAAAAAGGAGCCAAAGGCAAATAAAAAAACAAACAAAAAACATAGATCCAGGAATGGGTTTAGGCTCACACTAAATCCTAGTTCCAACTTAAGAACAATTAGTTCTTACAACATGGCCCTGCTCGATAGTCACCCTCAGGAAGGAAACACAAGATATGGGTGCTATAGCAAAATGTGGCAAAGAAATTAGATGGTGCCCAGCTATCAGATAAAATAATGTGTGGGGTCTTAAAGATTTGTCGCCAAGCAAGCAGTCATCTAAGTGAGATGTCAGCTAAGTCCACATGGAAGAAGCACACCATCATCAGTCACTGAAGGATTGTAAATCATATAATGCGAAGTCAAAGGAGGGATTAGTATCAGAGCCTAAATTGTGAGAATCTGCTTTGCAGAAGGCTATGGATGACAGTGGGAGCCCAAGATACATTTGTGGGAGCTACATAGAAAATAAGCCTCTGGTGATCTCCCTCTATCCGTAATTGAGGACAAGAGGAAAGTGGTTACTAAGCAGAGGACATTGGGGCAATGAGTATAGAAGATCAAAAGGATAAACCTGACTTCAACAGTTAAAACTTTGCCAGTTGATTGCCCCTCTGATGCACACTGGTCCTAATCTGGGTTTTGTTCATATTTGGGTGTATCTCAGAGGCATTATGTCATTAGAGGTCACCCTCTTGAAGCTGGGTTACATGTTTTTCTGCTTTTCAGTCTAGGAAACCCAGGATTGATGAAGCTATAGAGACAGCAAGTAGAATAAGGGTTTGGGGGCAGGGGCTAAAAGGGAGACGATGTCAAGGAGTCCAGGAAGGAAAAGAATGTTTGGAAACTGATTGTGGTGGCAACTGTACAATACTGTTTGACGTGATTGAACTATGGAATGTTATGATATATGTATCGATTCCCAATTCATAATAAAAAAAACTTTTTAAAGAGAGCCTTGGAAACATTAGGGGACATGTGATAGTTTGGCAATAATCTCCTACGACGTGATCCAATACAATGTAATCAACTCCATGATAGGATCTAACATGACATAATCAACTTTGTGAGCAGCCAGTCATTAGGGTACTAGAGGGATCAGACCACAGCTTTGATGCAACTGAAAGATTCCCTGGAGGTGTAGTCTGCTCTTTAAGCAGACTCTGGGAAAGCTTGTCACTTCTGCTGCTCTTGATCCTGCAACTGGTTCATTGACCTCCTGCCCTGTTGCCTGCCAATCCTAGGAGGCATCAGTGGATTGCTGGCCTTGGATTAATCAGGCTTTTCACCCACCAGCTTGTGGCCTTCCTGCTTGGTCATCCTGCTTCTTGGTTCGTCAATCCTCACAGCTACACAAGTCGGAAGAAGCCTCCAGCTTACCATCTGACCAATGGCCTTGAACCAGACTGGACTTACCTGATTCTAACACCGTGTGGGCTATATTTCTGTATAACTCTCTCTCTATGTGCACACACATATAAGTGTCTCTGGTTTTGCTTCTCTAGAGGATCCAGCCTAATACAGGTCAGTTCTGACCGACCCTGGGGTTTGTTTGTTTACCCCATATATCCACTGAGGGAACAGCTCAGCTTCTTTTAGAAAAACTACTCTTTTTAGAGATGTGCATTGCAGAAGACACTGAGACCCTTTGACCTGACAAGGATGAATTAAGCACATGCAGAATCCATCCCCATATGACTTCATGGCAGGCCCACTTCACCCAACTCCCCCTGAAAGGACTGAGCACTTGGTTCATTACAGCAAATTGAAATTGAACTTCCTTTGAAATTTTTCAAGAGAATTCTGCAACCTCTCTTGATTAAAAAGTGATTCCCTAGGGCTCGTTGAAAACCACGGTATTCATTGTGGGTTAGGCGAACAGTGGGCATCTGCGTGGTTCTGGAATCATCTCCCCACACAAACACCCAGGTGCGCGCGCGCTTGCCTGCTCTGAGCACCCGTGAGCACCCGTGATGCAGCAAATCCCCAAACCCGAGGACAAAGTGCTGCATTGTTTATCATTTGTGTTTAGCATTCCTCACAGGTTCTTTCGCTCACTACCCATGGCCCAGGTGAGGGCTCCTTGCCTCCCGGGCCCAACTGCAGGAAGTCCAGAAGACAAGATTCCAACCATCAGGACTTGTCACTGGTGCTCAGCTGAGACCATAAGTCAGAGTTCCCCCAAAACGACGTTGCAGACTCAGGAAAGGGCATCCATCCTAGTCTCATCAAAGTCCACCACGAAGGGAGCCTGCCACAAGGACACGGGGCAGGCTCCTCCGTCAACTGTGTGCTGCATTTTCTCATCCTTTCCCTTAAACCAGGTACCCTCAGGTTGATCCTAACACATGGTGACCCTGTGCATGTCACAGTAGAACTGTAAACCATAAGCATTTCCACTGTGGGCTTTTTAGAAATACATCATGAAGTCCGTCTGCTGAGGCACCTGCAGGTGGACTGGAACATCCACATTTTGAGTCAGCAGCCAAGCACATGAACCATTTTCATCACCCAGGGATAACTCCTTACACTTAGCCCTTGCCATAGTCAATTCCCACTCAAAGTGACTCTGTAGGACATAGGAGAACTGACCTATAGAGTTGCCAGGGCTATACTCTTTACGCAAGCAGACTATAAGCTCTTTCTGCTGTGGAGCAGCTGGTAGGTTCCAATCACTGATCTTTCAGTTAGCAATCAAGTGTTTGACTAAGACTCCATCAGGGCTCCTCTCCTCACCCTTAGGAAATCAAGCTGTAATTTTGTTTTGATTTTTTATTTGTTTATCTTAACAGTTTTATTGGCATATAATTCATGTATCATACAATTCAACGATTCAATCATATTCAGAAGAGTTGTACAATCATTACCAAAATCGATTTTAGAACACTTTCTTTTTCCTTGTACTCACTGTTATTAGCTCCCCATTTCCCCCAACCTCCCCTGCCATATCCCCAAGAAACCATTTATCTAGTTACTGTGTCTATAGATTTACCCATCCTGGAGTTCATGTACAGAAAAACATACAAAAAATAACAAAGTAAAACAGAGAAAACCCTCAATTGAACCGAAAACAGAAGATAATAAAAACTAGAACAAATTTAAAATGAGTCCAAGGGAAATCAAATGATGAGATGTTTAATTTTAACTTATATGCATCTGCAATCATCTACTTTACAATGCACTCAGTCTGGTAGCAAAGCTATTCACCTTCCTGGTCTGTGGTCAGAGGAAATTCACCAGAGGCTTAATCCACATGTATTTCCTCTACCTTAAAAAAAAAGAAAGAAAGAAATTTAAAATGAGTCAACTGTAAAATAGGTTAAAGCGAGATCAAATGATATCATATGTTAGCCTAACGACATCTGCCACAGTTCACTTTGCAATGCAAGGTGCAATTGTGCGTGCTGCATAGACTTAGCCATATAGGGGAGGGCTGCAAAAGTTCATAGAAACACTCCCTTGTATGTTCAAATTAAAGATCAACCATGTACAAGGGGGAAAGGAAGTCTAGTTGGAAAGTAAGCTTTACTTCAGTCCCAACTCCTTCTGACTCATTTGGAATTCAGTTTGTTCCTCCACACAACACATGTAACAACACTCTCCAATGCTGTGCCTCAGGCAGACATCACCAATCAATCATGACTCTCTTCCCTCGGAGACAAGAACCAGCCTCAGAATTGCCCTCACACAGGACTCTCCAGGCAGTCACTCTCCATCAAGGAGGGCTGCTGACGTGTAGGATAATAACTGGCTGACAGTCTGGCATCTAGAATTCTGTTATGGGGATGCCAGGTGGTACTTTTAGCTGCTGTGGAAAGAGCACAGTCTCTCTTCCTACTTCTATGCTTCTCCATCACAGCCCTTAACCACACTGCCCCACCCAAGGACCAACTATGGACTGGCCCATAGGGGGACCCAGATCATTGACACTGTCTCCCAATTTATCCATGTGTCTGTCCAACCTCATCTGCTTCCCATTGGTGGGACTTCTTCTGTCCCTACAGGTGGCATTTTACCCCGTTCCCTTTGAATCTAACTTTAGGACTCTTCAAGAAGAACAAATCTGGATGGACCCTTGAAATCCAAGCCCTGCTTGACTTATCCTAGTTGCCTTAGAAAGAGAGATTTTAACAAAGCCATCCCATTCTAGAAGCATAGCAATGGCAAGTAAACTTGTCATTTTTACAAAACACCTTCACGCCCATGGTCTCCGATGATAATAAGAATCATCTCGGGAGGCAAGTATTTCAAGACCATGATGTTTGACATCAATGAGAAATGGGTCCACCTTTGGTCTCCATTGACAAGCCAAGGGGACCTTTGGCACACAGCTCGCCGGTCTGAACCTCATTTACTTTGGACATGGCAGTAGCACTTACCCAAGAGGGCTGTGAGAAGATTCAGTTGAGATAATACACCACCATTTGCCATTGAGTCAACTCTGACTCATGTATCAGTACAACTGTGTTCCGTGGGGTTTTCCATGGCTGATCTTTTGGCAAGTCAACGTCCAGATGTTTCTTCTGGGTAGGCTTGAGCCTCCACCCTTTCTCCTATCCCTTAGTCCCTGCTCTGGAGTCCCTGGCGACCCTATAGGATAGGGTAGCACTGTCCCCGTGGACTGCCAAGACTGTAATAAGTCTTGGCAGTTTGAATCACGGTGCGACGGAGTAGCTGCCAGGAGCTCGCTGGGTGTTTGACTAGCCCTTTCTCTGCCTTGCTCACTTGAGATTCAGCGGGATTCGAAATGGCTGCGGTCAGGCTGGGAAGGACCCCGGAAAAGCCAAGACAATGACGGCTTGCAGTTCCCAGTGGGCCGAATTCATCGACACCTGAAATCTAGGATGACCAGCCATGGGTGTGTGGTTGCGACTGCTGCTGTGTCCAGCGCTGCCGTTACTGGAGTACTCACCGCAGAGGTACTCAAACTGGCAGGGAATGCTTCAAAAGACTTGAAGGTAACACGCATAACCCCTCGTCACTTGTAACTTGCTATTGGAGGCGATGGAGCGTTGGACTCGCTCATCAGGCCACACTTGCTGGTGGTGGTGTCATTCCACACGTCCACACATCTCTGCTTGGGAAGACGGGACCACAGAACACCGTCTAAGGATGCCTGGATTCCTTATGATCTCAGGACGCTAAAGACTCGGACAGCTGTCCAGTGTGGGTGATTCCAGTGGACTGTGTCTCTGTGAAAAAAACACCATTTTACCGTAATTCTATTTGAGCAAGTGGGGAGTTTAATTAACTTCCCCGCCCACCAAATTTCTGCATTCGAGTCTTAACCATATTTATGTGTTACGGTGGCTTCAAAGCAGGTATTGATTCTGAAGTTGTGGGTTTTGATTGAGTTGACTGTTTTTAAAAAACTGTTTGGATTTTAATTGTGATGCAGAAGTTATTGCAACAAACATTTGGTTGTAAGTTACTGTAACAAACATTTGTTCAGATGTTTCCACTCTGGTGGATAAGCTCAATAAAGGTCATATCCCAAACGCGTGTTTTAAAAATAATAATAATAAAATAAATCTTAAAAAAATTTTAAAAGACTGCAACGCTTTACAGGAGAAGAAAGCCTCATCTTTCTCCCTCACAGCCACTGCCGATTTCAAACTGCTGACTAATGTGTAACCACTATGCCACCAGGGCCATCAGTGAGAGCTTTAACCATTTCACCAACCACTCGGGGACTCCTAGAGAAGGCCCACAGGCTGCTTACCACAGTGCCAGGCCGTCAGGATGCATGAGCTGCAGCTGGTTTTCTTTAACAGGTGCCATCACCTTGGGCTTGGTGCTCTAGAAGATTCTGAGACAAGGACATGAATGAGGAGCATTTATTTGTGAGCAAGTCCCAGGAAGCACCAATGGGGAATGTGGACATGAAAAAGGAAAACAGAGAAAGCCAACGAAGAGTGGATTTGAGGGGAGCTGGGGACCAGTCCCAAGGGGTACTCTGGGAGATGCTACAGACCATGCCACTCTGAGTTCCCCCACCCAGGAGACCCAGAAACAGGGTATTTGAGACACTAACTCCTATTTACTGGTTGGTGGTTGCTCGCAGGGCCAGCACTCCCCAGCATTTCAGGCCTCTTTGCACACAGGGTGAGCTTGTCCCCAAGGCCGGTGGAAGCTCTCAGGCAAGGTGGCAGGCTCCCTACAGCCAGAAACTCACGGGGGAAAGTGCCCAGGCCTGAGAAAGCTCTGCCGCAGCGGCAGAAAGTGGAATCTAAGGATCTTAGGTGGAAAATCCAAGCTCACATCACACACGTGCTGAGTGACAGCAGAGCAGGACACGAGAAGTGTGCGCCAGGCCCTGCTGGCAGCCCCACTTCTTCTTTTTTTTTTTTTTTT
>NW_022103901.1:37849740-37856314 GCF_000313985.2 Echinops telfairi | reverse complement strand
TATCCACTTATCCTTCATCCATCCATGTATCCATCATCCAGCTATTCAACCCTCTTCTACCTACCCATCCATCCATCTATCCACTTATCCTTCATTCATCTACCCATCATTCATTCAACTCTCTGCTACACATTCATGCATCTATCCACTTATCCTTCATCCATCCATTATCCATCACCCATCCCTCCATCCAATCATCCATCTATCCATTCACTCATTCATTCAGATAAACATACATCATATAATAATTATTTAGTATATTATCTACATATCTATATGTAGGAAATCCACTGAGTAATTTTTTTCTGAAAAGGGAACATAAATCAATTAAGTTTAGAGACCTACATTCTAGAATAGGGGTTGGCAAACTTTGGATACAGAAGAGCTAATCCTGTCCCTCACAACTCAAAAATTATTCTAGAGCCATAAAGATATTTTTACAAACAAATGAAATCACCATTCTTAATGATGTCATTTACATTTTTCCATTTTACTTCAGAGCCACATACATGTACACACCGAAAGAGCCGCATAGGGCTTGAGAGCCACAATTCGCCGACCCCTGATCTAGACGGAGTTATTTTAGGAAGAAAGGCTTGACAATTTATTTCTGAAAAGTAATCAAAGAAAGCCCTATGGGCCACACCAGAATACGGCTGGATAAACAGCGAGAAGGCAGGCCAAGGGTGGGAAAGCACGCGTAGCATGGTCTACAATAAAGGATCCAAGCGTATCAACACTCACGAAGATAGCGTATTGCTGCTGTTAGGTGCCTTTGAGTCTGCCCGACCCAGAGCAACCCCATGCACAGCAGAACGAATCAGCGCCTGCTCCTGAGCCATCCGGACAGTCGTCCCTGTGTTTGTCCATTGTGGTAGCCGCTGTGTCAGTGAATCTGTCTGGGGCCTCCCTCTTTATCGCTGCCCCTCTACTTTATCAAGCATGACATCCTTCTCCAGGGACTGGACTCTCCTGGCAACATGTCCAAAGTATAGGAGATGAAACTGCACAGGAAGAGAGTACAGGACTGCGCACTGTCTCTTTAGGCGCAGAGGGGATGGAGATGGGGGTCTCCTCTTCTTGTACAAAGAGGGGGAATAGTTGTAGTCCGAGAATTGGGAAGAGTCTTTCCAGATGATTGAAACCCTGGAGGGTGCCCCGGCTACTGTTACTAGACATTCTGATGAAAGATTCTATAGAAGAATCTTGATCAAAAGGGGGCCGATGCAGAACAGAAATGCACATTCTCGTCACAGCCAGACTTTCTGGAGCCACAGAGACTGGGTGGAATGCTTGTTCCGAGATCACCTAAGTGGTGAGTCTATGCTAATAGGAGCGGAGTAGGAGGGTGAGCATGGGTGTACCACTCAGCGTTTCATCCGTGCCACTCCCTTGTACATGTGGAAGCCTTTGAGTCGGTGTAAGCTCTGCTGTGCATGCGCTAAACAACAACAACGATGAGGATGAATTATTAAAGAAAGAAAGGCAAGCAAGACGAACTGCTCCAGGCCATCCACAGAGGGAAGAGCGCGCTCTTAGCATCCCAAACAGATTGAGACTCAATGTCCCCATGGAGACATGAAGACATTGAAGCCCCCCCACCATCACCCCCACACACACCCCCCACCCTCTTAGTGGTAAATATCACTTTGCAAGGGCTGGGGAATATTCCCAGGGTCCACACTCTTGCAAGGAGTGACCAGCTGAAGTCCCAGGGCAAGGGAGGGCAGGTGGAATACAAAACCAGCATGCCCCCAGCCCCAATGCCTGAAGGCTCCTCTGCTGGCCCCTGTGGTGCATGAATCAACATGCAATTCCAGTACAGAGTGGACATGTGGCGTGGAGGCCGCAGGCTCGGGCTGCCGACGCCAGATAATGAGGTGAGCAGAGTTCACCAGCGAGCTTTCTGATTCACTCCCTGTCTTTCTGATTTCCTTGAGAAACTTCTCAGCCCCCACCCTTTCCTTGAACACATCCATCTAACGAAGTCTAAATGAGCAAGCTGGAAGGGCATGCAAATGAGGACTGATTTTTTTTTTCCTCTGAAGTTCCCTAAACCCAGACTGAGGACTGCCACAGAGGATCTGCCCAGGAACCTGAGGCAACAACGCGCCAGCGGCAGAGGTCTATGGGCCCCATCCGCGGGCCCCACCAGCTGCGTGCATGTGCCTATTAAGCCTGTCATCGCAGGAGAAGATGCGACCGCTTGCAGGAGAAGAGGGGAAGGGAGCGAAGTCCCTGGCCCTTAGAACAAACCGCTCCCTCTTCTCAGGCTCAAAGCCGCTCAAGTGGCTTTGCAATTTAGAGTCTTAATGAAGAGACAGGTTTCCTGATGGCCTGCGTCAATCAATGTCCCGGATTCAATGGTGAATGGATAACTAATACTCTCTCCGGAAAGACAGCAATCAGGTGGCAGTGGAGGAATCAGCCAGACTTGAAGGAAACCTTTCCTTACCCAATATATTACTCTGTTGATACCGAAAAAAGAGAGAGCAAGAGAGAGAGAGAAACACCTTACTGCCACCAAGCCCATTCTGACTCATAGCAGCTCAATGCTGACTCATAGCAACCCTATAGGACAGGACAGAACTGCCCTCATGGGTTTCTGAGACTAACTCTATGAGAGTAGAATGCCTCCTCTTTCTCCAGTGAAGCAGCTGATGGTTTCGAACGACTGACCTTGTGGTTAGCAGCCCAAATGTGTAACCACCGGAGAGTAAAAAGGAGTAAAGAGCCCCCTTCCCTCTACTGTCCTTCTCCTCACCAGAGTTGGCAGAGGAGCCGGTGGTTTTGAACCTCTGACCTTGTGGTTTGCAGCCCAACGCATAACCTTTCCACCCCTCAGCCCCGGTCTTCTCACTACTTAAAAACGGAAAAGGCGAGGAGCATTTGGTGAGTGGAAAGAGCAGAGGACAAAAAGATTCTTCTGGGTTCTGGTCCCTGCACCACAAGCCGAAAGCCCAACCAAACCCACAGCCATCGGGGCGATTCCTACTCATTCTTGCCCTATAGGGCAGACTAGAACTGCTCCTGGGGCTTCTAAAGCTGCAACTGTTTGCTAGAGGAGACAGCCTCGTCTTTCTTCCGAGGAGCGGTTGATGGGTTTGAAAAGCTAACCTTGTGGTGGTCCAACGCTTACCCAGCATCGTCACCAGGGCTCCTCCACAATGCATGGGCCAAATTGCCTTGGATAAGTCACCCAAGCCCTAGCTCTGCGTGGATGGATAGAAAACACGTGCTGGGTGCCTGTCCCTGGAACTATGACAAAACGAGCAACCAGTAACGATTGAGTTGATCCCAGCAGAGCAGACAGGGAAAGCCTTGCACTAGAGGCAGTGCCCTGAATTTGAGCTTCGAGCCTCCTAAACTGTGAGGGAACAAATGTTTGGCTACGGAAGCCACCACCTGTGGTATTTCTGTTAGCGCAGCACAGTAACTAAGACAATTCAGCATAGCGAGAAAGTCTTTGAGGGTCCCATGAATGTTTTTGTATTTTCCTTATATGAAAACTTCCTGAGAAAATCCCATTAGTCTTTCATTCCATTTTTCCATGAACTTTTGGAACCCCCCACCCCCACCCCTCATAGATGGCCTAGCCAAATTGTTAAGATTTATTCTAAGGTGTTGTATTAGTCTAGGTACTTTGGAGAAACAAATCCACAGCAACTCACATATAAGAGAGAGTTTTATGCAAAGAAAATGTGCATCACGAAAACATCCCAACCCAATGCTGCCCAAGCCCACAAGTCCAACATTAACCCATTAACCCAACACCAGTCCACAAAGTCCTCCACCTCACAAAACAGAGGCAATAATGCCGACTGCAGGAGGAAAGCTGAGTCAGTGAACGTGTAAGCATCTCAGCACTGGCAGGGGTCTCCACATGGCTGCTCCAGCATCCAGGGCTGCATCGGGATAGGTCCATGTGGCTTCTCCTTGGGGATGTCTTGTAGGAAGTCCATCTTGCAAGCTGAAGCAGGGAGCTGCTAAGGCAGCTGCACCCGATACAACCATCACAAAACAAGAGACCCGAGAACTCGAAAGGCGAGGCTTCACCACCCATTTATCCCTCCGCCTTTCAACCAGCCCCACATGTGATTATCGGCCAGGCTGGCACAATTAACTAACTCAGGTGTTGTGTATTTTAAGCTGTTGCTTTGAATGAGAGGGTTTGTTTTTAGATGCAAGTCCTCCGTAAAAGACCATTGAATACAATTCAGCCTAGTAACAGTACAAAAAGAAAGGCCCATCTTTCTTGCGAGCCCCCGTTTGATTAAATGTAATGAAAGAAACAGAATAAAGGATTCATCTTGCTAACAATTGGCAAAGCTTGGAGAAGCAAAAGCCAATTATTCAAAGCTTCTTGCTTATTTATTCAGTGCTGTTGAAGAGGGCCCATGAAGCAGAGCGGGGGTGCCCTCATGGGGCAGTTTCAGAGGGAGCTGTACGGTAGCAAGAGGGATTCAGAGGAAGCCTTTGAAGAGCCTGCTCCCGATAGTCTGAGAGTTGGCAGCTGTGCTCATGAGCCCCTCCTGAGGATGCTGCAGGAAAGAGGGTGCTCCCTGATGCGGTCCTTGCTGTGTGAGGTAAGTGCTCTGCGCCACAGGCTCACAGTCACACAAAGTAGTGTGTGAATGCGGTCCTCTCTGAACTTCAGTCTCTTCTTCTCCCGAATGCCAACGACGGCAGTTGCTCTGCCTCGCCCGACCCGTGGGCTCTGGAAGAGACGCGGGTGCATGCATCTTGCCTTTCTGAGGGACAGGAAGCCCCTAAAAGGAAACGGATGGAACAGACAACAGTTGGGTCGGCTTTACCACGATGGTCAAGGCAAAACCTTCCCCCACAGCCCTGTATCTTGTCCTAAAGATGTTCGGCGACCATTCTACAAGAATTCCTCTCAGTGCCTCTGCGTGCCAGGCAGGGCCCCTGCCCTCACAGAGCTTGCAGTCTGGGAGGAGACAAACAGTACCCGAGAGTACCAATGTAAAACAAAGGTGATCTCATATCAAGAAATCATCACTTCCTTTGTGCCCTGCCCTGGTTGACCCCTCTTACCTCATCTACGGCCTCCGAACTCATCAGATCACTCATTCCTGTGCTTGTTCTTGGCTCTCTGTCCACTCGGGGGCATCTTAGAGGGGCCCAAGCACTGGCTGGACCAGATGACCTCGGAGATGACGTGGTGACAATCTCTTCCTCTTACCGGCTCAGCCCCTACAGACTTGGATCTCGCCTCTGTTTACCAAGCCCATCAGTAAAACCCTCACAGAACGCATCCACTAATAAGGTGGCTGGGACCGGAATGCAAAATGAGGGCTGTGTGCGCCCGTCCTTTGTTCAGTCATACAATATCCCCCCTGAATAATGTATGAGGCGATTTTCATTTAGAAAATGAGAGAGTCGATAATCCCACTGTGCATCAAGTGAATATTTTTAAACATTTCTAAGCGGGAGCCCTGGACAATGGGCAGGAGCTTAGCAAGAACAGAATCACGCAGAGCTCAGCACTGGGACGAGCAGGGCCCCTCCCTGGGGATCCCCACGGCCTGGGGGCCACCACTCAATCCTGAGATGAGGAAGTCAGTGGGTGCTCAAGGTCACATAGGGCAGAGCAAAGACAGGAGCTAAGTCAAGCCCCCCCCCCCCCCAGGCTGTCCCTCCCTGGCATGATTCAGTCACTACTCTCTGGGAGGGGAAAGTTGGGTATCAGAGTTGAAGTTCAGTGCTTTGACCCCAAATTGTTTTCCGCCATTTCCTCATCCTTCCCCTCCACCTGATGATCTAAGTAGCAGGAGGACTCCCTCCGGGGACAGGGACAGGAAGGCTAGCACTAGTTCTTTGTTTTTTTATTAGTTGCCATCCAGCCAATTGTGACTCCGGGAGCCCCTATGTGGGACAGGGTAGAACTGAGTTAGTTCCCTAGGGGTTGGGGTTGGGGAGTGGATTTTGTTATTATTATAATTGTCATTGGTGCTGTTCGGGTGACAGTGTATAGCGGCAGTTGGTTTCCCATTAGCGGCAGTTGGTTTCCCATGCAGCCATTTCTGCACATTTTAGTTCATGACCCCTCAGAGTCACGGCACTCTTCCGCATCCCCCTGGGCTATGCTTCCGGTCACCCTTCTTTCCCACCCTTCCCGCTTCCCTGGTGCAGGCCGTGCAGGCTCGGGCTGCATTGGACGGATTGTTTCCATGTGCCTTTTCATTTCCATCCTCTCCTTCCCTCAGGAAGGAGAAAGGCCAACGGTTACACCTCAGACGACTGCTCACGAGCTCTTAAGGCCTGGGGCGCTGCTCACTGAGGTAGGACTGAGAGCATGGTCTTTGTGGGTTATGTTATACCAGATGACCTCAGTGTTCTCTGAGACCAGGGTCCTGAGCCCTCTGGCCCAGCAACACACTCCCTCCAGGTGTTTGGTGATTGATATAGTTAAAGTTTATTGTGCCAACCTGGCTGATAAACACACGTGGGGTTAATTGAAGGGCGGAGGGATAAATGGCTTGGTCAGCCTCCCCTTTCGAGTTCTAGTTCTTGGGTCTCTTGTTTTGTGATGGTCGGACTAGGGTGCAGCTGC
>NW_022103901.1:37838101-37847997 GCF_000313985.2 Echinops telfairi | reverse complement strand
ATCATTTCAGGAAGGTGAGCATCATGGAATGCCAGTTTACTAGAACAAAGTGTTCTTGCATTGAGGGAGTACTTGAGTGGAAGCCCAATGGGGAACCCCACATTTTACATCACTACTGGAACCCCTCCCATCTGGCCTAAGGTTCGCCTGGCTACTTGTTCTAGTTGAGTTCCATTGACTTGAGTTGCGGTGAGCAGAGCAGTGTTGCATCAGGCTAGCACGGGGCTTGCGTCCCAGTCCAGCACTGGACTTGTAGTCAGTGGACAGGAAATGGCCGTGGGGAGCAAAGCCATAAGCCCAGCTGATCTGGGCAGTGTAGGCTGCCAGGCCTTCCTACCCATCTGCACCAGGTCCTGTGAGTCTGTTGCTATCATTGTTGCTGTGAGTTGTCTGCCAGTCAATTCAGATTCACAGTGGCCCCAGGTGTGCAGAGCACACAGCTCCACAGGGTTCTCAAAGCTTTCGGAAGCACGTCACCAGGACTGTCTTCCGAGGCACCTCTGGATGAGTTCAAATCACTAACCTTTCAGTAAGTAGTAGTTAAGCACTTAACTGTCTGCACTTCTCAGGGATCATTACTATGCCCCCTTTTGTAGAAAACCAGGCTGAGGATCAGAGAGGTGAAGTCATTTTTCCCAAGAGAACACGGCCCACAAGTGGCTGAGTTCACATCACATAAGAACTTGCAGACACGCTGCCGCCTGCCTGCATCAGGGACCACAATACTATGCTGCAGACAGGAAGGGTGAGGTCCAGGGAGCTTTCCACACAGTGAATCCACCTCCATGTTCACTGCTCTCTTCCATGTACCCCAGGAGATCCACTGGGTGCCAACCCCAGGGCACACATCATGGTTACCCTCTGCCTTGGGGTTCCAGAGGGCATCCAGTGGCAGGCAGGTGCATGCAGGGAAGGCCCAATTTCAGCCAGTCTGTCGGGAACCCAGGGGAGAAGCCCATGACCCTGGTAGTCTGATCAGTCATGACTTGCTGCAGAGCTGAGCCTCCTTAGCATTGGGAAACTGTAGCCACTGCGGAGCGGCTGGCTGCCTGCAGAGAGAGCTGGGGTGTGCTGTAGCCCATCATCCCACCTGCCCTGCCCCCCAAGAGCTGATCCTTCCAACCAGAACACATTCAGGCCGCTACCCAGACACGCAGATGCCCCCAAGTGCTGAGCCTCACGCTAACCTGCTGGCTAGTCGGTTCCAACTCCCAGTAACCCCATGTCTTGCTCTATAGATTTTGCTCAATCGGCTCCATTGGGTTTTCTTGGTTATAGTTTTTGCAGAAGCAGATCATCAGGCCTTTCTCCCGCAGTACGGCTGACGGGATTCGAATCACCAATGTTTCAGTTAGTCATGAAGTCATGAAAATGCTTGTGCCATCCAGGAACTCCCAGTGTTAGATCCTGGGACACAACCTACTCAGCTGCTAACCAAAAGGCCAGTTGCTCCAGTACCATAAGAGGCACCTCAGAAGAAAGGCCTGGCTATCAATTCCTACACAATACCCTTGTGAACCCTATGGTTTTACTCTGATGCTCATGGGGTCACCAGGACTCAGAGGTGACTCAACAGCCACTGGTTTGGTAGTTTGGTGAAGCCCAGGGCTCAGAAACCCAGAAGGGTGAGCTACAGCCTGAGCTGCGGAGGGCAAAATCAGCGGTTCAAACCCAGCAGCTACTCTGCGGGAGGAGGATGAGGCTGTCTGCTCCAGTGCAAACACAGAGTTTCAGAAACCCAGAGGAGCAGTCCTACTCTGTGCTACAGGGTGGATGGCAGTGGGTTTGGTTCAAAGTGGGGAGACCATCCTGAAATCCGAGCTTGGGGGATAGAAAGAATGCGTGCGCCCACTGAGTAGTTCTTCGCCTGTGGAGTCGTGGAAAGGTGGTAGGGGTGTCATGTGACCAAGAAACCCAGAGAACAAAGAGAGCAGGTCCCTCGAGAGGAGAGGGGCTTGACATTTATTTGCTCCCAGCACCAAGCGGTGCTCCCAGCTCCACCCCTGGCCCAGTCTTGCCTGCTGGCCAAGCGCTCACCAAAAACCAACTCCCACTCCCCGTCACCCCATGTCTTACACACTCCACCAGCTCCATCGAGTGTTCTTGGCTGCAATCTTTACAGAAGCAGATCACCAGGCCTTTCTTCCACAGAGCCCCTGGCCGGATTCAAACCATCAATGTTTCAGTTAGTCATGAAGCACAAACTACTCGTGCCACCCAGGGACCCACAGTGTGAGACCCTGAGAAAAGATACTTATGGAATAGGAGAAGCCAGTGGCAGGACTTTCAAACCCCAGGTTCCCTCCTGGCTTGTAGTATTAAGTTATGGGGGTGGGTGAGGGGGCCAGCCCCCACCTGCTGCTACTACCCATGGGTTCAGTAAGCACAATTGTACGGTTGAGATATATTAGTATTATATTAAAGTCATTGAGAGCATGAGAGATATTACAATAATGCAGTCAGACACATTACATGGTAGCATTGCTCACCTCAGCCCAGCTTGGTGGTCCATGTGGAGAGAGGGGGAAGGGAAGGAGGGCAAGGGAACAAGGGAGAGAGAATGGGAGAGGAGAGGGGGAAGAGAGGGGAGCCAGAGAGAGAGGTCAGAGACCCTCTATATTGCTGACCCATGCCTATATACCTTTTGGGGGCATGCCAGCCCAATAATTTCAGGTAGAGACATACGTCACAGGAAGGGGTTACACTATAGGCTACACAGTAATGAGGGGGTGGTCCAGGGACATACATGCAACAGGAAGGGGAGGGACTGGGGTATACATGAGACAAGATGGGTGGATCCCAGATTCAGGATGGCAGCTCAACCTTGACCTGTTCCCTGGAATAGGAACCCATAGGAACCATTATCAGTAGGGTGTAAACTCCGCCTACAGGAGCCTGTCCATTGTCCCCAGGGGCAGGGAGCAGGGCCCACTGCAATTTGGCAACTGATTGCCCTCAGGGGGGGGAGTGCTGCGCATCTGACCTCCCCCCACACTGGCTGTGCCATGTTGCTTAACCTTTCTGAGCCTCCCCAAAACCAGACTCGCTGTCACCCAGTTGATGCCGACTCATGCAGTGCCCTCTGGGAGTTTCTGAGTCCATAACTCTCTGCCAGAGTCTTTCTCCCCAGGAGCAGCTGGTGGTTTCAAACTGCTGACCTTGCAGATTGCAGCCCAATAGGCAACCACTATGCCAACAGGGCTGCCTCCAGTTATATGAGATCAGAGCTTGTGGAGGCTGCGGGACGCGGAAGCTCTCAGGTGAAGACATGAGCCTCTCTGGTGACTGCCGCAGCTCTCTCAGCCCCGAGGGAGGTCAGCAAGGGACGTGTCGTCTACAGATGGGAAGACAGAGGCTGCTGCTCGAGGCCCCCTGGGAGCAGAGCAGGCTGATGCAGGTGGGCGTGGAGAATTGGCTAGGAGTAGACTGCTCTTACTGCTGCTTTAACTCACTCGTTTGTTTTGCCGGCTTGGTGAAAATGGTCCCAACTTGGACCAGGTGGAGAGAGCTGCAGGGGCATCAGAGGGTCCATTGCTCCCAGCCTTTGGGTCTGGCCTGAGGCTCAGCAGGTGGGAGCTAGGGCAGGGGCAGAGGGGTCTCTGCCAGGGGTAGGCTCTGGGCTCCATACTTCCTCTCTTCTCCTGTTCCTTGGAGCTCTTTCTTGTGGATTGGGTGGCAATTTAAAGCAGACCATCACTCGGCATTCAACACTGCAAACACACCTCGTTTCGTGCCATTGGTTGCCATGCCCACAACGCAGCATCGCAGCCAGCGTGCTCCTTGGAGGCGAGGATGGCGAGACTTCATCTCACGTGCTTTGGACATGTTGTCAGGAGAGACCAGTCCCTGGAAAAGGACATCATGCTGGGGAAAGTAGTGAGGCAGCGAAAAAGAGGAAGATCCTTCAACAAGATGATTCATGCAGCGTCTGCATTGATGGGCTCCAACATAAAAAGGGTTCTTTGAACCTGGCCATTCCAAGCACCAAGAGGAGCAGGCAGCACCACATCCCTCAGGGACGCGGAGGGGGCAACAACAGAACGCCCAGTCACAGACCCCCAGTCCAGGCCTTCCTTCTTGTGGCTTTTGTTGTCAACTCTCATGAAGCCTGTCCTTGATGGCCCTGGGCTCCCAGC
This sequence comes from Echinops telfairi, assembly GCF_000313985.2. Lineage (NCBI taxonomy): Eukaryota > Metazoa > Chordata > Mammalia > Afrosoricida > Tenrecidae > Echinops > Echinops telfairi. The sequence continues at coordinate 37,843,861 of NW_022103901.1, read as the reverse complement.
CCTACGCCTTCCTCACTATTACCTGTGTGGGTCACATGGTTGTGTGTGTTGCATGGTTGTGATCCACGGGCTGGTTTGAGAATTTGGCCACCAGACCTTTATTCCCAGGCAAGAACCTCCACAGAAATCCAGTCTGCATGATGGCCACACGCCAGTCTCTATGGTGATTGGGCATGAGGTGCACTGGCCAGAATCGAACCCAGTTCTCCCACTTGGAAGGGGACAATTCAGCCACTGAGCCGCCGCTGCCGCCCGGACCTACTCATGCAGAATCATGTTCTGACAAAATGCCCGTGCCTTTGAGGTGCACGGCGGAGTTTCAAGCCGGGCTTCCGACGGGTTTGAGACCATGAAGCCACAGGTGGTGAAAACAAGGGTGGCACGGCACCCAAATCTCTCACCCAGTGATTTTTTGGCAGTTTCATTGGCATATAATCCGTATATGGGAGAGTTCAATGGTTTACAGCTATTAACAAGGTTTGTGCAGTCATCCCCACACTCAGTTTTAGCTCCTTTTCTTCATTCTTGTCCCCATCGATCATCACCACCATTTCCCCTCTGCATCCCCTGTCCTAACCCTAAGGGGCTGGCAGTCTAGATACTTTCTCTATGGATTTACATATCCTGGATGCCATACAAAGAAAATCAGACTGGAACAAACATCAGCAACAACAGTATAAAACACAGAAAAGCCTCAAGCTAAAAGAAAGCAGGGGGAGGGGGGAGGGGGCTGGGGGACTAGAACAGGTTCAAAACGGTTCAAAAGGTAAAACAAATGCCAACATGGCACATTTTGAGCTAACTGTGTCTGCAGTAACCCATTTCCCGATACTCTCTCTCTGAGGACAAGACTGCTCACAGCCCTGGGCAATGGTCTCCAGGGAGTTCAGTAGACACTTAGTCCATGTGAGGGCTCTGAAGATAGGATCTGGACTTTCAAAATCTCCTATAGGTTTCTGTAAAGCAGGTGCTTAGAATTTAAGCTCTAATAAAATTCCCTCCTCTGATCTTGGATTTTATTATTCACAGTCCTTGGATCGCTCAGGCTGGTGTTTATCACCCAGGCTGGTGTGTTCCTTCCATGCAGACTTAGCTAACACCTCACTTAGAAGGCTGCTTATTTTAAGACAAGCCTTTAAGACCCCAGGTACTATTCTTTCTAAGTAGGACCCTACAGTCAATGTCAGCCACCATCTTTGTGTGGGCCACTGCTGCCTGTTCCTTAAAAATAAATAATTATTTTATTGAAAACTCACTGCCCTCAAGTTGATGCTGACCCTTAGTGACCCTTTAATTTAAGGCTGAACTACCTGTGTGGGTTTCCATGGCTATACATCTTTATGGGAGCAAAAAAGCCTCATCTTTCTTCTGTCGAGCAGATGGTAGGTTCAAACCACAGACCTTGTGGTCATAACTCAATGAGTAACTACTACATCACCAAAGCTCCTTGCCCAGGTAGGTGAAAATCCGCCACACAAGAGATTGGGTTGTTATGCAACGAGTGCACTGCCCATGACCAAATGGCTTCAGATCTGTCTGAAGTCCTGGCTTTAAGGACATGAACTTAGAAACCCTGGAACAAGTCCTCCAAAGAGAAGCTCGGCAATGCAGCCAGAGCAGCTTCGTGCCTTACGTAAAGACACACTAGCTCGGGGGCCTCCTGACTTCCTGGGACTCTGTTTCACTGAAGGACCAGCTTCATGACTGGAGCTTACACTCCGGCTTCCAGCTTCCCGGTGGGAAGAAGCTAAATTGTCTGCGGGCATCTAGTCGCCTGGTTATCCATCAAGGAGCGGGAGCACGCGTGGCACTTGCTGACGCACTCTGCCTGAGGCTTTCCTTCCAGACGGGCAGGGAGTTGGGTAATTAAAAGCTCAGCTCCCGTGTTGGGGGATCTAATTGTATGTAACTCGCTTGTATGGATCATAGCAACACAAACAGGGAGCCGGGCTGCTGTGTCAGCATTCCCTGCTTTTCCCAGGTTTATAATGAACCCAGCGTGTAGCTGGAGCAAAACCGTCCTGTCCTTCACCCCCACCCCCCCCCCCACCCCCCGGAGGATTCGGGGGTGGAACAACTTATGAGCATTTACCTGCAGCGTTTGGAAAGCAGCTTTCTCATTACATGCAATGTGCAAAATGGGCGGGGGGTGTGGGGGGTGTGGCAGGATTCAGGGTGTGGGCAGTCTGGCTGGTAAGTGATAGGCAGTGTCACTGCAGCTTGGAAACCAGTCGTAGGCTTGGTGGGGATCGTGGCACTGGCTTGGCCACGGGTCAGACAACACATTTGCAGCTTCGGGCTCTGTAGAGGGACCGAAGCTGCCGCTGGCTCGCACGCTCATTGCTCTCCCTAAACATACAGCATTTGCCAGTCCCGCATCTTTCATAGGTATGGTGTTGGTGACCTCAGTCCTGTTGTGTCGCCATCACCCATATCAATGGCCAAATTAGCAGTGAGCTCTTCACACACACCGTCTTCTTGCATGACCCTCCCAACAACATCCCCATTTTACAGATGGGGAAACAGAAGCCAGTCTCCAACACACTGCTGACTCGTAGCGACTCCCGGTGGGTTTCCGAAGCTGTCACTGTTGACGGGAGTACAACGCCCAGCCCTTCTCCAGAGGCGCTGCTGGTGGTCTCCAACTGCCGACCATGCGGGTCGCAGCCCAACACTTCACCACCACACCGCCAGGGCTCCCTAGAAGGCCCGAAGGTTTGCCTGCACCACCCCAGCTTGTGCTGTCGTGCCACTTCCCAACCTCGATGCCATTCGCTGTGGATGAATGCGTTCAGACAATGAGATGAGCTCTTGTCCACAGGTCACCCAGCCTCTCTGCCTCGTCTGAACGCTTCTGGAGCTGTTCAGCACCCGAGCCACACAAGCCGAGTGGGAGACCCAGTTCTAACAGGTCCCAGTTCCTCTGGGCTCCAGACCACGCAGGGGCCTGTCTGTGTCTAGGGCCTGCCCGCCTGTGCGGCGTTCATGCCCGCCCTCCTCCTCCACAGCTTTGCTCGATCCCACTGCTCTTCTCCAGGACCTAGGTCCAGCCTCGGAATCTTCCTTGGGCCCGCACCCCAGAGTGCCACTGCCGGATGAGCAGACAGCGTGAGGGACCTGGAGCTGGCTCACAGCTGCCGAGTGTGCACCTGTCTCCCCAACTCTGTTCACTGCCATCAGCTTGGTAGCTTGAAATCGCCATGGTGGGAGTGTTTACACCAGGGAAATTGCCAAATGCTACAAAGGAGAGCTTGTCTCTCTTTTTTTGTCTTTATGAGAGTCAGTTTAACAGCACACCACCGTGTGTAAGTCACCTCGGGCCTCACCCTGGTTTCACAGTGGCCTGTGGAGTGGTTGTGTTCGCTGCTGTGGCCGCTGGATAATATTTTGTCAACGAGACACTCTGGCTAGGGATGGAGCTAAACCTGTCAATCACGTGGTTGTTTTATGACACCTCGGCGTGAGGGACTCTGGGGACCGCTCTCTCTGCCGCTTAGCCTTCCTCCTCGCTGGGGCTTCACTGGGACGCGGTGCCTGCCTCAAACATGGGCCCGTGGGGACCGGCTGACCCTGAGAGCTGTGCTCACCCTGCCGTGTTTCCAGTGACCTTGGAGCCACGCCGCTCTGCACCCACCGACCTGTGATCTTGCTGCTTCGCCATTCTGCGTCCCCGGCATGGCGCTGCGTGCCGTACCGGTGAAGAGGCGCTATGGACTAGCATTGGACTTACGGACTCATGTGGAACTGGCCTGGGAAGTCTTCTTTGGATCTGGGATTACTTCCTGATAGAAAGCTCTTTCTTAGACGTATGTGAGTCACTGGATTTGTCTCTCTAGACCACCCACCTCACACAGCTGCCACCAAACAGCCCCCATTCATGGTGACCTTGTGCACAGCGTGGAGGTCCTGCACATCCCCGTGATCAGTAGCAGAGGGGCCTATGGGAACCCATAGCATTTTCATAATGTCAAATCACTGGCCCAGCTTCCTCCTTCTTTCCCAGTCCTTCTGAACTTTGTCCTTGAGTAAACGCTACCCTTTTGATCACAAAGGGGTGGTTATTCTATGGTATACACAGACTACTAGTGTTATCATTCCCCTTAGAGACCTGCCTACAATTTGAAAATTCAGCCAGAGACCTGGGTTCCAGATCTGAAGGGGGGTGAAGGGTTCCGCCAGTCTCTAGCCAACCAGGAAGCTATTTATGCTGGAATTCCATCACCAAGCACCTATTCCTGGTCCCTCTTGGTCTGAAAGCTCCCTTGAAGCTTGTTCAGCATCACGGCAACACTCAAGCCTCTGGGGACAGATAAGAGTTGGCTGCACATGAGGTGTACTGGCCAAGAATCAAATGTGAGTCTCCACGTAGGAGTGAGGATCCTATCAAAGAACCGCCAATGACCTCAGAACCCAAAGGCTATGAACCTCCACTCTGCTGAGGAGCAAACTAAGGCTCCCAGAGGTGGAGAGGTTGAGCCAGGTCAGCCTACCAGCAGGGGCTGAGCTGAGACGTAAAAGCCAAACTCACTGCCGTCAAGCCCTTCCCCGCTTCCAGGGCCCCCACAGCACAGGGTAGAACTGGGTAGCACAGGGTTTCTGAGACTGCAAGTCTTTATGGAAGTAGGAAGCTGGTAGTTTCCAACCACTGATCTTGCAGCTAGCAGCCCAGCACATAGCCCACCACGCCACTAAGGCTCTTTGTAAAGTGCAAGGGTGGACAGGAATGAGGGCGTGTGGAGCCCTGCATGACTCAGAGAAGGTGATTCCTGTCCAGCCATCCTTGTCAACAGACAGACATCGGAGGGTGGGCCAACTACAGGTGAGGGCCATGACGAGAGGAGGGGCGGCCCGGGGCAGCATTCCCAGCTCCCACCCCACGGCTGGCTGTTAGTGGAGTCCCCTTATTTACCTAAGCACTGGGATTTCAATCCACACAGGAAACCCTAACAGGGTCTGCTAAGTCAGAGCTCACAGCTTTGCGCTGAGTGGGGATTTTTTGGCTCTGCGATCAGCAGCCACTCCTACCAAGTGTGGCCACTGGAAACCTCCTCTCTAGCCCATTCTGCCTTCCTAGGGACGTGGACGGACCTGCCAATGCATCGCGCAGTGCCCTTGGCGAGTTGGGGTCTCGCGGGTGTAATAGGGTGGCAGGGAAAAAAATCAAAAGGCAAATGATGCTCCTGTTTTGGCTACGTGCCATCAAGTGGGCTCCGACCCATGGCAACCATATGCATAACAGAAGGAAACACTGCCCAGACCGGCACCATCCTCACCATTGGGCGGATGCTTGAACTCAGTGTTGCAGCCACGGGGTCCATCCACCTTGTCGAGCGCCTTCCTCTTTTGAAACCCCTCTACTTTACCAAGCTCAATGTCCTTCTCCAGCGCCTGACGGCCGAAGTACATGAAATGAAGTGTCCGCATCCTTCTTGCCAAGGAGCGTTCTGGCCGGACTTCCTCCAAGACAGATGTGGTTTTCTTTTGGAAGTCCTTGGTACTTTCAAGATGCTTCACCAGCACCATAATTCTAGCTCACGTTTATTAAGCACCGACTGTGGTGTAGTGGTTATGCACTGCTAACCGAAAGATCAGCAGTTCAAAACCACCAGCTGCTCTGTGGGAGAAAGACAGGGCTTTTTACTCACGTAAAGAATTAGCCTCGGGGAACCAATTACATGGAACTGTGTGTGACCTCCTCCCTGGGGGACAGACAACCGAAAAGTGGATGAAGGGAGACGTCGGACAGGGCAAGATATGACA
>NW_022103901.1:37830149-37837250 GCF_000313985.2 Echinops telfairi | reverse complement strand
GTTTAGGATGTGAATCATGATTTCAATGCTGTTTGGAGTCAAACGGAGTCCTCCAGCCTTCTCGGTCATTGTTGAAGATTGCCAAGGAGCCGTCAGTTGGAAAGCAGATGTCAAGGTAATGAATCATAGCCTCCTTCTTTTATGGACTCACTAGGCTTTCTGCACTCACCTATTCCAGGGCTTCCTGTAACCTGTCGTAAATTTTAAGAGTTATAGCCCACCTGCATGTAAGATATGATTGATATGGTTAGGAAAAAATCGCATGAATACCACTTGGGAATTCAGATCGTTAGAGTGCCTGCCAGACATCCTTAGTTGATTAGCAGTTACTCCATTGGCTAGCTTCTGAGTGAGCCAATTTTTCTCTTTCTCTGTTCTACTGGGAGTGGTTTTTGACTAGATAGGTCACTTCAGGGCACAATCCCAGGACTTGACGTAGCTGTGGACTGTCTTGTGTACGACAGAATGCTTAGCAACATTCCCGGAAGATACTCACTGGATTTTACCCCCATGGTGACCATCAGAAACGTCTCTTGGGGTGCCATCGGCTGCTATGGTGTTGACTTCGACTCATAGTGACCTACGGACAACGCAATGAGCTGCTGCCCAGTCTGATGGCATCTCCATGACCGTTCGTCTGTCTGAGCCCACTGAGGAAGCTCTGCTGGTGTTCCCTGACAGCAAAGGGCTTGCTTGGACTGGCCCTTTAGTCCACCTTCGGTGGCACCCTTTTCCAGCTGTCGGTCTTTCCTGCTGCAGTTCCAAAGTCCAAAAGCTGAAGTCTCACCTTCCTCTCTTCCCAGGACGTTCGGATCCCATGTCTCCGATGGCTGATTTGCTCGTTCTCTTGGCAATCCCCGGTAGACTCAACGGCGTTCTTCACACCATGCCAACGCTCCACACAGTCCCCCTTGTCTCCTTCCTCGTGGTCCACCAGGCAATTGGAAAGACTGTGGTGTGGCCCAGATACAAAGAGAATTGTTGCCCCCTTTTAGGAAATGAAATGAGTTGTGACTCCACCCCCACCCCACCTCCCAAAAGTGCATGGGAGGGGGGCGGGGCAGGTAATTCTAGCTCCTGTTCCTGTGGTCCTTTGTTAGGGTTTGGGGGGGGGGGATCCTTTGTTTTGTTAATGAGTCTTCGCCCAAGCTGGATGTGTCTCAAACCAAGCACTTGTGAGATGTAAAAGGAGCTGCCAAGGCACAAATGAGGACAGATTGTGCTCTGTGGAGACCTCCCCGGCCCACGGAAGAAAGGCTGAGTGGCTGCGGTTTGTCCCCCACAGCTGATGCAGAGAAAACGCTGGTGTTGTCCCAGGAGGGGCTTGCTTGGACTGGCCCTTTAGTCCACCTTCGGTGGTGCCCTTTTCCAGCTGTTGGTCTTTCCTGCTTTCCCCACCCCCTATTTTTTCTTTCCTATTTTTCCCCTATAGACTTCAAGTTCCTAAACTGTGAGATAAAAACATCTGTTTGTTAAAGCCACCCCTTGTGGCATTTCTGTGTCAGCAGTCCATAAGAGAGAACCGAGATACCTCACGCTTGCCCAGTGCGGGCCCTGGGGTTGCACACCCCTGATCTGGTAGTCAAGAACAGAAATCTGGGAGGCCCCAACCTCCTGGCCTTTCAGCGGCCAGATGTGTATGTGGTTTCTCTTTGTTCCCAAAACCATTCCCGGCAAGGGGACAGAGAAAGGAAAGGAGCCCCATTTACGCACCCCAGTGCAGAAGACCCACCCAACCCTGACACTGTCTGGGCAAGGATCCCCTCCGGGAACCCCGGCAGCCTGGTATTGAAGCGCTGGGCGCTCTCAAAGGTTCCCCCCCTCACAGTTTCCACGCGTCTGCAAGTCAATTAGGAATCCCCGATCTCGTCAATCTTGGCATTCTTATTACTCCAATAACAAAAAAGACGTGTCAGCGCACATCCGTGTCCCTAAGAGCTGGTGGCTGTGTGTTCTTGGGCTCCAGAGACAACAGCTGCTCTTTCATAATGATGACTCCAAGACTGGCAGATGCTGCCATTGCAGATGGCTCCCGGGCAGGCAATTGGGCCACAGAGGTGAGAGCCAGGAGGATTCCAGGGAGAGGGCACGGAAACCCATCTCCTCGTGACTATTAGTGCTGTCACGACTTCTTCAGGGTGCTGCTTGGACAAAGGCCTCCTCCTCAGCTCCCTGCCCCTGTTTCCTTTCTCTGCTCACAGCTGCCCCAGACAAACGCTACCCGGTCCCATCTCCCGTGTGGTTGGGCCCCCAAGCCTGTCTCACCAGGAGCTTGCTCTTCATGAGCTGCCTGGAAATGGACCGGTGTGGAGACCCATTGGAGACAGCTAACAAGAAAACAACCCTGAGCCCCAGGGCACACCCACTAGGGGGCTGCCGTGGAATTCAGTTTAAAAACAAAACAGAGAATAGTAAGTGTGGATAAGGATGTGGCCAGCCCAGAATCCTAACAAGGCTCGTGGGAGGGATAGGACTTCAAATGGTACAGCCATGTGAAAAGCCATTTGCCAGTGACGCAAAAGGTCCACCATAGATGGAATTGCCGTCTGCCCTTGCAGCTGTACTTCTGTTGGCACTGCTGTTGGGAGCCGTCTAGTCGGCTCTGACTCATGTGCGCAGTAGAACAAAACATGGCCTGGTCCTCTGCCATCCTTGGGAGGTCTGCTTGCATTGTGGTCACATGGGACTGCAATCCTAAAAGTTGGCAATTCGAAACCAGCAGTCACGCCACTGGAGAAAGACAGGGCTTTCTATCCCTGTAAGGAGTGACAGTCTCAGACACCCACAGGGGAAGAGTTGGCATCGACGTGCTGGCAGTGAGCATGGTCCTTTGGTCCTGCGCCATGCTCACAATTGTTCTTGTGTTGGAGCCCATTGTTGCAGCCACTGCGTCGAACCAGCTGGAGGAGGGTCTTCCTATTGTCTCCCGCGCTTCTACTTTACCAAGCAGGATGTCCTTTCCCCCAAGCTTGTCTCACCCGACAACCTGTTCTGAGTACATGAGGCGAAGCCTCACCATGCTTGCCTCTCAGGAGCATTCTGGCTGTACTTCTTCCAAAGCACATTTGTTTGTTCTTTTGTTCATTTCCGTTCACAATGCTATCACTATTCTTCACCAGCACCGTAATTCAAACGTATTGATTCTTCATCAGTCTTCCTAATTCAATGTCCAACTTATACATGCATCTGAGGCAATTGGAAATATCATGGCTCGGGGATGGGACTCCTTGCTCTGCGATACCTTAAGGAGATCTTGTGCAGCAGAATTTTCGAACGCTATAACATGTCCCTTGATTTCTTGACTGCTGCTGTTTCCATGAGCATTGGTTGGGGATCCGAGCAAGATGGCGTCCTCAGCCATTTCAATTGTTTCTCCATTTTTCATGATGTTACCTATGGGTCCCACTAAGAGGGTTTGGATTTTCTTTACATTGAGTTGGAATCCAATGGATTAAGGTGTGCCTGGGTGTTAGTTCGTTAGTTGTTGCTGGGTTCCGTGTGTGTTTCTGTGTGATTTCTGTATGTGAGATCCAGGATGGGTGAATCGATCGACCGTAACTGGAGTGCTGGTTTCTGGGGTGACGGCAGGGGAGGTTGGAGGGAAACAGGGAGAGAATAACAATGTGTCCAAGATGAAGAAAACGTTCTGTGGTTGATCGTCGTGATGATTGCATGCCTTTTTTATATATTCATGCCATTGAATTATATGGTATATGAATTATGTGTCCAAAATGTTTGTTTAAAAAAAGGAGGGAGGTTTGTTTAAGAAACAAAGAAAAGGAGCTGATACCGGAGCTCAAGTAGAAAGAAAATGTTTTGGAAATGTTGATGGCAACATATGCACAAGCATGCTTAATACAGTTGAATGATGGATTGTTAGAAGATTTGTAAGAGTCCCCCAATAAAATGAGTAATTAAAAAAAAAAAGTTGAGACAGAATCAAATGCCTGCCTTCCAACCAGCCCCCTTGAAATTGTGTGGCCTTGAGAAGCCATTGGGCCTCCTGGACCTTCCATTTCCTCATCTCCACAATGGCAACAGATGCACCTGCTCACAGGGTTGAATGAGAGAAGTCCTGGGAAGGACCCTGCACAAGCCTGGCATGCCCCTCGCAGTCATTCAACACCAGCCCTTCCCCAGCTGACCGGTGGGTCTCTCATTGCTCAGGAGCAAACACAGACTGTGAAATTCATCTCTACCCAAACAGACCCATCTCGGCCCCACAACCATCCAAGTCCATGCCCCCTCTACCCTACCCATAAGACTCACCCAGGTCAGGAGAAGTCAGGTAAGACCCAGTCATGCTGTTTGGTGACAGGAGGCAGCACCTGGACAAGGCAAATAGGCCCCTTGGCTCCTCTGCAGGATGGAATGCTGGGGCTAGGAGTAGCAGCCAAGCTGCAAGGACCCCTTCTTAACAGGGTCTTCTTCCCCCCACCCCCACCCCCAATATTTTATTGATGTAAAATTCACATACCATACACTTTCATAGTTAAGTTGCTTTTAAAAAACAGTTATATATACATCCTCACAATCAGTTCAAGTGTATTCTCCCCCCTACTGTATTCATTTGTTTCCCAATTCCATTCCACCTCCCCCCACCGCCCCGCTGTGTCCCCAATAAGCTAATTATATCAGTTATTGTCTCTATGCATCCGCTCCCTCTGTGCTTCATAAACTGGAAAGAAATTTTTTTAAATAAAAAATGAAACAGGAGGGGAAAAAAAGGAAGTCAGAAAAGACCACCATCAATATTAAAATAAGCCAGAGAAAAAAATTGCTGTTGAGGAACAAGCAAGAAATATTTAAACTTAGATCAAATTCAGGATGGGTCAAGAGGGAGGACAGCTGCCCAGGTATCATATTACATGGTAGTGCTGTCCACCATCACCAAGCTTACAGCAATCTCTGGTACTGAGGCTGTTTGGGTTCCTTGACTGTGGCCAGAGGGGATCTGCCAGAGGCTTCATCTGAACAGGTTCTCTGCAGATGGAATTGGAGCTCCCACTCTCCTCCGTAGCCTTCTACAGATGGAGTTAGCGTGATCTTCTTGACGAGAAGAGGTTGACGTGGTCGTCCCTCTTGTTTCCATTTGATATGGAAGGGTTGCTAAGGAAGAGCCTGAGTGACACAAAGGGTTTGCTACCAGCTTCTAACCCATAGGTTGGAAGTTCAAACCCACCTGTGGTGCCATAGGAGAAAGCTTGCCGGGCTGCTTCTGTACCGATGACAGAGAAGATCACCCTCTGTTTTTCTACTGTGTGCTTACCCAGACTCACTGTGAGTCAGGGTGGATGGTTGTTTTTCACTGGGAAGATTAAATGTGTTGCTGGATATAACATGCCTGTATATAACAGTGAGCAAGCGATGACATCATGGACTCATCTGCAAAGTGGGTAGTTCGGCCTCGATCGATTTCATAAACAGAAGCTCAGACGCATTGAAAGAACTTGCTCAAGTTATCCCAGCCAGTAGGCAATAAAGTCAGGGTGAAAGTGCTCATCCATGTGAGTCCCAAGATGAACATATTTTCCTGAGAATGCACCACGAGAGAGGAGACTGGAGACAGAGGAGCTGGCCTCGTAGTCACCAAGGGCTGGTTTAACAAGATGCCGCAAGGTGGTGGCTGTGAAGACCATTTCAGAGTCTACAGGTCCAAAGTCAAGGTGTTGGCAAGGCCATCCTCCCTCTGTCGGCTCCAGGGGAAGACCCTCCCTTATCTCTACTGTTTTCTGGTAGTCCCAGGCATGCCTTGACCTTCCTTTGCTTCTAGCTGCATTTCACATCAGTCTTTCCTTGAGTGACTACAGTCTCTCTCTCTCTCTCTCTCTCTCTCTCTCTCTCTCTGTTCCCCACTCTGGCATGACCTCGCTAGCTGAACTGATAGTATCCTCAACGATGAGATATCTAGAAGGTATTTTCAAATGAGGTCACAATCACTAGGACAAGGATGAGGACTTCAGCATACTTTTTGAGGGGTGTGATGATTAGAGTTTACTTCAACTAGACACACCTGGGGGACCATGGGGGTGCAGCCGAGCCTATCAATCAGGTTGCAGTCTGATGACACCTCCTGGAGGGTGTGGCCTTTTAGATAAGAGAGAGACCCTGAGCAGAAGAGGCCTCCCTCTTGCCCCTTCTCCTTCTGCTGGCTCCAGATCCTGCATCTGTTTCATCGATCTCTTGTGTGGCTCCTGCCAGCCCTAGGAGTGGACTGCTGACCTCAGATTCATTTGCCTCTGCATCCACCAACCGGTGGCCCTCCTGCTTTCATCCTATATCCTGTCTGGCAGCATCCATAGTTTAAGAGTCAGGAGAATCCTCTAGCTTAGTTGACCTACAGACTTGAACTAGATGGGACTTACCTACTTCTACAATTGTGTAAGCCATTTCTTGATATCAGTCTCTGGCTACATACACATACAAGGGTCACTTGTTCTGCTTGTCTAAAGAACGCAACTTAACACAAGCCAAAACAAACCTACTACCGTCAAGTGAATTCCGACTCAGCTCGACCCTTTACAGCAGGGTAGAGCTGCCCCTGTGTGTTTCCGAGACTGTAACACTTTAGGGGAGTCAATGGTGTTTCTCCTGAGGAGCCGGTGGTGGGTTTGAGCTGCTGAGCTTGCAATTAGCAGCCCAACAAGTAACTGCTATGCCTCCAGAGCTCCTACAGAGAGCACATAATTCGATCCATAACAAGTAGCAACCACTCAGCCTCAGAGAAGAGAAACGGGTGTCCATCCTCTGAGGAGGTTTGGGCGCCACCACAGAACCTTGGGTAGGACCCATCCTCTCTCGGCGCATCAGCTTCCGTTTCCTCTTGCATAAAGCAGATCGCTCCGGGAGTGAAGTGGGGTCTTGTATTCTCAGGCAGAGAGTTGGGGCTTAGGAAATCTTTTTTAACCTTGCCTGATGACCCCCTAGGCACTGAATTCGGAGTGCAACTTTGATGTCAAGGTGTACCACCCCAGGGAGCCCATTGGGCTTTCTGTAAGAACCAGAAGGTCGTGGGATCTGCACCCAGTTTGCTCTCTGGAAACATTCAAGTTGACTGCCTCTAGTTGAAGCCATAATAGCTGAAGCATGGCCCCTTTAATT
>NW_022103901.1:37823867-37826583 GCF_000313985.2 Echinops telfairi | reverse complement strand
CCTAATCACTGATAAGTGGTGTTGATGTTGTTGACAGGTGCCATGAAATCAGCTCCGACCCATAGCAACCTCATGCACAACAGAATGAAACACTACCTGTTCCTGCGCCGCCTCACCATAATCCTTATGCTTGAGATTATTGTCGTAGCCAACATGTCAATCCACCTCCTTGAGACCCTTCCTCTTTTCACTGCCCCTCTGCTTTACCAAGCATGACTGGTCTCTCCTGGCAACACGTGCAAACTCTCTAAGACAAGGTCTCGCCATCTTTGGCCTCAAGGAGGGCTGCTGGGGCTTGTTCCAAGACAGATCAGTTTGTCCTTTTGGCGGTCCATGGGACTGGTAATATCTCTGCCAGCACCACAATTCACATGCATCCCCTCTTCTTCCATCTTCCTTATTCAATGTCCCGCTTTCACCTGCATCACTTATCATTTTACAAGTGATAAAAAGAGCAAACTGACAGGCACAAGTACAAATGTGGGGTTGGGGGGGGTGGGGGGGGGAGAAAGGTCACACGAGGACTCCAGTGAGCAGAGGACCGCATGGTCTGCAGAAGCTGAGGGAGACAAGGACCTTCCCCCAGAGCCCATGGCTCCTGAACTGTGAGGAAACCAACTTCTGTCCTTTAAGTAGCCCTTGTGTGTTAGACAGGGTTCTCTAGAGAAATAAAACCAGGACACTTATGATTTTTATTTTTGTGTGTGTGTGTATAGGTTTATACAGAGAGAAGGAATGTAAGAGCTAATCAGTCCACAGCAGTACAGAGGGCTCAGCTCAACTCACTTTTGTGGAACAGTTAATACACTGGAAGTCCTTCAACTCTTTCAGGCAGCTGGGTCAAAGGTCAAGGAAGCAGACGTCAGAGTCCTCCTTTGGGCAAGGCAGAGTCTGCCCACAGGCAGCAGAGAGCAGGATGAGTCACCAACAGTCAGTAACTCAGAAGCATAGCGAGGCAGGCCCTGATGGGCTCTGGAACTCAAGCATGGAGACAGGATCCCCCAGCCTCAAGCTCAAGTGATGTACAAACCAGCAATGTGACAAAGCAGGTCTCAAAGGAGCCTCAAGCTCTAGCAACACCATCCATAGGTTGTCTTGGCCCAGAGGTAGCGTAGCACACAGGTTGAGGCAGAGAACTAGCTAACGCAGCAGCATGCTAGTCCAGTCACCAGGGAGCAAGAGAGCAATCGGATGCTGGCTGCCTTGCTTATTTCAGTCTTCCTCCAGTCATGCTGGGACCCGACCAAACTCCACCCACATGTTCCCATTGGCCTGGTTGGCACAATAAACCCAACTATCACACCTTGTGATTTTATGTCCAGTCACACTAGGTAATGAAGGCAAGTGGGTGGTGGCTAACACAATTATATCCTATCAAACAAACAAGTGGGTAGTGAATAACAATGAGATGTTATCATTAAAAACGAACCTCTCTGTGGAAATGTCTTTGGGGATTTGAGGGGGAGGGGAGAACATAAACCTAGGAAGTTTCCAGAAACACCTCACGAGCTAAGGCCAAACCGGGAGAAGAAGCTCACTGCTATTGAGTCCATCCCGACTCACAGCGCCCCTAGAGGACAGGGTAGAACTGCCTCGGGGAGTAGAAGGCCTCGCGTTTCTGCTGAAGAGCAACACACATCACACATCCCTCGAGAACTCCATTTTGACATGGGAACTTGTTTTCATATCTCGGTCTGGGGGCCGCAACATCAGACACTGGATTGCTGACCGTCGGTGTTTCATTCATTGAGGGGTTCTGTGGGGCAGCCAGGTGAGCAGACAAGCAGGCCCACTTACACCCCATGCTGCTCCCAACCAGAGAGCCGGGCCTGCGTCTCTGTTGTCTCAGCACATTAGTGGCACTTGATGACTTGGAGGAGTAACCATGCGTGCATTGCTCCTCGACCCTTGACCTCAAATCCTGCATTGCACTCTTAGGCTTGTGATGAGAGAGACCGAATGAGCTGTTTCTCCTTCATCCCAATCGTGCTGAAAGCATTACATGCTCCTTTTGCCCTCCTGCTGTGATTGAGACAGCATCTCAGACCCCAAGTCTATCTTCCAAGTGGTCCATTGGAGAAAGGTGTACATGGGAGACATCAGTCTTTCCCTTGAGCAATGAGGACCCCAAATTCTACCCAGGAACCCCACTACACATGGCCATTGCCAGAGCTACGTGGACACAGAGTGACCTCTCAGAGACCGGGAAGATATCGTCAGAGAAGAGAGACACCAGCCCCTTGTCTTTCCCCTCTACTCAAGAACTCTACTTCCTGAGGAGACAACCCCGATGCTGAGAAAGGCGTAAGATGATCAACCAGCCTTCCCACCGCCTGCGCTCTGAAGTCAGACCACCCTTCTGATTGCTGTTGCCCCGCCTGGAGACGATCCGTATGAGTCATGCTCATCATTGGAATTATAGAAACGCCCACCCGACCCAACGGCCATTTCCAGAAATTAGACAGCTTTATCAGAGCAGGGTTTTTTTTCTTCCTCCCCAATATTATTTCCCATTAATTTCAAAATGCATTTTTACTGGATTTTTTTCCATTATTTTCCCAGCATGGACCTAATAAGGACCAAAAAGTACTTTAAAAATCCCATTAACTTTATCTAATGGAAATTCTTATGATATCGCCATCACCAAAGGTCTTCTTTTCTTCGGGAGTTTGCCTTGGGGAGCTTTTCGATGTTCTCCAGGGTGTGCAGGGGGGAG
>NW_022103901.1:37822498-37823400 GCF_000313985.2 Echinops telfairi | reverse complement strand
GCTGGTCACTCTTTACAGGAGTAGAAAGCCTCATCTTTCTCACTCAGAGTGGCTAATGGTTTCCAACTGCTGACCTTGTGGTTAGCAGGCCAACACATAACCTAACTAATCCACCACCAGTGCTGCTGGTGGCCAAGAAGAACCACTTCACATAAACATTGGGTCAACTCAACGACCACCGTGACTTTATAGCAAGTCCATCTTAGGCTTCTGGTGCCCAGAGTTGTGTGCTCCTGTGCAAATCCTTTGGCCTCGGCTGCTAATCTAAGGTTGGCAGTTTGAAACCTGCCCCCCTCCAGAAGCCCAACAAAAGAAAGGCCTGGGAATCTGCTTGTACAAATGTGATAGCCCAGAAGACCCTCCGGGCAATTCTACCCTGCAGCACACACAGGATGGCCAAGAGTTGGAGCCAACTTGATGGCCACAGGGAAGCAGACACCAGGAACACCTGGATTCTCTTTCATCTTGTCCAGCATTCCTCAGATGGACTGAGCAGCCATCCACGCAGCACGTCCCAGAGAAAAGGCAAGCTGTGAGCAGCATCCTGGTACCTAGACCTTTGGGAGGGTATGTATCTTGATTGGGGTAGGGGTTTGTTAAGGATTAAATTATGTTCCACAGAAGGATAGGTTCAGGGCTGGAAACAGAGTCTTTGAAAAGATGGCAATAGTTACATTACATGGTGTCCCTCCTGGTGCAGATGACTAACATGTGCAGTTGCTAACTCAAAGGCCTGGTGATCGGCTTCCAAAAGAAGTAGCCATTGAAAAGCCCTGAGAGCAGGGCTCCACTGTGGCACAGGATCCTCCCTGAGCTGAAGGCAGTGCTAGGGGTTCTAATGTGAACCCATCATACTGGATTAGAGTGGATGCTATCCAAGCTGTGTGCCTATATTGGGGGGG
>NW_022103901.1:37819465-37821224 GCF_000313985.2 Echinops telfairi | reverse complement strand
CTGGAAAGAAAGATATACCATCAGACCCAGCAATTCCTCTACTTGGTGTACATTCCAGGGAAATAAAGAACTGCGCGACACACGTAGACATGTGCGCACACTCACGTACATCGTTATAGTGCTATCCACAATAGCGAAAGGTGGAAAGAACCTAAATGCTCATCAATGGAAGAATGGAGAAACAAATGTTGGATCATGCCCATTACACCATAGGAGAGCTCCTTATTCAAACGATTCCCATCACGAGGCCCTTGATGGGATCAAGTAGCCAACTTTGTCATGCTTTGTCCAGAGCTGAGGGGTCTCCAAACCCAACCCACTGACATCAAGTCAGTTCTGACTCACGGCAATGCTGTAGGTCAGAGTAGAACTGCCCCTGTGGGTTTCTGAGGTCCTAAACTTCTGAGCCCAGACAACTACCAACTTTGCGGTTAGCAGCTGCACCACTAGGGCTCCTTAGGGATCCCCAAGGGTACCTGCAAACCAGGATGTGTGGGCCACCTTAGGCTTGGAATATAGATTAATGTGGTTTTAAGAGCATGGGCTTTAAAGTGAGACAGAGCAAGTTTGGAGTCCTGGCATTGCTGCTAAGTGACCCTGGGAAGGAAACTGGGCCTCCCATGTCTGCACATAGAAACAGTCGCGGGACCTACCCACGGGGCTGTTGGAAAGAATAGAATACTGCTCTTGGAGGACGTGGCATGGTTGTTGCTGTTGTCAGGTGCCACAAGATTGGTTCCATCCATAATGACCCTGTGCTTAACAGAAGAAGGCACTGCCTGCTCCTGCACCATGCTCACACTTGTTCTTACATTTGCGCCCAGGTTTGCAGCCACTGTGCCGATCTAGATCATCAAGGGCCTTGCTCTTTGTTGCTGCCCCTCTACTTAACGGATCACGATGCTCTTCTCCAGGGACTGGTCTCTCCTCGCAACATGTCCAAAGTACCAGAATAAAGCCAAACCAAAACACTTCAAGGCCATCAAGTCGATTCCCAAGCCCTAGAGGACAGGGTAGAATTGCCCCTGTGGGTTTCCAAGGGTTTCAAACTTGACAAGAGCAGAAAGCCTTATCTTTCTCCCATGGAGCAGCTAGTGGTCTTGAACTGCTCACCTTGTGGTTATCAGCAGAAAGCGTAACCCAGTGCACCACCACTGCCCCTTGCCTGAGTACATGCTGGTTCTCATCCTTCAGAAGCAGTGAGTGACCAGGTAGGTATATTCTGCTTGCCATCCAATCAAGAAAGGAGGCAGAGGCAGCATAT
Organism: Echinops telfairi; assembly: GCF_000313985.2. Classification (NCBI taxonomy): domain Eukaryota; kingdom Metazoa; phylum Chordata; class Mammalia; order Afrosoricida; family Tenrecidae; genus Echinops; species Echinops telfairi. The sequence goes on along the minus strand of NW_022103901.1, from coordinate 37,819,960 downwards.
CTAGGGATGGAGATGAAGCAAGGAAGCAAGATGTGGGGAAACCTGAGGAGCGTGGGAGCTGGAGCGGATGGGGAAGGTTCTAGAAACAGTGCAGAGAGCAGGCAGCTAGACCGAGGGGAAACAGCTCAGATTGAATCTCTGAAGCTCAGTTCATTCAGATCATCCGATTCTCAGCACTTGGACAGAGTAGGAGACAGGAAGAAGGAAATGGGGCACTCAGAGATGTCTCTAACTCTGGTGACATCACCCAATCCCCTAGCTCTTTCCCATCTTCCTCTTTGACCACCCAGGGCCCATGGATTCCCTGATAGCTTCCAAGGAATTTTCATACCAGCAGGAGCCTTCTGGAGAGCCAGAATGAGGAGAGAGACAAAGAGAGAGAATCAGCCTACAAAAGGGAGGGTTTGGGAAGGGATCTTGGAGCAAAGGGCAGAAGGGGACTTTGAAATAGAACATCAGCAGTGTAATCCACAGCAAAGGAGCCAGTGTAAGTTA
>NW_022103901.1:37816854-37818423 GCF_000313985.2 Echinops telfairi | reverse complement strand
ATTTGCTACCTCCAATCGGCTTCAAAAATCCAGTGAAAAATCAAGCAAGTTATATAACCCAAACTCTGTGACAAAAATCAGGGTTTTCAATGATCATGGGAAACAATGATCTCTACAGACATTTCCCCAGGGGCTACGTGGATCCACCGTCCCCTGAAGCACCATACCCCACTGCTGATCAGAATGAAGCATGCTTCATACCTGGTACGGATCGTAATGCCCTTGCTTGCCACCTTCCTGAGTTAGAACATCCCTACTACTGATGAGGCTGAAGAGCAGTTTGGGCTGTGAAGGATGGGGGCTGTTACCCCCATCCTTTGGGATTTCCAACAACTGGATCTTAAATTGTGTTGTGTTTCTAGTGCATTAGTGAACAGCAGGCTCACTCCTTCACCACCCCTCTCACAAGTCCATTCTGACTCAATGGCCCTGCACGTGGAAATCCTCCAGAGCACTTCTGAGGCTGGAAACCTTTATGGAAGCAGACTACCTCAGCTTCCTCCACGGAATGTCTGGTGGGTTCGAACCACTAACCTGTTGGTTAGCAGCCCCACTGCATCACCAGATCCCCTTGCAAGTTACACAAGTACCATTAATTAAGATGCATGGGTTGCCTCCTAGAATCCTGGCAGTTCAGCAAAGATTGACTATTATGGTAGCTTGATTACATTGGTGGCCCCATCAATGGGCTCCCTGCTTCAGTGTCCTCTCCTGTGTGGCTTTGCAACTTCTCCCATCAGGAGCCAGGCTCTGTTCTCCCACCATTTGAATCTGGGCTGGCCTTATACCCTGATTTGGCCAGTAGAATGCAGTGGAACTAGCAGTGTTTCAGGTCCAAGCTGAGGCCTTACCTGGCGTCACATGTTCCCGCTGTCTCTGTCTCTCTTGGCTCCTGGCCTCCACCATGAGACTAAGCCTGAGCTGCCCTTCTGGAAGATGAGAGCCCATAAGACTTCAGCCATGCCCCAAAGCAAATTTCTTACTTGACCTTCAGCTGGCCCACAGACACACAGGGCACCCCACCAGCATCAAAGTCTGCCAGATGAACCTCAAGGGCATGAGTCACTGGGTCTTCAAGCTCAGGTCCAGAGACTCAGGGGACATCAAGGTCAACTGGAAAAGCATAGTGCACAAAGACAAATGTTCTACGTCTGATTTTGGTGAGCAGTAGCTGGAGTCTTAAAATTGGCCGATGTACATATATTTATGTGGCAACACACTGAGGTAGTGGATGGACTTCAGGTCTCTGCTCATACCCTCCCTCAATGCAAGAACACTTTGTTCTAACAAACTGGCATTCTGTCATGCTCACCCTCCCTGCACAATCGCTGAAGACAAGATGGTACATGAGCTAACGTGGTGAAGAAAGCTGATGGTGCCCAGTTATTAAAAGATATAGCATCTGGAGTCTTAAAGGCTTGAGGTTAAACAAGCAGCCATCTAGTAGAGAAGCAACAAGTTCATATGGAAGAAGCATACCAGCCTGCATGATCATGAGGTGTCATTGGGACCGGGTGACAGACATCAGAAGACCCATAACAAACAAACAAACAAAAAACCACATTATTG
>NW_022103901.1:37814539-37816170 GCF_000313985.2 Echinops telfairi | reverse complement strand
AATCAAGGATGTAAATGTAAATCCCCACTTAATTCACATTAATAAAAAAGACTTTACAAAATTAAAAAAATTTTAAAAGCTCATGAGCAGCCATCTATGGTGCTGTTCTCCATCGCAGCCTGTCCACAGGGAAGGAACATGATGAAGATTGAAGGCAGTGTTAGTCCGGGTGGACCAGAGAAACAAATTCATAGAGACTTATATGTGTATAAGACAGAGGTTTATATACACGAGCAATTGAATATTGAGGAAACATCCCAACCCAGTCCAGATCAAGTCCACAAATCCGACATTAGCCCATATGCGCATATGTCCTATATAGCCCATTAGCCTATAAATTCCTCTTCAGATTCATGAAACACATGCAATGACACTGAATGCAGGAAGATCACAGGCCAGTGGGTGGGAAGTCTTGTGGATCCAGTGGTGTTGTAAGCATCTCAGCACTGGTAGGGGTCTCCACGTGGCTCTTCCAGCTCAGGGGACTACTGTAGTTCCATGTGTCTGGTCAGCTGCAATGTCTCCCAAGGAATGAGCAGAGAGAGAGTGTGTGTGTCTCCCACCTCCAACAAGGAATACCAGAGTTCCCAGAATCCTCAGGAGAAGACCACGCCCACACAGAGGCCTCATTGGCTATGACCTGATTGACGGGTAGACTCCACCCCTCACTCTTAATCCTCTCAAATGGACAAATGATTATATAGCTACCACAAAGGCACATGGAATCAACTGGTCCAACAGACTCATGGACCGCACGAACATCAGTCTCCAATGACCCTGAGACCAGAAGAAGCAGGTGGTGCCTCTCACTACCAAATCCTCAGAAAGAATCAAATGGGAGAGGATAGAGAACCAACCTCAAAGTCATAAGACTACAGATGACAGTGGGAGCCCAAGATCCATTGGCAGGTTCACCCATGAACTATGCCTATCACGACACCCTCTGTCACAGACCAGGATGTGAACAGCCTTGCTATCCTGCAGAGTGCAGCGGGGCTTTTCTGTGTTGTGTCTCTGTATTTTGTTTCTATGTTTTCTGTCTCTGACTGAACCATTGAATTATATGCTATATGAAATACATGTCAATAATACTGTTTAAATAAGTTAATTTTTAATACCTCAACGTCATAAAAGAGGCCAGGCTTACTGGTCAGATAGAAACGGACAGAACCCCCAAGACTACGGCCCTTAGTCAGCCTTCAGGTCTGGAACTGACCTCAGCCCATGGCTTAACTTTCAGCCAAACAACAGCCAGGTCCAGAAGGAGAACACTCACACTGGGGGTGGGGGTGGGGGGTGCCACGCCTTAGAATCATCCACCATTTGATGTCAAAGGGACAGCATTTGCCCAAGGACCACGTTCAAGGGGGTTAGGAGAGAAGGAAAAATGGAGGTGGGAAATGGGGAAGGGAGGGGGACGCACTGAGGGAATGGCCATGATGAGATGAAGCCCAAAGTGTAAGAATTGTTGAATGGAAAACTGATGATCTTCTCTGGACACCCTCACCCAATTCATAATAAAAGGTACATATAGACATCGTCTCCTCATTCATCCTGTGCTGACCACAGACACACAGAGAGCCCAGCACACACACACACCAGAATCCCCACGCCCACCCCGAGCCCCACAG
>NW_022103901.1:37811949-37813114 GCF_000313985.2 Echinops telfairi | reverse complement strand
TACCAGTGAGTTTGGGGTTTGGGTTTGTTTTTGTTTGTTTTTAGACAAAAGCACATTCAAACACATTTGCTCACACACATATCCTCCTCCACCTCATGCAGGCACAGTAGCACTCTCCCCGTAACTGGAGTTTTCCCCAAGGGATCATTTATCCCCCAAATACAAGTTGCTCACCCCACGTTTGCCTGGCTCTGATTGCCCACTTGATTCAAGCAAGCAAGCTGAGCCCCTCCTGGCCTTTAAGGCCAGTCCTAACCTCCAAAGGTTTACGGAGTGGGGCGAACCTTGAAGAAGCTCAGTAGTACACTGATGAAACACAAAACTTCTAACCACAAGATTGGTGGTTCGAGCCCACCAGCCACTCCAAAGGGAAAATATGTGGTCATCTGCTCCCAGGAGGATTCCCAATGCCAACTCCCTGCCATCAAGCAGATTCCACTTCATAGTGGCCCCATAGGACAGGGTAGAACTGCCCCCTGTAAATTTCCGAGTCTGTAACTCTATAGAAATAGAAAGCCTCATCTTTCTCCCACAGAGTGCCAGGTGGTTTCAAACTGCCAACCTTGTGGTTATCAGCCCAATGTGAAATCCACTACACCAGCAGGCCTCCTCTCCAGAAGGATTTACACACCTAGAACCCTAGGTATGAGGCAGTTCTGCTCTGTCCTACTGGGGACTCCCCATGACAGCAGTGTATTTAGTTGTGTGGGCCACCCTCTGGGACTACACATCACTTTAGCCCCTGGGACTCCAGATTGGGACATTTTTATGCATGCACCTAACCCCCAAGCCAATGTAGGAGCAAGAGAGTGCCTTTGACATCGGGAAAATCAAAGTTTTAATTCCACCTCCTCTACCTCGCAGCTTCTGAGCCAGGGGGCAATTACATAAATATGGTGAGCTTCAGTGTCTTCACTGGAGCCCTGGTGGCATAGTGGTTATGCATGGAGCCACTAACCGCAAGGTCAGCACTTGGAAACCACAGCCCTCTCAAGGGGAGAAAGAGGCTCTCTACTCCTGCAAATAGGTAGTCTCAGAAACCCACAGGGACAGTTCTGTGCTGCCCTCTAGGGCATCGGGGCCATGAGAGTGTTTGGTTTTCTCCGCTGTCTTTGGTTGGAAAATGGGGCTAGTGAGTTCTACCCAGCAGAGCTTTGTAACTATG
>NW_022103901.1:37804893-37810409 GCF_000313985.2 Echinops telfairi | reverse complement strand
GGAGCAGACAGTCTGATCTCGCTCGGGAGGACTGTCTGATGGATTTGAACCACTGACCTTGCGACTAGCGATCCAACATGTACCCAACAGCTAGGGCTCATAGTCCAAAAAACGAAACACGCTGCCATTGAGTCAATGCTGACTTTGTTTTCTTCCAACAGTTTTATTGGCAAGCAATTAACATATCATATAATTCAATAGTTCAATCATTCGATCATACCAAGTAGAAGAGGCCCCTGGTAGGTTTCCCAGACTTTACCTGTTGGTGGAAGTAGAAAGCCCCTTCTTTTTCCCTTAGAGCCGCTGGTGGTTTTGAACTGCTGACTTTGCCGTTAGTAGCCCAACACGTAACCTCTAGCCACCAGGTCTCCTATTCATTCAGTAAAACTCACTGTCATTGAGTCAAAGATGACTCATAGTGATACCCCTGTGGGTTTCCGAGACTGCAACTGTTTTCAGGAGTAGAAAGCCCAGCCTTTGTCCCTCTGAGCTGCTGGTGGTTTCAAACTGCCAACCATGTGGATCGCAGTCCAACATGTAATTACTACCCCAAAGGATTCCTCTAGGGCTCATATTAGATGACGGCAATTTTCAAGGCCACATGCACCATTCATTTACAGCCTTAATCTTGAACATTTGCTTCTTTTTCACCCCCCCACCCTCCCTCCCCTGGCATAACATAAACCCAGACTACTTTGCATTCATAGGCAGTAACACTTTATGCATCCTTATGACATATTTTCTCTAAAATGATCTTTTATCCCTCTAATCCTCTCTGTGTAAATGTCTTGTACAAACGATGCCCAATCCTCCTTCTGTCCTTTTTCTGGGCAACCATCAATCTGGTTTATCATTAAAACCCTCAGCAGATCGATTTTGATAAACCCAAACTCTCTTCACGGACAATGTTTCAACACTGAAGGCTTCTTAAAAAAAAAAAATGGTAAAGCTAGAGTCTTAAGAGAAACCAGTTACATGGACTCGATTCTGACTCGTGGCGCCCCTGTGTGTTACAAAGGAGAACTGCATCGAGGTCTTTCTTAACTGGAGGAGCCCTGACGACAAAGTGGTTTACACACTGGGATGCTATCTACAAGGTCAGCAGTTCCAAACCACCTGCCACTCCAAAGAAGAAAGATGGAGCTTTCTGTTCCCATAAAGGCAAGTCTCAGTAAGCTCACAGGGCCAGTTCTAGTCCTACAGGGCCCCAAGGAATTGGAACCGACTTGAGGGCGTCAAGCATGATTTGGTTTGGGGTGTGGTCTTTATGGGAGCAGATCGCCAGGCCTTTCTTCTGGGGTGCTGCTGGTGGGTCAAATGGCCCATCCTTAGGTTTTTAGTTGAAAACAAACCATTTGGTGCCATTCAGGGACCTTAAGAGAAAAATCCATGCTTAAACGTGGACCTTGTAACAACTGGCTTCGAAGCTTCATTTTAATACACCCTCATTTAGCACCACAAGCACATCTTAGTGTTTGCTATGCTATATAGCCCTGGTGGTGCTGTCGATTAAGCCTTGGACTGCTAACCACAAGGTCGGCAGTTCAAACTCACCAGCCGCCACAGGGGAACAAGTTGAGGCTGCCTGCTTCTAAAATGATTTCCGGCTTCGGGGACCCAGTATAGAGTTGACTCGATGGCAGGGCACTCAGCACCCAGCTCACGAAGGCATCTGGAGGCAAGGACAGGAGTAATGACATGCGTAATTGGAATTCATCGTCGTCCTAGGAGCGGCTTTTAAAATATTAATTTGGAGAAACATTACCAGGCGAAGACCACCTGGCAGAATCAATGAAGGTTCTCCTCCCTCAGCAGCTGGGTTCCAATGTCCTCTGGAAATCTCTGCTTCCCCAGCTACCTGCAGGCTGGGGCTGTCAATCAAGTGGCAGTACCCAGGGAGGACACATGGCTCCTATCTGGACCTTCCGACTCTGTGTGCCTGGACATGAGACACTTCAGCAAGGGGACACTCATCCCGTTGTTGGCCAGCCGATTCCACCTCATGGTGGCCCTGTAAGACAGAGGAGAGCTGCCCCATGGGGTTTCCAGGATTGTCCATCTTTACGGAGCAGTCTGACATCTTTCTCCTAAGGAGTGGCTGGTGGGTTCAAACTGCCGATCTTGTGATTAATACCCCAGTGTTTAACCACTGTGCCACCAGGGCTCCTTTGCAAAGGCGTTTAGGAGAGATTCACCGATTCACCTTTAAGTCCACGTACTTAGCTCGCCTCCCAGAGACCCAGATTCAATTCCCAGTCAATTCACCAGGTGCACCACCACCACCCGTCTGCCCATGGAGTCGGGCCGTCTGTGATGCTGTGATGCTGGACGGGTTTCAGGGGAGCTTTCAGACTAAGATGGACTAGGAAGAAAGGCCTGGTGACCCACACCTAAAAATCAGCCCCTGAAAACCACAGGGATCACAATGGTCGGATCCATGATTGATCACTGGAGGGTGCAGTTTGTCTCGTTGGGCATTGGCCTCCGGCCATGGGGAGCCAACACATTGGCAGCTAACAACAACAATAAATAAGAATACTCAGGGGATAACCCCGTCCCCTCAGACTCACAAAGTTTCCACGGCCTGACGCCTGCCATATGCCAGGCATATACTGTCGTGAGGTGCCCTCCAGTCAGTTCCAACTCGTAGCGATCCCACACAACAGAACAAAACCCTGCCTAATCTGGCCCCCTCCTCACAATAGTTATGGTTGACCCCATTGTTGCAGCCACTGTGTCACTCCGTCTCATTCCTGTTTTTAACTGACCGTGAACTTACCAAGCATGGTGTCCTTCTCAGGGACTGGTCCCTCCTGATAACCTGCCCAACGTGCATGAGACAAAGTCTTCTGAGGAGCATTCTAGCTACAATAAGCAGCAATGGAGGTGGACCTATCTGACCTCTGACTTCCCTGTTCCCACAAGGCAGGGGTCGGACAGGCTTCCCACATTCCATCTCTCTTTACCTGCTCGGACACCAACCGTTCCCCCCTCGACAGTCTACTTCTATGCCAAGTTCCTCGAAATGGCCACACAGACCTCACCGACAATGCTAGCAAGTCAAGGAGCGCACTGGGGGAGTTAATAGGTTACCACAAGTCAGGACAGCGAACAGTAAGGATCCCGTTTCTTGGTCTACAGGAACACCTCTCCTCAGCCAGCAGCCCTGTGTCGCTCTGGTCCTCAGCCTCTCGGCCACATGACCCCTTGACCTTTGCTTCCATGGGCCAGGACACCAGCCCACCTGTCATTGTCTCATGACCCCAGCGTTTCGGTCAGTTGAGAAGAAGGTCCCCCGCAGTCTGAGCATTCTGGCTGTACTTCTTCCAAGAGGGATTTGTCTGTCCTTTCGTCAGTCCCTGATGCTGGCAAGATTCTTCACCAGCACCATTGTTCAAATGCATGTTACGCAACACCAAACAACAGAGAGGCGTACACGGTGAACGAAGGAGCCTGGTGCCATAACAGGTTATGCGTTCGTCTGCTCGCCACAAGGTCAACAGTTGGAAAACACCAGCTGGTCTGAGAGAGAAAGACAGGACTTTCTTCTCCTGTAAAAACTCACCATCTCGGAAACCCCCAGGGGCAGTTCTGCTCTGTCCTACAGGGTCTGCTGTGAGTCAGAACCCGCTTGGCGGCAGTGAGTTGAAGGCCAAGAATATCCCAAGGGAGATATGGTGCCTTAGGGCAATCAACCTCTGAGGATCACAGGGCAGCATTTGCCCCGGGAGAAGACTCAGAAAGCAGGGCTGTGAAGGGAGGGAGGGTGAGTGGAAGGTAAACCCAGGGAGTCCGTGGGGTGGGTGCCGTGGCATCAAGGGGAGGCAATCCCTGGCGGAAATGCGTGTCTGAACTGGGACCTGGAAGGCTGGTTCGCTCTGTAAACCTGCCCCTGACTCACAACCAAGAGTGTTTTACATTTTTTTCATTCATCATTTTTTTGAGGGCTCTTACAGCTCTTATAACAATCCATGCATCCACTGTATCCAGCATACTTGTCCATATGTTGCCATCATCCTTTTCAAAACATTGACTTTCTATTGGAGCCCTTGATATCCGCTCCTCTTTTTTCCCTCCCTCGCCCCTCCCGACCTCGTGACCCCTTGATAAATTGAGTTTTTAACATTTCTTGCAGACCCCTGGACAGTTCTTCTTCATCCTACAGGGTCGCCATGGTAGGAATGATGCAAGGGCATGCAACACAAAGTGTTACGTTGGTGGGAAAGGAGCGGCCGGCCCTGCAGGTGGGCTGTTTGCCAGAGATTGGCAGAGGAGATCCGTGGTTTCTCCGGGTCCCACCTCCCCCAGCCCTGTGCCAGTGTCCACACGGTGAATCCTTTTATTAGGGGCTCTTACAACTCTTACAACAATCCATACATCCATTGTGTCAAGCACATTTGTACATACATTATGTTGCCATCATCCTTTTCAAAGCATTTTCTTTCTTCTTGAGCCCTTGGTAACAGCTCTACCTTTTTTCTCCCTCCCCCAACACCCCCATCCTCGTGAACCCTTGATAAATTATAAATTACTGTTATTTTCATATCTTACACCGCCTGCTGTCTTCTTTTCACCCATGTTTCTGTTGTTTGTCCCCCTGGGTGCAGGGGTGATGTTATATGGCAATCATTGTGATTGGCTCCCCTTTTCTCCCCCTTCTCCCCCTACCCTCATGGTATTGCTACTCCTATTACTATTCCTGAGGGGTTCATCGGTCCTGGATTCATGCATTGAGAGCTCTCATCAGTACCAGTGCACATGCTCTGGTCTAGTTGGGCTTGTAAGGTAGCACTGGGGTCATGATAGTACTAGAAGAATGTTGTGTGTTTCATCAGTGCTGTACTGCACTGCACCCTGACTGACTCGTCCCTTCCCTGTGAAGGGATGTCCAATTATCTACAGATGGGCCCTGGGTCTCCACTCCAACCCTCCTCATTCACATTGATATGATTGTTTGTTCTGGCTCTTCTGATGCCTGATCCCTGATCCCGTTGACACCTTGTGATCACACAGGCTGGTGTGCTTCTTCCGCACAGGCTTTGTTGCTTCCCTGCTAGATGGCTGTTTGTTTAACTTCAAGCTTTTAAAACCCCAGATGCTATATCATTTAATAACCGGGTACCATCAACTGTCTTCACCACATTTGCTTATGCATCCATTTTGTCTTCAGTGGTCGTGTCAGGAAGGTGAGCATTGCAAAATGCCAGACTATTAGAACAAAGTTCTTGTGTTGAGGGAGGAGTTGAGTAGAGACCTAATGTCCAACTGGTACCTTAATAATTTAACATATAAATATATGTACATAGATCTATATCATTATATATTCATATATTTATATATGCCTACCTTTATAAATGTCTTTTGCCTCCTAATTCTTTCCTGTTTCCTTTTACTTTCCTCCTGTCCCACTATCATGTTAGACCTTCATTCGGCTCTCCATAATTCCTCTCGACTACATTGCACTTGATTAAACCCCACCAGGCATTCTACACCTTCCTCATCATTGCTTTTAGATC
>NW_022103901.1:37802437-37803437 GCF_000313985.2 Echinops telfairi | reverse complement strand
TTCGACCCTAACCCTTCTGAGCTTTGTCTTTGGGTCAGTGCTGCCCTTAGGGTCTCAAAGAGTTGATCATTCTAAGGTGTGTGTACCTCACTTGTGTTACTGTTCTTCCCATAGACCTGTCTGTTGTTTGGCTGAAAACTGAGCCATGCGAGTGAGTTCATTCCAGACCTGAAGGCTGATTAAGGGCCAGAGTCACGGGGGTTCTGGCAGTCTCCATCTGGCCAGTCAGCCTGGTCTCTCTTGTGATTTTCAGTTCTGTGCCACATTCTTCTCTATTCAGCCCATGACCTTAACATGCCATCCCCTTCAGAGCAGCTGGTTGCGGCAGTTGGGCCCTATCTGGTGCTTCTTATCTCAGCTTCATGGAGACTGATGGGCATTGGTCCATTGGAACGAGTGTTTCTCTGTGGCTTCCATTTTCTTTACTCTTCTTTCCTCCAGATGGGGACAGACCAAGGGTTGTGCCTTAGACGGCTGCTCACAGGCTCTTAAGACCTCGGTCCCTGCTCACCAAAGTAAGACATGGAACATTGTTCTGTAGATTATGTGATGCCAATTGATCTTGGTGTCGCCCGAGACTATGGTCCAGAGCCCTGAAGCCCAGCAACTCTGTCCTTCAAAGTATTCAGTTATATTTAAAAAGTTCAAGAACTTTGCCCCCTGTATGCCCAACGACATTCATGAATACATGTGTACTTGTATACATATCCTCTGGCAACCTATGAACATTGGTAGAAATGGCCCTACTTCCTTCCCACACGTATTTAGCTTGCATGTCTGTCCAAGCATCTACATGTGGATTACTCTTAGTACAGAATTGTGCCATACAGACTCTTAATTCTATCTGAAATGCCTTCTCGTCCCCCTGCCTACCTCCTGCCTATCCTCTGAAACTCAGCTCAGGTGTCACCTCCTCCAGGAAGCCTTCCCTGACCAACTGCACCCTCAGCTGGATTAGGTGCCCCTCACTGGGGCTCCCATGATGTCCCCCTCCTTAACT
>NW_022103901.1:37797546-37800729 GCF_000313985.2 Echinops telfairi | reverse complement strand
TGATGATGATGGTGATGATGATAGGTATAGCTTATGTGGCACCCACATGCACCCTGCACTACAATTTACATATGTAGCACACATATAAGGGTAATTTTACACTTTTAAAATAAATTTACATATATAGCAATTGCCTTAAGTAACACACCACTGAAAACACGTAAAAAGCTCCAATTGGAGCATAGCGGCTTGGCCTGGCCCTGGACTGTTTGAGAGGGTATTGTCCAAAAAGAGACTTTGTATTCCACACCCACTGCCATAGACTCCATTAGGGCTCTCTCGCTTCCTGCCACCCAGCTGACTTTGACTTGTAGTGACCCTTCAAGAGAGAAGCCTGTGGGTTTCCGAGTCTTGTTTGTGCGTAAACTCTACGCAGGCGCGTCTAGGGATCATCTCATCAGCTGACGTGCAGTGTGCCCCAAGGCACCTCCCCCACCCCACCCCAAAAAGCCTCACTCCCACTGAGTCAATGCGACTCACGGCGATCTTATGGGACAGGGTAGAACTGCCCCTGTGAATTTCTGAGACTGTAATTCCTTACAGGTGCAGAAGGCCTCCTCTTTCTCCCTCAGAGCAGCTGGTGGTTTCAAACTGCTGACCTGGTGTTTAGCCGCCCAATGAGGAATCCACTACACTCCTGGTGTTCCAATGCACAGTCTCGGCCAAAGGTAAAGCTGCGGAAACTGGGGGGTGCTTGTGTTAACGCCTTGGTCTTGAAGAGGGTGCAGGGTCAGACCATGCTTCGTGCTGGTAGTCCTGACTTGGCACCAACCCGACGGCAGCTCACAGCAGCAAGCCCCTCCCACTCCCCACGCCCCACGTGAGTCTTAGGCTCAGAGCAGTCAAGTAACTCACCCACAGCGGCACAGCCAAGGAGAAGGAGAGCTATTTCTGAACAATGCCGCTGTCAGATTCTTTCAAGCCACCTTGAACTCATGGCAATGCCCACGCACGTTGGAGCAAAAGCTGTCTTCCCTCCCCACCCCCTGCCCCGCCCCTGCCATCTGTAGGGCTGATGGTACCTTCCGGGTCTCTTACAACCCGTGAATATTTGAGCTGGCTGTCCACCCGGAGGGCTCATCTTCAGCATGCCGCCGAGTAGCGTTCCGCGGTCAGCCACCAGCTATGTTGGGAAGTGGATCACCAGGTCTTTCTTCCTATGCTACCCTTCGTGCCACTGAAACCTGTCCACCAGGGAGAGGCGCTGCTGGTGTTTAAAATACCAGGGGTGTAATCCTAGCCTCACAAACCAGCACAGTCCAACACGTGGACAGGTGGGCAGGGTGGACAGTAAGGACATATGATTCAGGGGATCCTTCCATAAAGCCCGCAGGAGTGCTGCAGCCCTCCTGGTTCTCAGAGGGGGAAACTGAGGGACAAAGCGATGTGATGCAGCCAGGCTATGAACTTGGGTGGCCTGGCTCCAAACCGTTAAATAAGTGCCAAGCTTCTCAAGCTGCGCCAGCAAGCCCAAGCCTGAGACCAGACCCTGAGCACAGCAGTCTCCCCAACCCCTCCCACCACGCGGGGTCTCAGGGTATGAACTGAAGACAAAGGGCACCAAGCTCCCCACCCACCTAACCCGTGCTTGGAGACTTGTGGGAGCTGGGTTCTTCGGCAGGGAGGCAGCTCCATCATCAGAGGCTTGTGTTTGAGCTGCAACCTTGTAGCCCAGAGTCATCTGAGCTGCGACAGGGGTGCTTTCCAACAAAGCATTGCTCTGAGAACCCCCTCTTCCAATGCAGCCTGTTTTCAGAGGGGGCTGCCAGCCCACCGAGGGCTGAATCGGGAACTTGATTTAACACCACGGAAAGCGCTGCACACAGTCTCCGAGGCCTCCACTCTAGTAGCATTCTGTGCTTTAACCACAAAAACCCAAACATGCCACTGCAGGGAAAGGCAGGAGCCCTGGCCCGAAGGCCCAGAGACACTGGATCAACAGGGAGCCTCGGGCTCCTGTGTACATTGGAGAGAGGGAATTGGGGGTGGGAGCGGGTGGCTTCTCTATCTTTCTGCCTCCAGCACCCAGAGCCTCGAATCCCTGAGTGGCCTGAGCAGCTGTCGGCTCAGTGAGGCTCAGGCCTGGGGTTGGTCCCAGAATCGCAGCAGAAAACAAGAGTCCTAACTGGCAGGAGCAATTCAGGCAGCCTGGGAATTAGGGTTGGGGGGCGTGGGGGAGGTTGTGAGTAGTCCTCCATGTCCCTTGAGACCGCCCCCCCACCCCACCCCAGCGAGTTGTCCAGTGATTGCCTACCTGCCAGACTGCCACCGCTGGGTACCACATACACTACAAAGAGCTGCCCGGCCCAGGCCACGCCCACCAGCAACTGCCATCAGTCCCTGATGACCCCTACAGGGTTTCTATTGCCTGGTCTTCACGTGAAGATCTCCGGGCCTTTCTTCCCAGTTCACCTTTGTCTGGAAGCTCTGCTGCAACCATTCTGCATCACAGCAACTCGCCAGCCTCCACTGACAGGCCAGGGGTGCCCGTGCATGCGGTGCATGAGGGGTCCAGCGTGCAAGATGAGAATTCCATCACTGACACACCAATGCATGATTATTATTGTTACTATTTTCTCTGAAATACAAGTATTTTCCTCTGAAGCGGTACAGTCAACCAACTACCCACTCCATGTCAGAGAACGAAAGGGAAGAGTTTTTATTTAGAAGGTGTACCAGCATCGACTGAAGGGCTGTGAGGGAGATATACCTTTGACTTTGGAAGCTACACTTTGGAGAGTCACATACAGATGTGTTACCCTAACTGAGGTCCCAGGGTAACCATGAGAAACAACGATTGACCATGATGAGCAAGCACACAGAACAAGAGGTGCTGTAAGGCGCAGGCCAGCCGCAGGATGTCATTGTTTGGTTCAGGATGAACAGCAGGGCCTAGCTCTTCATCACTACAGGCAGGTAAATAAGAGAAGACTCTCAGCCTTACCTGGCCATCTGCATCCAAGCTGTCTGCTCTTGAGCAATGTAGCGAGTTATGAAAATTCCATAAAGACTGCGTTCAGTAAAGTACCTTAGGCGAACCATGTTTTATAAAGGGGATTTTTCTAACTACATTAAGTAAAATAACTTGGGTTACATTATTATTAAACCCACTGCCATCGAGTACATTCTGACTATGGTAGTTACATAATCTGTTGTCAACTTGAGACTTAAGAGTGAAGGAGT
>NW_022103901.1:37794668-37795971 GCF_000313985.2 Echinops telfairi | reverse complement strand
CAGCATCTCCGTTGCTCCCACCAGGGGACCATGCCGTTCCTGTAGGATGGAGTCATTGCAGGACTGTGAATGAGGCTCGGTGGACTCCCAAGGGATGCGTCTGTTCCCATTCCCATGCAGGCAAACCCAGGCTTGAGAGCAGCACGGTTGTCATGGGATGGGTCAGGAGAAATCGTGTCTGAGCAGCATCAATAGATTTACTGTGAAGTGGAGAGGGGTTGTTGAATGTGAAAATGCTGAAGATGGGAGATTGAAATGGAATCGCAACCACAAATCACTTCTGGGCTTCGGGAATGTTTCAAGGTTGTCTGCATAAAATTCACCTGGAAGGCAGATAAGATGGGGAACCAGTGGAGAAAGACATTGGTTTTGTAGCATATGCATTTTCTTTTTTGTACATAACGCACCCACATAAATAATGCATACACATATGTAACGCATATAATGCATAAGGGGGATGTGCTGTTTGCAAGAAAAAACTAACGCATGTGTTAGTTGCATTAGAATACAGTAGGTTCTTTTATCTGTTAATCCACCATGTTTATCTCAAAAAGGGGGGATAAAAAATTGGGGGGAACCCCACAGAATTTAACAATAAATCCTTTGAACACATTATTTTGAATATTTTACTCATTCATTCAACAAAGACTTATGATATTGGGCAGAGGGGATGTAAGGGTGACTGTGACCCATCCCTCAGATTAAAGAAGCTTAGAAACAAGTGGGATAGGGGGCACAACGGACCATTACCTTATCACATTATAAGGACTTCCCTGTTTATCTTCCCGACTGTGAATCTCTGGGTGCCATTTAGACCTCATGCTCATGGCCCCCTTCATCTGGATGATGTGTCTGTGTCTTGTGTTGTCTTTGTCTCTTCTATGACTTCATCCATGTTCTCCTTAAATTAATAATAATAATATAAGGGCCATGATGGAAACAGGAAGGAAGTTCTGTTGACTCCCAAAGAAGGAAGAAGCTAGTCTCTACCTAGGAGAACCCTGTATCACTTTCCTGGATGCTCTTTCAGTGGCTCCCAGTCATCAGTGGAGCCACCTCATGATGTCCGTGGGCTCGTCACCATCCTCGAAACTCTTGGTGGGTAAAGCCATTGCTGCAGTCGCCAGTCAATCCACCTCATGGAGTGGCTCCCGTGTCTCAGGAGCCCTCTACATCCCCAGACATGAGGTCCTTTTCTAAGGATGGGTCTTTCCCAAGGATGTGCCCTTGGTATGCAGGTCAAAGTCTCGCCATCCTCGCTTCAAAGGAGCATTCTGGTTGTATTTCTTCTGAGACTGATTTA
>NW_022103901.1:37791350-37793587 GCF_000313985.2 Echinops telfairi | reverse complement strand
TCAGGGATCATCAGCACCATTTATGAACAGTTTATTGTTGCTCTTGTAAGTTGACCTCGAGTCAATTCTGATTCATGGCCACTCCACATGTAACAGGTAGAGCCATGCTCCATAACAGTAATCGTAATATTAAAATAGCTGTAACAGCAACAGGAGCAGATCTCCAGGCAGGACCATCGGGTGGGTGTCAACCACCATTAGGTTAGCAATCTAGCACAAACAATTGGCACCAAGGCATTGGGCTGGTTCAAGCCCACCAGATGCTCCTGGGGAGAAAGATGCGGCTGTCTACTCCCACAAAGATTTATAGCCTAAAAGACCTTACATAGCATGGCTATGAGTGGAATCAACGCAATGGCAGTGGGCAGGAGCCTTAAACAGAGTATGTTCTTGCTGTTAGGTGCCATCAAGTCCATTTCAAGGTCACAACCTTGAGAGACCTGCGAAGCAGTTCTACGCAGCACGCATGAGGTCGTTATGAGTCCCAGTGGACTCCAAAGCACACAGCAGTCACACGCCATTCTCTTCCACAGGGTTGTCTAACCTTGAGGGCACTCAGGAATTCTAGTTTAAAGACCAGTGTGGAGAGGCAGGGAGGGAGAGGGGAGACTTAAAATAGCATAACTTTCATTTGAACCGTTTTATTGACATAACATTGACACAGCATACCATTCTATGGTCTAAATATATTTAAAAGAGTTGTGCCATCATCGCCATGGTCAGTTTGGGATATTTTCTGCATTCTTGTATTCATTATTAGCTCCCCATTTCCCCCCAACCTCCCTTGTGATAACCTACAAAACTACTAATCTAGTTACTGTACCTATGGATTTACCTGTCCTGGATTTCATATAAAGACATTCATACCAAAAAGCCCCAACAAAATAAGACACAGAAAATCCTCAACTCAAAAGAAAGCAGCAGGGTGGGGGTGGGGGACTGAAAGCAACGATGGCTCTATAACCCCACTTAAGGGAAACGAATAACAGAATTGTAAGTGAACGGATACATTGGATGAAATAAGATAAGGCAATAATCATAATAATATTATAATAATAGAGTTTGTGGGAGGTAATAGGGTGGGGAGTGAGGGGATACAGGGGGACTGATATCAAAGAGTTCAAGAAGAAAGAAACTGTTTTAAAAACAATGGTGGGAGCAATTATACAAATATGCTTGATTTAACTGAATAATGGATTCTTCTCTATAAGAGCTCCCAATTAAAAAAAATTTTTAATCACAAAATAATAAAAACTAGAACAAGTTAAAATGGGACAAAAAGGGGAAACAAAATGGCAAGATATTGAATTTTAACTTAACTATATCTGCAGCAATCTACTTTCCAATGCACTCCATCTGGGAACAAGAGGATTCACATCCTTGGTCAATGGACCCAGGAAATTCAATGGACACTTAATCCACATGGGGCTTTGCAAATGTGTTTGGGATTTCACTGTCATCCATAGCCTTCTGCAAACCAGGTGCTCTGAATTTAAACTCTAAGACAAGACATCGCTCACTGACCCATAGTCCTACGGGGGCCAACACTGGAGACACAGTGTGGGAATTGCACCCAATCTGACCCCACCACACCAAGGCAAAACACTAAGGGCATGCAACAGAACAGCAAGGGAAGCAGAGAAAGGAAGTCCTGAGGAAATACCAAAAGTAGACTTTGGGGCCAGGGAGTGGCACCCCATCAGAATCCACCAGAAAACACTCCTAAAGGTCAACAAACAGACCCTGAACTATTTACAGGTTTTTCTTATTTTTTGTCATTGGTTTGTTGTTGTTTTGTTTTCTTTTGTTGCTTTGTTTTGCTCTGTCTTGTTTTTTATGCATATTATTTTCTCTGCAGGTCTGTCTAGATAAGATAGGCAGGATAAACAATCTGGAGGAGAAAACAACAGAACCTAAGGTTCCAGCAGGAAAGGGGGGGAGATGAGAAAGGGGGAGAGGGGGGAGGGAAAAGGAAGTGGGTGTTAACAAACTCAGGGACAAGGGAACAAGAAGTCACATAAAATAGGTGGCAAGGAGGGTGTAGGAGGCCAGGTAGACTTATCGAGGTCAATGTAACCAAGAGGAATTACTGAAACCCAAATAAAGGCTGAGCATGATAGTGGGACAAGAGGAAAGCAAAAGGAAATCTAAATACAGCGTGTACATATGTAAATATATTTATATATGATGATGGTGAAATAGATCTATGTGCATATATTTATAGGTTTAGTACTAAG
>NW_022103901.1:37789143-37790374 GCF_000313985.2 Echinops telfairi | reverse complement strand
GGATGTATGGATTGTGATAAGAGTTGTACGAGTCCCCAATAAAATAATGTTTTTAAATGTAAACTCTAATACAATCCCCTCCTCTGACTTTGGATTTTATTATTTATAATCCTTGGATCACATGGACTGGTGTGCTCCTTCTGTATAGACTTATCTGACACCCTTGTCAGCTGCTTGTTTTAAAACCAACCTTTAAGACTCCAGACTAGATTCCACTTGCATGATGGCCTTGTGAGTATAGATTCTTGTACTAAGGATGATTACCCAGCTCCATTCTAATGTCTATTTCTGGGTCTCCTTAAATGACAACTGTCAGTCCTGGGTGATCTGCCTCTTGAGCAGGCTACTTAGTGGAAGGTCAATGCACCCTGGGAAGAGGTGCCACGCCGCTCTGATGTGGCCAGTTCCAGGAAGTGGGACCGACACCCCAGAACCGGATGCCACCTGGGAGCCTGCTGAGTTGCCCACAAAGAAAAGAGAGTGGGATGGTTGAAATCCATCATCCATGGGCCACATTCTGGTCTTACAACTCAGTTCACCCTCCTGGCCTTGTTCACCTTGCAACCCTTTCTAGAGCCACATCTCAACCACCCTTCCTACACCTACTGTCCCCCAGTGCATCAGATGACCTTGACCTTCAGGTTCCTCTGCCCGCAGTCTGTCCGGATCCTCTCGCCCCTCCCAGCCTCTATACCTGGCCAATACCACTCACCTGTCAGGTCAGAGATCACCTGCTTCCAGGCAGCCTTTTGGCACAGCCCATGCCTAGCTTTGGGATTCTGCTCTGCAGAAAGCCCCCTGCCTGCCTCCAAGGCTGCACTTATCAGGTTATTGTGTAATTGTCTAAGTCCTTGAGATTCTCCCCCATTAGACAAAACCAAGCCAAGCCCAACCCACTACCATTAAGTCGATTCCGACTCATCGCGACCCTACAGGTCGGCAGTAGAAGTGCCCCTGTGGGTTCTGTTACTGCAGTTCTTTAGGAAAGTAAAAAACCCGATCTTTGTCTCTTGGAGTGGCTGGTGGATTTGGACCGCCAACACTTTTTCTTTTTTAATTCAAAAAATAAAAACCAGTTTTATTGATACTTCATCCACATATCATACAATTCAATAGTTCAATCATATTAAGAGTTGTGCAATCATTACCACAATCAGGGGATGCAGAATTTAATATAATTTTCTTTTTCTTTTTTCTAATTTTTAGGATTTAGATTTCCTTTCTTTAAAAA
>NW_022103901.1:37781395-37787425 GCF_000313985.2 Echinops telfairi | reverse complement strand
GTCTGAAGAGGAAATTTTAGACTGGTATCAGAAATATACGCTAATATCAGACTTATGGACTTGATCTGGACTGGGCTGGGATGTTTTCTTAATGTACAATTACTCTTATATATAAAGCTCTCTCACACACATATATGAATATCTATGAATTTGTTTCTCTAGTCAACCCAGACTAACACAGAGGTTGCTGTCAAGAAATGGCTTCACTCTTGTAGCAGTGGGTTAGTCCAGTCCAGTGCAAGTCCATGGTCAGATGTAAGCTGAAGGCTTCTACAAGCTCCTGCAGGGGCTGATGAACAGGAAGCAGGAGGATGAAGCAGGAAGACCACCGGCTGGTGGATGCAGGGTTGGCAGTCTGCTGACTGCTCCTGGGATCAGGACGCAATACAACAGGAGCTCAGTGAGCCAGATGCAGAATCCCAATCCAGCAGAAGTGAGCTAGCTTCCGCACACCGTGAAGCCTCCCTCGCTTGTATGAAGGCTATCATGGGATTAAGGAGGTGGCACTCCACCCTATTCTTCCCACGACTGCATGGCTGCTTCATAGAAGACCCCCCACCCCACCCATGGCACTGACTGCACGACGTTGACTCAGGAGAGTCCTGCCACCCCAAACTTGACGGAAAGCCTACCATCACACGGCCCTTTACAGAAAAGTTTGTAACCCCCTGCACTTGACCGTGGACCCTCTAAGGCAGCGGTTCTCAACCTTCCTAATGCCGCAACCCTTTAATACAGTTCCTCATATTGTGGTGACCCCCAGTTGAGTTGCTGCTTCATAACTGTAATTTTGCTACTGTTATGAGTCGGGTTACCCCTGGGAAAGGTTTGTTGGACCCCCAAAGGGCTCGCCACCCACAGGGTGAGCACCGCTGCTCTAAGGGGAAGATCTCTGTTTTTATCATTAGTGGTTTGCCATCCGCATCTAGTGCCACACCTGGAAGGCCGGGAAGTGTGTGACGTTTTTATGAATGGCTGGGCCATTATAGAGAGTGAATAGTGAGTGTCGGATAGTCAAGCTCTGTAACAAAGTGGCAACAGCGGCATGTAAGTGATACCAGTAGATCAGGTGGCCCAAGTGACAGGAAGTAGACTGGTGGTCCAAAGCAGAGCCGGCACAGATATGAGGCGCACGCACGTGGGGCCTGCCGACAAAGTGGTGGCAGATCATCAGCACTCAGCACAGCGGTCCTTCTTGCTGCGCATACCACACAGAGCACGGTTAGGTTGTGGAAACATCCTGCAATGTGCTTCTAATCCATGTGCTTCCTCGATGACCTTCTCCCCCAGGGTCTGCAACAAGAGCAATCGGCTGGGGAATGAAACCTGAACTTTACCAGCTGAAAAATCGAGCTGGTTTGTGAGGCTTGCGGGGAGGGAGGGATGAGTAGCTATGATGAGTATCTAGATAGAAAGATGATAGATAGATGATAGATAAAGAGAGAGAGAGAGAGAGTAAAAGAGTATCTGTAGCTATAATATCTATAAAGAGTCACGATGGCCTCTGTCCCCAAAATCGGCAACACCCCAAAAGACCATGCTGTCTGCCCTCATCCCTGACCCAACCACTGCCATCAATTCAATCCCAATTCATAGCAACCCTGCAAGATAAAGAAGAGCTTCTCCTTAGGGTGTCTGAGGCTCTAAATCTTCACGCCTATCGTGACCCTATAGGGCAGGTAGAACTGCCCTTTTGGGTTTCTGAGACTGTAACTCTTTATGGGAGTAGAAAGCTTCCTCTTTCTCCCCCTGACTGGCTGGTAGTCTCAAACTGCTGGCCTTGCAATTAACTGCCCAACTTGTCATCCACGACTCCACCAGAGCTGCTATGAATCAAAGTCAACTCGATGGCGGTGAGTTTGGTTTTTAAGTAAAATCTTTACAGGGTCAGATGGTCGCATAAGCTGTTGGTTGTACTTTCTAGCCTGGTGTCTGCCTTTCTCTGCCAGGCAGTTGACTCACTGCAGACAAACCCAACCCACTGCCTGAGCCGGTTCTGACTCAGAATGACCCAGAGGACAGAGTCGAACTGCCCTGTAGGGTTTCTAAGGCTGTCATCTTCGCAGAGGCAGATGGCCACATCTTTGCCCCATGGAGTGGCTAATGCGTTCTAACCACCGACCTGTGCTCAGTGCTTAACCCGCGGCACCACCAGAACTCCTTACTCCCTACTGAAGGGTGGGCATGTCCTTTGGAAGCCCAGAAAGCTTAGCAGGGGCTTCTTATCTCTCTGGGAGGCCTGTAGTACAGTGGTTACGTGTTGGGTTGTGATCCACAGGGTCAGCAGTTAGAAACCAGCAGCAGCCCCATGGGAGAAAGACTGGCCTTTCTACTCCCGTAAGCAGTTACCGGCAGACTCCCACAGGGGGTCACTATGAGTCAGCACTGACTCAATGGCAGGGAGTTTGGTTTTGCTTGGTTTTCTCCTCTCTCTTGCTTCCAGCCAGGTTCTTCTAAGCCTTTGCTTGGGTTGTTCACACTCAATGAGGAGGCTTATTTGTCTACCCCCCAATCGAAGTGCATGCCCATTTATAATAGCAAGTATGAAGTCTGCATATCCAGCTGACAAACATACCTTGGGCGTGTTGTCAGGACAGACCTGGAGAAGGACACCCCACTTGGTAAAGTAGGGGGAGGGCACCCTAAAATAGAAGCTCCTCATTGAGATGGACTGCCCCAGAGGCTGTACCAATGGCCTCAAACGTAACAGTAACTGTGAGGATGGAGCAGAGTCTTGTTCTGCTGAACCTGGTGTGGCTCCGAGGCATCGCCCGTCCAGGGGCACCTCACAACCAGCCGGCAAAGATAAACTCCTCTTTCAGGAGCAACTCCTTCTCTGATCCAACCCATTCGTAGATCTGAACTCCATGAGCACGCTGCTCCCCCTTGCACTGCCCTTCACCTCTAAGGCTTGCTTGTATCGCCGTTGGCCACTTTGGATCAAAGATCTCCGAAGAGTTCATCCTCCTCGACATCCCAAGAGCATAGTAGAATCATTGAAAGGATAGCTGAATAAGGGAAGAAGAAAGGTTGAACCCCATGAATGTATGAGTGAAGAAATAGATGGGTGGAGAGTTAAGTGGATAGAAGGATGGATGATGGATGCATGAATGAATAAAGGGAGGGAGGGATAAATAGGTGGGTATGTGGATGGATAGGGGAAAGAGAGAGGAAGGGGTGGGCAGATGGGTGAGGGGATGGATAGATGGGTGGGGGGAGAGAGGCAGAGAGGGTGAGAGGGCGGGAAGGATGGGTGCATGAGTGGATGGACAGATGGATAGATGGATGAACTATCAGAACCTGGAATGAAGTTATGAAGGAAGTGAATTATGTCCTCAAAACTCTCAACAGCTGGCTTGCTAGCGAGACCTGTCCATGTCTCTACCTCCCACCACACTGAGCGTGTCTTCCGAGCCTTCTCATAGCACCTCTCCATCCTGTTCTCGCATCTGTCTCCTGCTCTCCCTGCCTCCCCAAGTCAGCTTTGCCCAAGGAGCCAAGAGGGCAAAGGGGACTTTGTTCATGAGAAAAGAGCAGATGGCCAGCTTCCAGGCCCCGAGGGGGACGCCCGGGAGGCCACCTGCTCTCCCATGATGGGTCTAATTAGAGCAGATGTTTCTCTCCATAATGTCCCCAGCCTGGTCCCCCCTGCTGGAGCCAAAGAGGAACGCCATCCTGGGAAGGTGAGCTCTCCTGGGGACAAGGTTGCCGGCATATACCTCTAAAGCACTTCCCCTGTCCTCTGCCCCCTTTCACGGGAATGACCTGGGCCTCCCCTCCAGTCCTTCCCTGTGGACCCGGGACTCTGGGGAGCACAGTTTGAAAACCATGGCTTTGTAGTGAGCACTTGGCAGATGAAAAGCCAGAGAGGGGAAGTGACATCCTCATGTTGGTCACCCAGTAGAGCTGTGGAGTCTAGGGACTGGAGTCTAGGGACCAGAGTCTAGGGACTGGTGTCTAGGGACCGGAGCCCAGCCCTCCTCTGTCCCCAGCCAGGATGCTGTGCAGCTACACTGCCCTAACACAAACACCTTTGCCTCAGTCCCTCAGAGACCCCTGGATAAAACCCAACATCCTATCCAAGGAAGTGCCCTGTTCCAATCTCATTTAGCATTCAGATTGAGCTGATTAGAGTTTTGATTAGGATGCCGGAATCATTTTTTATTTCAGAACATTAGGAATTTAGTGGGCAATAGTTAATCAGGACTTTAAAAAAATTTTAAGCAACCTTAACAGAAAGGAAAATGCTCCCTTGCACACATGTACACACGTATGTACACGCACATGCATACATATATACACATGCATGCACACACATTCATGAGCATGCATATGCACTAATACACCTGCACATGCAGATGCACACATAAGCAGGTGTGTGCATATATACAAATGCATATCTATGCATATACATAAACACATACGCATGCACATACATACATATACAGGCATACACACATACACACCCATGTATATGCATATGCATATCACATGCACACATGCAGCACACACCTACACATACATGCACTCTTATACATGCCAGACACACACACACACATCCTTTCTTAGCTTTCATGAGGTTGACCCAAATTGCACAGAACACATTTCAGACTCAGAATGGCATTCTCTTTGTGCCGGTGAAAATCAGGAGTTCTCGGAGGTGGGGCTCCGGAAAGAGATGAAGCTTCGGATCCCTCCAGCAATAGCAAGCAGTCAGAGACCTGATTCAAACTTGGAGACAACGGTCAACTCTAGTGCTGCCTCGCCCAACCAGTGTGGTCCTTTTCTGCCCCACTCTTGGGCAAACCACCCACCTTCTCTGAGCCCCCATGTCTAGTCTCCACAAAGTAGCCAGGAGATTGCCCACAGCACCGATCATTCCAGGGACCTCTCTGATCAAAATCTGCTCATCGGGTTCAAATTCAGCTGCACCCCCATCGTGCACCTGACAAGAACATCAGCGTCTGACTTTAGCCTCGAGGTTAAAGGTTACCTTTGGCATCACGTAAAAGAAACCTGATG
Source organism: Echinops telfairi (assembly GCF_000313985.2). NCBI lineage: Eukaryota > Metazoa > Chordata > Mammalia > Afrosoricida > Tenrecidae > Echinops > Echinops telfairi. The sequence goes on along the minus strand of NW_022103901.1, from coordinate 37,782,403 downwards.
GTCTGGATGGGACCCCACGGGGCTATTTTCCTCGTGTGACAAGGCGTCCAGAGGTTGTCCAGAGAACCTGAAATGCCCTGAGACCCAGGTCCCTTCTACCCGACTGTTCTCTCAGCCTCAGACAATGGCCAGAGGGGCATCCCCTCCTGCTCCTTAGAGGCAAGGATGCGACACTTCATCTCACACAGTGACTGTGGACCATGCTGTCAGCAGAGTCCGGTGCCTGGAGAAGGGCATCGTGCTTGGTAAAGTAGCGGGACAGCAGGAGAGAAAGGCCTGGACAAGATGGATGGACACAGCGGCTGCAGCAACGGGCTCAAACCTAACAATAGCTGTTAAAAAATAAATAAGAGAATGTTTAAAAAGAATACTTGTGACGGTGGCGCAGGATGGGGCTGCTCCCTTCTGCTACACGCACCGAACGACAACAAGTCACGCAAACATGTCTTCTCAGCTGGTACTTTCCCTTCTTGAAACCAGGGTCTGGGTGATACGAAAGAAGGGACGAGGAGAGGTGGGGCAGCGGGGAGACGGCCAGCAGCACCTGTCCATAGCTCCCCCCCTCACTCACACAGGGCCTGCCATGAGCGCTCTAAGGCGCTCACCATGATCCCACCCAGGAGACTTCATGACCTGGGCAATCTCCTCCCTCGTCCTACTAGCAAACATGTTTTGCAGATGCAAGTACAGTCCTCATCAGTTGGCTTTGAGTTCCTACCAAGAGAGACGCTGCTAGGTGGCACTGGTGGTTTGTGCTCGACTACGAGCCAAAGGCTGGCAGTTCAAAGCCACCCAGCGGCACCACAGAAGAGAGGCTCTGGCAGGAGAGTCCTGGGGAGTAGTGTGTCCCGCTCCCCCCACACTGAGCTCCGGGGCTCAGACTCAGCTGCGCAGCGGCTGAGTTGGGTTTCCGGTTTTGATCACAATCTACGGCACCTCAGTAGACAGCCACTAGATTCGGCCCTTTCCTTTCAAAGAGCAGGTAAAGGAAGCCACACAGGGGTGAGA
>NW_022103901.1:37780429-37781295 GCF_000313985.2 Echinops telfairi | reverse complement strand
CACAAATGCACATTTGCATATGCCGGTCATCCTTCATAGGAGCCATGGTGGCTCAGAGGTTATGTGTCAGCCTGCTAACTGCAAGGTCAGCACTTCGAAACCACCAGCCACCGCAGGGAGAAAGACGACGACGACGGGGCTTTCTACCCCCATAAAGACTTCCAGTCTGGGAAACTCCCCGGAGGAATGCTACCCTGTCCTAGGGGGTCCCTGTGAGTCAGCCTGGACTCCATGACAGTCAGTTTGGTTTTTAGGGTTATCATCCTTAATACTCACATAGTAAACACAGAGAGATTTCTGAGGACAAACTAATCTACGATCACAATTGCCCCCTGAAAATCGGGGAGGGGAAGCGCTATAAAATGCCCTGGAATGGGCTGCTCCCTTCCCCGCCCCGCCCCCCCCCCCCCCCCCCCCCCCCCCACACACACACACACACACAGAAGACCAGTGAACAAGAAAGCTCTGTGCCGCACACCGGGCACGGCATGGAAACATCAGCGCGCTGCGGACTCTGGCAATTCATCACTGAAGAGAAAACATTACCTATAGGAAGAGCAAAAAGAATCTAATCCAGCTCATTTCACTGAGAATCGATCTAAGAGTTCGTCACACAGAGTCACTTCTACTAACGCAACTCTGAACGTCCGTGGCCTTGAATGAGGTTTGGAATCTCTCTGCTGATGGCCCAGGATGATCAGGGGAAATTTGCACAGATAATACTGTGCAACGTTGAAGATGTCTGACATTTCTGACGTTCAATGCTACTGACTCTTTGGGGTTTAGTTTGTGTTTTACGCTGCCGTTGGTCTGTCACAAAGGAATCCGAGTCCATGGCAGAGTTTCCTGTCTGCTTGCCTGAGGAG
>NW_022103901.1:37778953-37779891 GCF_000313985.2 Echinops telfairi | reverse complement strand
GGGTGGATGGGTGGGTGGGTGGATGGTGACTGGGTGGGTGGGTGGATAGATAGGCAGATAGGTAGGTAAGTAGATAGATATCATGTGATACCTGAAAAACTAAAATGATACAAAGTGCTTAGCACAGCTTGAAAGAAGCCCAGCCTTAGAAGCAGGGATTTGTAAGACCCAGTACTCTGGACACCCTGTCAGGAAGGAGCCAGTCTCTGGCAAAGAACATCATGCTTGGAAAGAGGAAGATCTGGGGCAATGGAGTGACACAGCGGCTGCCACCATGGACAGGACACACCACCCTCGTGAGGCCAGTGAAAGACCGGGCAGGACCGGTCCTATCGCACCTCAGGCTGCTATGCGTCCATTGTGGAACAGACCCGCCGACGCTTAACAACACCAAGCTACTGATGAAAGGTAGCTTTTAAAAAACCTTCCATGCCTCAGTTTGTTTATCTAATACAGCGGTTCTCAACCTGTGGGTCGCGCCCCCCTTTGGGGTTGACCCTTTCACAGGGGTCACCTGAGACCTTGGGAAAGCACATATTCCCGATGGTCCTAGGAGCCGCTATCCATCTCCAGGTGGGTCCGCCCACCTGCGATCTGTGCTAGTCTGGGTACTGTAGAGAAACAAATCCACAGAAACTCGTGTATAAGTGAGAGTTTTCTATAAAGGGTAAGTGTGCATCAAGAAAACATCCCAACCCACAAGTGCAACATTAACCCATATGTCCGACACCAGTCCACAAAGTCCTCCTCCATCTCACAAAACAGACGCAATGATGCCGACTGCAGGAGGAAAGCTGATTCAGTGAGCATGTAAGCATCTCAGCGCTGGCTGGGTCTCCACACGGGTGCTCCAACACCCAGGGCTGCATCGGGGTAAGTCCATGTGGCTTCTCCTCAGGGATGTCTTGCAGGAAGTGAGCCTTGCCAGCTGAAGGGGG
>NW_022103901.1:37777327-37778471 GCF_000313985.2 Echinops telfairi | reverse complement strand
GCCGTCCTGAGAGAAACAGCCGGCCTCTCTTTCCCCCAGAGAGATGCTAATGGGTTTGAATCGCCAGCCTTTTGACTAGCAGCCACTGAAGCTGGGAGATGAGCCCTGATGGGTCTTGGGTTACGAGTTGGGCTGCTACTGCAAGGTCCGAAGTTCAAAACCAAGGAGAAAGATGCAGCGTTCTGCTCCTGTAAAGAATAACAGTCTCGGAAACTCACAGGAGCAGTTCTACCCTGTTCTCCAAGGTCGCTGTGAGTCAGTATCTTCTCCATGGCGATGCACTTGGCTTCTGTGTTTGAGTACCGGAAAAGCCAGAGCCAGCTGCCACTGCGCCTCCTACACGTGGGTCACAGTAGGACAGTCCTGCGTGGAGGATCTGAACCCGTGGCTCCAGCCAAGGAGTCCACAACCCAGAGCCCAGCCAACCCCAAATCAAACCTGTTCCTGACTCGTGGTGGCCCGTGTGCAGAGGTGAACGGCACCGTCGTGTCTCCTTGACTGAGATCTCTGTGGACGCAGGTCACCAGGCTTTCCTCCCACGGACACTGGGTGGCTTCAAACTGCCAACCTTTAGACTTGTAGTTGATTGCAAACTGCTTGCATCCCTACCCCACCAGGGGCCATACCTACCTGGCAAGGCATCTTGGGAAATTTAAAGGGAAAATGCAGGTGGGAGGCAATGGTTTGGATTTGAGTGGCATCCCCCAGGCCCCAAGGTTCCTGACCTGTGTCTGATTGGCCTCAGCCGTGAGGACCAGACAGCTGCCCAAGGATTTCTCCAAGAGTGGGTTCCTCCGTCTCCTATCAGAGAGGCTTCCTGGCCCCACAGAGCCAAGCTCAGGCTAAATCCAGAAGCCCTTGGCTCCGGCTATTCATGAGGGCTTTCTCCCCTGCAGCGGTTGACGGGTTTGAACCATCAACTTTGAGGCTCCCTAGAGATGGAAGAGCAAAGGGAAATGGGAAGCTCCCAGGAGGCCCAGCATGGTGGGAACAGTTAAGGAGCTCAGCTGCAACAGAAGAGTCGGAGATTCCAGTCCTTGGGAGAAAGAGACGCCGCAACAAATGCCTGGCCATCTCCAGGAGAGTCGGCTGCTGGCCACCATGCACGGCGCGGACACACACACACACACACACACACACACAC
>NW_022103901.1:37769426-37776734 GCF_000313985.2 Echinops telfairi | reverse complement strand
GCGCAGAGACAAGCCCCTTCCAAGATGGAAAACCCCAGAGGGCCTCACTTCTGAGCAGCATTTTGGCGGCCAGATGGACAGAGCTGAGAGCAGTGAGATGGGTGACCCCGAAAGGGACGGGGCGGGGGTGGGGGGCCTGGAAGTGGGGGGAGCTGACTCATGCTCAGCAGAGTGTGTCTGGCTGCACACCCGCCCCCAGCACACCTGGGCACCCACCAGCCAGAGGAAACGCTCGATGCAGGGCCCCCTGTTGGTGGCTCTTCCAGAGACAGCCCTCACACAGGCCTGGGGATGAGAGCCTGGGACAGGGCACCACAGTGAGGGCCTGACTCAATCTAGGGCAGTGGTTCTCCACCTGGGGGTCGCGACCCCTTTGGGGGACGAATGACCCTTTCACAGGAGTCTTCCAATTCATAACAGTAGTAAAATGACAGTGAAGCAGCCATGAAAATAAGTTTATGGTTGGGGGTCACCGCAACATGAGGAACTGTATTAAAGGGTCGCAGCATTAGGAAGGTGGAGAACCACTGCTCTAGGGTGACACTTCACACCTTCCCCAAGCCCCTCTGCCCCGCCGCCGCCGCCTCCCACACAGGGCAGTGAGGCTGCGTAGTCCTGTCTTTCAGATGAATGATATATCCCAGACCCTGGGGAGGCTGAGAAAACAGCCAAAGTAACTCCTACTGAATGGGGGCCTGCAGCTCAGTGGTAGATTCCCCACCTCCCATGCAAAACCACTGAGTTCGATTCCCCATCAGGACACACAATCAAAGCCACCACCCACCCTCCTGTTGTCAGTGGAAACTTGCATGTGGTTAGGATGTCAAAGGTGTTTCAGCTAAGCTTCCAGACTAAGACAGACTAGGGCAAAAGGCCTGGAGATCTACTTCTGAAACTCAAGCAGTGAAAACCCTGTGGATCTCAGTAGTCTGAGCTGCCACTTAACATGGGATGTGCAGGACAGGGCAGCCTTTCATCCCCTGCCGTGGTGTCCGCATGGTCAGGGGACAGCTGCCGTTAACATCTGGTGTCCCATGGACCCTGGTGTGAAGGGTGCCGCTATATCTCGTCTCTCCATATGGCCCCCTCTGTCTGCAGAGCCATGACCCTGTCCTGAACCGAACAGGCCACCCATGGTCGGACATCAGTGCCAAATCAAGATGCTCTTCCTTAACTAGGACCCCTCTTCCGGGAAACTCAAAACTAACCAAGGGCTCCACCTGCAGCCTTGAACTCCAGCCCGATGCATATTCCCCGAGCCCCCAAGTGGAGCCTTCCCTGGAAGATGGAGCACTGACCTGGGTCTGGGCAATTCCCTCACTCTGCTCCTGAGACACCGTTAAGAAAGCATACTTCTCAAGAGCGCCTGCAATGCAAATAAATGCCCCAAATAAAAAGGAAATCATGTAGTGGAGAATTTTGTAGCGGGTGCATATTTTATGGGCATCGTTTTCAGAGCCGGCCCTCCTCCCCTTGGGCACGGTCCTCGCCGCGCGTTGCGATGCTGTCACCTAGTGGCGTTACGGGGAACTGCCAGGCAAGTGGCCCCAAAAACCTAAATCCGTGAGCCTGTTCCCAGCAGACTGGAGGGGGCAGTTCTGGGCAGGTCTCTCCCTCTGTGCCAGTTCATCATGGAAATCGGCTCTCTGGGCCCAAAAAGCGCTGCCGCAGGTTCTGCAAGGGCTATTTGAAGGCCCGTTTTAGCTGCGTGTCTTGGAAAGTGGCCTCTCAGAAGGAAGGAGGGGTTTGTGGTGCCCAGGTGACTGGGCAGGTTCTACCTTGCCGGTTCTGGCTGTGAGGGGGCTGGGACCGTAGGTCCCCTTGGTGTCAGCTTCTCCCCAGTCAGCACCCAAACAAAGCAAGCTCCCTGGAGTCGACAGTCTCGGGGTCACCCACCTGCGGCCGCTGGCTCACTCACTGTGCGACCTTAGGCGAGTCTGTGCCTCTCCTGGGTCCCCGTTTTCTCCTTGGTCAACACGGTGAGTTCATCACAAGTCCCGCGTCCCAACATTGCGGGGAGCTGAGTTAAAATCTGACATCCTTCGGCTCAGTGGCTCCATTCCCCAGCCAGGGATCCGCTCCAACCTATGGGCTCACGACCCTCCCCAGGGGTCCCAGTGGGCCCTGAAATGGGCATCGCCTTCCTTTAGCTCTGGAGAGGCCTTGCTGGACAGCTTAACACTATCGGGCTGAGAAGGCACATGCGTTTCCTCCTGTGACCCAGCCAGAAAGAAGCTCCGCAGAGAAGTTCGAGGCGTGCTGAAATCGATTAGTGAGGTCTGCCTTGGGCAGGGCTGTGGGAGCAGTTGGTCTTAATCTAGACTTAACACCTCAGACCTTGGCAGAGCCTGGCCTTCTGTGGGAGCACCTCCTTTGACCATGGAACCTGCATGAGGGCCCCGATGTCGCACCCTCCCCGCAACCCCAGTAGTCCTCATGATGGCTTTGTGTTCACATAAGTTTGATGCACAAGAACACTTGGGGGGTTGGAGGGGTAGGGGGCAGATAGGGCTCAAAGAATAGCTGCACTAGTCAAGAACGGTTTGATGCCCACCTAGGGGCTTCTAAATTACCACTCAAGGTGTTCCAACGTGTGCCAGTCTTCCCTGGGAGGTGGGGGGGTGAAGAAGACAGAAACCCGGTCCATAGATACTGTCTCACTCTCACCTTCTTTCTCTGTTCTGCTGGCCCAATGCAGATCATATTTTCCCTTTGGGAGGTCACACCACACGCTTGCTCCCACTGGAGCTATAATCAACACACACAGAGACAGACATGCAGACACACACAGAGCCACCCACACAGACAAGCAGACACACACACTCATACAGGCAGACCGACATGCCAACATACACAGACACACAGGAAGACATGCAAACACACACACACAGAAACACACACACACAGACAGAGCTACATACAGAGACACAGGTAGGCACACATACACACAGGCAGACAGCCAAACAGACACAGACACACACGAAGATGCAGGCACATACAGATACACACACAGACATGCATGCAGGCACACAACCACCCCAAAAAATGTACCCCTGACACCCAGGCACAAAAGACACATATTCTACACACGTTGTTGTTATTAAGTGCCATCGGTTGGTTATAACACAAAGCAAACCCCGTGTACCACAGAAGGAAGCACTTCTCGGTCCCATGCCCTCCTCACAAGCGCCGTCATGCCCGAGCCCTTCCTGCAGCCCCTGTGCAAGCCAGCTCATTGGGGGTCTTCTTCTTGTCGCTGCCCCTCCACTTTTCCCAGCACGATGTCCTTCCCAGGACTGGGCTCTCTGACAACACGTCCAAAGCACGGGAGACAAAGCCCCACCCTCCTCACTTGGAAGAAGCTGCTTGCTCTTCTGGCAGTGCGCGGTGCGGCCGGTTTCCTTTGCCAGCACCTTAGTCCAAGTACATTCCTTCTTCTGCAGTCTTCCGGACTCACTGTCCAACTTTCACGCCCTTATGAGGCCATTGGAGATGCCATGGCTTGAGACAGGCACACCTTGGTCCTCAGAGAGACATCCTTGCTCTTCCCCACGTTCACGAGGTCTGGTGCAGCAGCCTGGCCCGGTGCGACATGTCACTCAATTCCTTGACTGCTGCTTCCATCGAGGTTGCTTGTGAATCTGAGTAAACTGAAATCCTTGATACTCCCATCTTTTCTCCGTTTATCATGGCGTTCTCTGTTCCTCCCGTTGTGAGGACCTGGCCTTTCTGTATATACATATGCACACATGCTCACGCAGAGGCATGCACATCTATTCAGAGATACACAGGCACACAGAGACATATACACAGGCACACGTATGTGCACGAAACAACATGTGCAGGTACACACAAGACACAGGTACAGGCACACGCATGCACACACACCAAGGCTCAACATCTGAGCTACGGAAGACAAGAGAGCACCCCTCAAATCGCCTGGAACAAGGACCCCGCACTCACATGCTCTTAGGTTCTCTCTCACCTGCAAATACAGCCCCCAGTGAACTAACCTGAGTTTGGGCTGCCCGCCCACATTCCCATCATCATCCCCCTGGCACCAGCTTCTCACATCACCATGGAGACCGTGGTCTCAGCCCCAGCCCTGCCATTCAGGAACTTTCCATGGCATTCAAGAATGTCAAAATGACATTGGGCTCTCCCAGGCCGGTGACCTCACTTTGAACCCAATCTGAAGAACTCCTGGACGGCAAATACCGAATAACCACGATCACCATCAGTGATCAGGACCAGAAGCTGCCATTGAGTGACTGTGGACCCCTGCGTTTAAATGCTCCCCACCCCAAAACAATGCCCCAAAGCAAACAGTCACCTTGTAGCCTTTATAGAAAGTGTCTCCCTCTGTGTTCTTAACTCACAGTATCTACAAACACCTCTTCCTCTTCAGTCAGTGGCAACCCAGTGCTCACAACTTGGGCTGCAATCCAAGAGGTCAGCTGTTCAAAACCACCAACCACTCCTCGGGGGCTTTCTACTCCCGTAAAGAGTCACAGCCTTGGAAATTCACAAGGACATGTCTACCCTGTCCTCCTCTAGGGTCTCTGTGAGCCGGCATCGACTTGATGGTCATCACACTTAATGCCATACAATGAGCCAGGAACGTGGTCTCAATGGATGGATAGTCTGAGTGCTCTGAGGCTCAGAGATGTCAAGTATCCAGCCTAAGGTTGAACAGCAGGCCCGACTCTGCCGACCCTGACTCTTCCTTGTGGCATGTCCCCCTCTCCCAGCGGTCTCCCTCCCTGGGACTGGTGGAGGGTGGCCTGACTCCAGTGAACAAGCCGGGATTCTCTTTCCATTCCTCGAGCCATGCCACCTCTAACTTTACCTTCCCCAGCGACCACCATGTCTGTACAGACGATGCTTTCTCTGTCAACCCCAGACCTTTGCCCACTCTGTTCCCTCTCACCACACCCTTCCTCGCCATCTCCCCCCACCCATCGAGGGGATTCCAACTCAAGGTGACCCGAGTGCTGCAGAAGAGACCCCCCTCTGCAGGCTCCCAAGTCTGGGCCCTTTTGGAAGCGGGTCTCCAGGCCTTTCTTCCAAGGCACCTCTGGGTGGGTTTGACTCTCCAACCCTTTGGTTAGTAGTTGAGCGCCTCTCTGCTCCTGCTGCTCAGACTCCCATGTCTCCTATTGGGTCTGGACAAGCTGACCTGGGGAGCCACCCACCCCCTGAACAGAGTGGGTGTTCCTCTTGTTGCTCTTGCCCCGCAGCACAGCCCGGCTGGAGAAGGGGCGGGGAGAGGGCAGCCAGACAGCCTGCCTGCACCCAAGAGGTGACTGCTCCCTCTGTGCCTCAGGTCCCTCATGTGGGAAGGTGGCCAGCAGCAGTCTCTACCCCAGAGGTTGCTGGGAAGGGGATGAGTTCAGAGGGTGGAATGGGGCACCGTGCCACCCTGTTCACCCACTGTGATCGCACTGGAGATAACCCCTGTGGGTCAGAGCTGGGCTGCAGGCTACAGGCATTTCTATGGCTGAGTCTTTCTTCCAAGGTGCCGGGGAGTACAGTCGAACCTCCAGCCTGTCCCCTGGCAGCGCTGGGCTTTCATGTGTGCTCCACCCTGCCTGCACATCGCCCATGTAGGCTGCTTGTGGGATTGTGGCATGTAATGACCTGTGCTCCGCGCCGGACTTCCCAGGCCCATGCTGGGTGACTGCCTCTGCCCAGGACCCCTGTATAACATACTGTCCCTAAAGTCTCCAAGTCAAGAGCCTGAGTGGGTAACTGCACTTTCTTTGTCATCACCACCTGGCTTGTCACAGCCCTATCCTGCCCGACGGGCCACCACCCCACCCTCTGTCCTCCCACTGTGGCCACGGGCTGCTCCCAGCCTGTGCCAGGCACAGACTCCACACAGCTCCATTTGTCCCTTGATTGAATTAATTAGAGGCCTCTGAACAAGGTGTTAGCAGGCAGGACCTGCGCCCATCTGCCCACGCTCCGGGAAGAACAACTGGGTTAGCAAGCCCCACCCCTCACTGTAGCCAGTCAGGCTGGCAGAACAGCAAACCTGGAAGGCCCAGAGCTTTCTCCGGCTCCGGCATGCTTTCACAGGGATGCCGCAGAGGGCCTGGGTCAAGTCTCAGCTGTGCCCTCAAGCCAGTGACCTTGGGTGGGTCACCAAGGTTTTCAAGCCTCGGCTTCCTTTGAGCCCAAAGAGGGCAGGGTGACTGCCTAGGTCTGCAGGATGGAAAGAGATGGTCTGTTTAAAAAGTCCTGCCTGGTACCCACTGGATCCCTGGTGGCTTCGTGGTTACTCTTTGGGCTGCTAACTGCAAGGTCTGCAGTCTGAACCCACCTGCCACTCCCCAGGAGAAAGATGGGGCTTTCCACGCCCATAAAGAGTGACAGTCTCAGAAGTTCATAGAGGCAGTTCTACCTTGTCTTATATGGTCACTATGAGTCCGAATTAACTCGATGGTTTGCGTGAACCTGGTACCCAGCCTGGTGACGCCCAAAGGCGTGAGGGTGTTTGTTGTCTCAGGCAGGGATGGGGCAGGGAGGTGCCCAAGTTTCTCGAAGTTGAAAAACTGCTTCTTGGGGCTCCAGACCAGGGAAACTTTGGGGGAAACCTAGAAGGAAAGCCCCCTGGACCCCTAAACAAAAGCTCTCTGGGATTTTATTTCCAAAACTACTGATTCTGTAACTACAACTATCCATCAACAACCACCGCCACAAAACCCGTTGCTGATCACCCAGCTCTGACTTGCAGGGGTCCCCGCACCTCGGAGTAGACTGGGCTGCACAGAAACTTTCAGCAACTCTACTGGCTCTTCAGACGAAGCATGCCAGGCCATCCTTCTCGGCTCCCTCTGCGTGGGCTTGAACTGCCACCTTGTCGGTGTAGCAGCCGAGGGCAGAGACTTCCATAAAACAACCTAATGTGATTGGCGGGTGCCCAGCGGCTGAGGTCACAGCAGTGTAGGCTGGGTCCTGAACCCAATCACCCCTGAGTTACAAAAAGGCCAGGAGACACGCACGCACAGGGACTCTAAATATTTGCCTTCCAGTCGACCCTGACTCGTTGCAGCCTTCTAGGGCAGAGTAGAACTGCTCCACAGGATGTCCAACGCTGGACCTCTTCACAGAAGCATGCAGCCTCACCATTCTCTTGCAGAGCGGCTCTTGGGTTTGAACCACCAACTTGGGGCTAGCAGCCCACTACTTAACCTCCTAAACCACCAGGGCACCTCCAAATTATATGAGGCTTGTTGACAGGATAGTAACTTCTGGGCACTAAAACATGGTGCTGGTGCTGGTGGTAGTGCTGGTGCTGGTGGT
>NW_022103901.1:37766586-37768221 GCF_000313985.2 Echinops telfairi | reverse complement strand
GGTGGTGGTATGTGGCGGCCTGGAGTCAATTCCAACTCATAGCAACCTTGTGCACAACAGAAAGCCCCTCCCTCACAGCGTTTGAGCCCATTGTTTGAGCCCACCATCCACTGAGTCAACCCATGTCATTGCTGGCCCTCCTCTTTTTCACCGAGGTGTCAACATACTGCAGCTCTGTCCTCCCTCTGTCACTCACTCACTCACTCACACTCGTGCACTCTCACTTCCACTGCCTGTCCTCCCCACACTCGGCCACAGAGCCCCAACCTCAGGAGGGCCTGCAGCAAGCAGCTGTGAGGTGTGCTACAAAGCCAACCGTCCCCAGCAGTCACATGAAGTGTTGCAAACACAGGGACCAGGAAATCCACGGTGACATCCCACGGTGACTCCCGGGGATGAGCAGTCTCACTTCCTCGCATTCCGATTAGGCTCTCATCCTCAGGAGGGGCGGAGGGGAGCCAGCGCTGGAGCCTGGGAGGGATGCACCCACACCAGATGGAGCGGAGAGGCTGCGGACCACCACCCTGAGCCCTGAGCCACATGCAACAGGAACAAACCCCACCTGCCTGCCGTGTAACTGGCACAGGTGTGCTGTGTTCTTCCTGGGGGCAGGGAGGATGAGCCTGGTGGGTGGAGATAGATGGGAAAAGAGTCCCAACCGCAGCAAAGACCCGGGAGAACAAAATGGGAAGAGGCCGCCCCACAAGAGGTCCAGGCAGCCAAGGTAGAGACGACTACCCACAAAGGTACATAGTGCCACCCACCCCCCACCCCCACCCCCGTCTGGAAACAGCAGCAGCGCGGAAGCTGCGGAGAAGAGCAGGTTCAGAGGCAGACAGGCAAGCTCCGCAAGTGTGGACCAGTGAACGGGGCTGCAGGTAGGCTGACAGAAGTTACCTCTGTGTCTTTACATGGGCGGCACACAGATCCGTGAGTGTGCTGCCGCAGTATGGAAACGCCTTTGCGGTAACCAAATGCCTCAAAGGACTGAGTTGTTCAACGTGAGGGGTCAAGACCACAGATCCAGGAGATAGCAAGGTCAATTTGGCGCGGAATGGTCCCCAAAGACAATGAGCAGCGACGGGTTTCTCTAAAGCTTGTGAGCAGCCGTCCAGAGGCAGCTGCTTCTCCCTGCTCATTCAGAGACGAGAGGAGTGAGGAAATCAAAGGAGCGTGGGAATGCGTTGTGCCAAAGATCAATGGACCACCTGAGCCCCCGCCTCCCATGCCCTGAGCGCAGAAGAACTAGATGGTGCCCGGCTACCACTGCCGCACACTTTGCTCACAAGGGACACCCTGAATAGAGTGGGAGACGAATGTGATGTGGAAAGAGACTCAAGTTCATGAGACAGGAGGACCCCTCCCAGCCTGGAACTGAACTCATCCCGGTGGCTCCCTTTCCAGCCACACAATGGGGCTGTAAGGGGAACAGTGCCACGTCACCCAAAAGGCAGGGAGAGACTGCAAAGAGGGGAGGCTGGAAACAGGAAGCCCCGAGACGTGGACAGAGCCCCATTGCCCGGCAGGATGGCAATCGATGTCATGAAACAAAAGGCACAAGATGTGTGTGAATCGGTCCACTTTTCTGAACACATTCGCCCAAACCGCAAAGAAAGAAGCGTTACCATTTCTCAC
>NW_022103901.1:37763067-37765334 GCF_000313985.2 Echinops telfairi | reverse complement strand
TAAACAATAGAGATTCAAAGCATCAGGTTTCATTTTACTGGAATACACAACCAGTGTCCATGTAAGCGTCGGTCAAGAAATCAAACAGGGATTCAATCAATGTATGGAGTGTTCTAAGAGCTGTAAAAGCACACACACACACACACACACCCAGTAAAATGATTTTTTAAAAGAGACGGGAGGGACTTCATAAAATTCACAGAAAAATTTAAAAAGCTATAAAATCACACAAAAAAGAAACAAATCAAATAGTGTATGGTATTAGGGAAATCGGCTTTCCGAACCCCCTTCAAAGCATTAACAAGCAAATGTGTCCTTTCGTGGACTAAGGTGCGCCTGCCTCAAGCCATAGTGTTTTCAGTCGTCTTAGACGCACGGGAAAGTTGGGCAATGAGCAAGGGGGAGTGAAGAAGAGCCGATACATTTGAATGATGGTGTCGGCAAAGAAGGCTGGCTAGCCCATGGACTTCCAGAAGGATGAAAAGGTGGGGAGGGCGAGACTGCGGACATGTAACCAGGGAGGAGGAGGCCCTCAAGGAGGGCATCATGCGGGGAAGAGTAGGGCCAGCACAAAAAGAGGAAGACCTTCGGCTGAATGCATTGACACAGCGCCCACAGCCATGGCTCCAACAGCAAGGACTGGGATGCTGCCACGGGCCCGAGCAGCATTTGTTCTGTGGCACGCAGGGCCACGGTCAGTCAGAACTGACTTAACGCCCGCCACCCAACAACGGGGGTCAGTGGATATTTGGATAGGAGGGCGAGTGCAAAACTATTGCTTCCGGGTCACGCATGTACTGGTGTATTGCAGACAAAATGTGTTTGGATGTGTCTCTGTGATCAGTGGACAGCGGCCAGCTAGTTTCCTCGGTCATGCCGTGGTCTTGGTCGTTAGGATGCCTTTCAAAAACGGTGCGGTCCAAACGATGTTTCTGAGGGGATCTGTCGACATGTTAAAATGAAGGAAGGAGGTCAGCCCAGAACATTCCGGGGATGGTTGAAGGGGTCACCTTATAGATGTTCTCAAAGAGCACAGGGCAAAGGGCTTCTTAGAAACTAACTGTAAGAAATGGAAAACTGCATTGGTGGGCAAAGACCAGGAAAGATGTACCAAAGAATTTTTCCATCTCAACAATGCACCTGCTCATTAGCAAGGCTAACTTAGGATAGTTTCGTTGGTCAATCCTACCCCATCCACCCCACAGCCCTGACCTTGCCCCTTTCTCGAAAGCCAAAGAGCATTTTAAATAAACACCATTTTTGAGTCTTTCAAGGATGTTCAAATTGCCCATTTGACACGGTGTCGATTGCAGAGCACGGAATTCTCTGGGGGGGAGCTTAGAGAGAGGGAAGCGCCGCCCTCAGAAGGGTATCCACCTAGATAGAGGGGATGCCAAGAAACAGTAGGCTTCGCATTGTGATGTTTCTGTTTAATAAGCATTCCTATGATTTTGTGCCAATACCTTTTGACTCGCCCCGCATATCCCTCTCCTCCACCTTGCCTTCTCCCATAGCACTCGTACTGGACACCCACTTTCCAGCTTCCCCTTAACTGTCTCCCTCTTCCCTCTGGGCTCCTCTCCCACCAGCTCCAGCTCCTGGACACAGCCATTTCCCACCTTGATGGTCACGTACTGGGTCCAGACAGTCCGCAGCAGGGTCTGGCCCAGATGGGCAATCCACATTTGTTGACTGGATGGAGATTCAAAGCACAGATAACCTTCAGCTCCACTTCGAAGAAGCCATCTGTGATCATTTGCTGCTTCCGTATAGCAAACACCTCCGGCTCAGAGGCTTAAATCAACACCCATTTATTTATTAGCTCGCAGTTGTGGAGGGCAGTGTTCAGCCCAGCAGGCCGGGTGCTCGGCTCGGAGGGAGGCCAGGCTGTCCGGCCCGGCACTCGGGTCCAGAGGGCAAGGTTCTCTTCCAGACTGACTCCTGCTGTTGCAGAATTTAGGGCCTTGTCGGGGGGAGATGGAAGCCCTTGATCCCTGGCTGGTTGCTACCCCAGGGATCAAGGGCTTACTCACTTCCAGCGTTCAGAGGCAACTTGGACCCTCCAGCCTCAAGTCCACAGCCACCTGAGGAAGTGAGTTAGTTAATTGTGCCAGCCTGGCCGATAATCACATGTGGGGCTGGTTGAAAGGTGGAGGGATAAATGGGTGGTGAAGCCTCGCCTTGCTAGTTCTCCGGTCTCTTGCTTTGTGATAGTTGCATCAGGTGCAGCTGCCTTAGCAGTTCCCTGCTTCAGCTTGCAAGATTGA
>NW_022103901.1:37756792-37762885 GCF_000313985.2 Echinops telfairi | reverse complement strand
GGTGTTGGGTTAATGGGTTAATGTTGGACTTGTGGGCTTGGGCAGCATTGGGTTGGGATGTTTTCGTGATGCACCTTTTCTTTACATAAAACTCTCTCTTATACATGAGTCACTGTGGATTTGTTTCTCCAAAGTACCCAGACTATTACAGGAAGGAACCCTCTCCAGGCCGAAGCACTTTGTTTCCCCTTGTGCTTCTTGAATCTCACAGGTCTCACTTTGACCATCTTCTGCTACTATTCCTGCGGGGCGTATTGTGTCATCGCGGTTGTTGAGAATCAGCAGTTCCTACACCAACGCTCCAGTGAGGTTCATCTGAAGACCACCTGACGAGGGACTTACGGACATCTGAACCACGCCTTCACAGCAACACCTTTCTGCCGTCTGACCTGCTGGCCTGGCAGGGGGTCAGGAGAGACCAGTCCCTGGAGAAGGACATCATGCTTGGTAAAGTAGAGGGGTAGCAAAGAAGAGAAAGGCCATCCATGAGATGGGTTGACACGGTGGCTGCAGGCATGGGAACAATTGTGAGGACAACGCTGGGGGTGGCATTGCTGACTACATACGGAGAAGGCCCCGGCCACCGTTAGACGGCACTTTCCTCTGTGTATTTGCAGGTAGGGATTTCACCATGGCAGATATATAATTAATTAAGCATTGTGTCGTGAAGCCTTTTGGGCAAGGCAAAAGTCTGACGGAAAAGGAAAACTCAAATTGTTTCCACAAGAAGAGAGCGTTAGCGAAGTGGTCAGACAGCCCTCTATCCGGAGAGCGCCTGAGACTGGGGATCCTGGGCAGCCTTCACATCTGGAACTGAGCTCAGCCCCAGGGCCCAGAGTTCCCCCAAATAATAACCGGTCTACAATGGGAACGACATCTCGAGGGGTCCCCACAGCTCACCATGATCAGCCCCTGAGATCAGGGCAGCATCGACCCGGGGACCAAGTTGGGACAGGTTGGGAGAGGAGGAGGCATGGAGACAGGTTGGACACAGGAAGAAGTGGGGTGAGAGAAGGCACACGGAGAGGCTGGCAGTGGTGAGGTAACGTCCGCGTGTATGGGTAGTTGAATGGGAAGTCGAGGAGCCGCTCCGTAAACCCTCGCCCAATTCACAATAAAAGGCTGGTTTGTTTTTAAAGACGGCGCCTTGCCAAGGGCAGGAGACGTTGGAGACCCAGAAGATCAAAGTCAGTTCATGAGTGCCAGCCCTCCCATGTTCCTGTGTTTGAACTTGGCCAGGCCTACAAACTGGCATGTGGTATTGGCCACACATGCTTGGCTCGTGTCACTGCATTGCTGTGGCACACACTCGGAAGAACTGGAGAACCAGAGAAACCTAAGCAGGGGACCAGCCAGGCCCGGATGTAATGCTTTCTGTTTCCAAAGCCAGAATGTCCCAGACAAACCAAGGCCAATGAGCCATCTTACACATTGCCCAAGGAGTCCTGCAACACAAGGGCTAAGTGCTTGTCTGCTAATCCAAAGGTTAGCTATTTAAGCTCACCTAGAGCCCTGGTGGCATAATGGTTCTATCCCAGGCTATGAACTGAAAGCTTAGCAGTTCGAAACCACCAGTCACTGAGCATGTTACTCTTTACAGCATCCCGGGTTAGGAAGAAGGCATCTTCCCACGCTCTTTCCCTTAGGACAAGCCACGTCTCCTCTCTGAGCCTCTGTCTTCCTCATCTGCAAAATGGGTGTAAGAGTACCAGGTTCACAGGATTTCTGGGAAGGCTCAATGAGATTTTTTTTAAAAATCAAAAGCACACTTTATGACTTTGAAGGCATTCAAGCAATGTCCCTGATCACCATCGGTCTGTTCAAATATCAAGAATTCCCCGTCACATGGGTAGAAAACAAGCTCATCCCCCTTGCTCCAATTACCCAGGATATGCCAAAAACAGACTCACAGCAATAGAGTGAAACTGCCCCTGTGAATTTCGGAGACTATAACTATTAGCAGGAGTAGAAAGCCCCATCTCATTCCCTTGGAGAGACTAGTGGTTTAGAACCAGTGACCTTGCAAATTGCAGCCCAACATGTAACCATTACACCACCAGCACTCCTACGCCGGATACGCCAAGGAGGCCATTAATCAAGAAGTCTCTTTAGAAGGCCAAGATGAAGAGATATTTATTTTACCACTTTTAGGTAATTGTTCTATTATTTTCCCCTGGTACTTAAAAACCTGGACTCCCACTTAAAAATACTTCAAACGCTGAGCTTGAATCATAGGTATGAACTTCAAGTGACAGGCTCGTAATATAATTACAGCAGCTGCTTATTATCCCCCATTATTGAATAACATGCCCCTTAATAGCAGTTCCCTGCCATAACATTCCCCCGCTAAAAATAAACATAAACACCAGAACCCAGAGGACAGAGGACGGAACCAGACCCTGGATCAAAGGGGACAGGGTGGCCCACATGCACCACCAAGACCAAAGCCAGCATGGGGCCACCACCCCCCCACCACCCCCTGAACAACACCCACTAGACATAAAAGACCTGCACGTGTTTTGTCTCATGCCATCCTCGCCACATCCTGCAAGCCATGTCTGCAATCACAGAAGAGGAGACTGAGGGACAGAGAAGCTCCTGGATTGCCCAAGCCTCCACAACACAGCAAGGAAGTGGCAGGATCAGGATGCAAACCCTGGTCTGTCGGACGGCAGGACACTGTGTCCAGAGCCTTCCAAGACAGACCATCCTCCATCTCCCATGAGATGTCCAACTCCCTTCTCCACTCTGCCAACATCCGTCTCACTGTGTGTCCTTTCGCACAAAACAAGAAACTGTCTGTCTCCCTCTCTTCCTCCTCCTCTCCCTCTCTGAACTGGTACACCAGAGGGTTCTGCTGCTGCCTTCTGGGGCTGAAGGTGGCTTTGTGGAAGAGCTGAAGTGTCATATAAATAGCTCTGTTCATGCCATCAGCCACCTTCCATCGCTGCCGTTCCTGTCTCCTCCCCTGGGATGACTCAGGGACTTGGGGAACAAAAGGCCCCTGGCAACATTCCGGATCTTAAGTCCCATGACAGCAAGGAAGCTCTGACTAGCAACCACTGTCGTCTTGCCTTGGCTTCCCCTCCACAAACCCACCCCTCCACTCTCAGCACCCGTGGTCCAAGGAAAGCCTTCAAGGTCAACACAAGCCTGCGCTCCACCTGACAGATGGGGAATCCACCAGGCAGAGTCAAGACAAGCAGAGAGATGGCTATTGGTAGGAGCCATCGAGTCCGTTCTGACCCAGAGCTGTTCTCATGCTCAACAGAACAAAACACTGCCCGGTCCTGCATTGTCCTCACCATGGTTCCTATGCCTGAGCCCACTGCTGCAGCCACAGTGTCCATCTGTCCCACGAGGGGCCTTCCTCTTTCTCACTGCCCCTCCGCTTTACCCAGCACGATGTCCTTCTCCAGAGACTGGTCTCTCCTGACAACGTGCCCAGCGTCTGTGAGACGAAGTCTCACCATCCCTGCCTCTACGGAGCACGCTGACTGTACTTCGAAGACAGCTGTTTGTCCTTTTGGCCGTCCATGGTACTTTCAATATTCTTCAACAGCACCACAGTTCAAACCCATCGGTTCTTCTTCATCTTCCTTATTCATTGTCCACCCGCAGAGGGGCAGGGCAGGGAACGGGTCGGGGGGTGGGGGTGGGGGGGAGCCTCCTCCAGGGGTGGGCGTCTTGCGTGGGCTAGGGACTGGCTGTGCACCGGTGTTAGTTTCCGAGCAGAGGGGTAGTCTGTTCCTGCTGAGACTGACCGCCGCCGAAAGGCAAGGAGTACTTCTACCCTGTCCTCCAAGGTTGTTCTAGAAGGACCTCATGCTTGGTAAGGTGGAAGGGCAGCTATCCTCGACGAGATGGATGGACGCCATGGCTGCCGCAATGGCTCGGGCAGAGGAGCCATTGTGAGGACGGCGCAGGGCCGGGCAGTGTTTCCTTCTGTTGGGCACCGGGTCGCTGTGGGTCGATACCAGCTCTCGGCACCTCACAACAGCACAGGGTCATTCTAAATCGAGTTGACTGGACAGCGGCGGGCTCTGCTTGCTTTGATTTGGTTTCATCTTTCCGGGTGGCTTTCTCACTGCCACTGAGTCAATCCCAGCTCACAGCAACTGTACAGGACACAGGAGACAGTCCCGCCTTTCTCCCCGGGGTGGTAGGTTGTTTCAAATTACTGACCTGGGTGTTTGAAACGCGTAGGAGTTCATGGCCTTGCAGGTTCGAAGGTTGGAAGTTCGAGTCCAGGCAGCGGCTCTAGGGGAAGGCGTCCTCGCTCTGTGTCGGCTCTCGGGAAGTACCTTGTCCTGGCTTTTCAGTGTCCCCCCCATCCTTGTTGCTCTCTTTGCTGTGTGAAAGCAATACTTCTAAACCTTGACAGTGGTTGCTGGAGGGCACACTTTCCATTACCATGTCTTCATTAATAAAACAGCGCAAATCCTCGTGCCAAACTGGATTACAGCCACAGATGGACAGATAGGCTGGCATGAACGACTTCCTGCTCACTGCACTGAGTTGATTGTGACTCATAACGACCCCACAGGGCAGTCTCGACCTGCCCCTGAGGGGGTGGGAGGCTGTACATCTTGACAGGAGCAGACGGCCCCATCTTTCTCCCAAGGAGCAACTGGGGGATTCCAACTGCTGACCTCACCATTCGCACCCCAACTCATAACCCCCTTTGCCACAAGGGCTCCTTAGGTGGCCATACATCCATTTTGATTCATGGTGACCCCGTGTGACCAAGTAGAACTGCCCCCCTAGGGGTTTCTAGGCTGACATCTTTGCAGGATCACTGGCTGTGCTGCAGAATAAGCACCAAGCTGCTAGCTGCAAAGTTGGAGGTTTAAACTCACACAGCTGATCCACGGGAGGGAGATGAGGCTTTGTCCTCCCGTAAAGAATTCCAGTCTCGGAAACCCACAGGGGCAGGTCTACCCTAGTTGCTATGAGTTGGCATTAACAGGACAGCAGTGGACTTGCCCGTTTTATCAATCTTCACGGAACTGATCCAATGGCCCAGGCACCCAACAACAATCTACAGGAGCCGATCACCATTGTCTGTCCCTCGGAGCCTCTGGATGGCATCAAGCCAATGTGGGGGTGGGCAACAGCCAGGGGCTTAACTGTTGGCACCACCAGGGTTCCTATCCATAGGTACAGGGGCTTGGGTTCTAACACATATTTTGTACCAGTGGGAAGACCCCGTTCAATCCGTGATCATGTCCTTAGCCCCTCGGTTTTCCCACCTGTAAATGGCAGGTGATCATTGTGCTTCCTGGAGCTGGGAAGAAAAGAAGCCAAGTCACACATAGCAAGACTTAGAATAGTCCCTGGGTCCATACAAGGGGGCTTGAAGAAGGTGATGGGAAGTGGAGGGAAACTCATGGTCTTCGAATTCCTTTGTTTCACGAATTTTTTGAAGCCCCCTTGTACATGAGGTTCCCAGATCATGTTACTGGCTGTGAACATGTGGTGATGGCCATGTTAAAATGCCACTCTAGGTGAAGCGTTCAATCCCGCCCACCACCATGCAGGGAGGGTCCATCATTTCCCCAGGATTCAGATGGATCCAGGGACTGGCCCAGACAGATTCACTCAGTGGGGAATCAAACTCATGCCTTAATGACCCCAAAGTCTGTGCTCCGTCCACACACCACTCTGCCAGCCTCCACTGTCTGTGCACATCATTCTTCTTCAGGATCCCAAGGGAAGATACTTACTCAAGTCCTTCTATTAAAAACCCACCACGGTCAGTGTCTTCGTGATGTAGGGCTGCTGTAACAGAAGTGCCACGAGCCAGAGGCTTTGGCAAACAGAAACATGTTCTCTCACAGTTGAGGAAGCGAGAAATGTTAGTTCAGAGCACTGCTTGTAGAGAATGATTTCTCTGTGTGTGTGTCTATGGGGGAAGGTCCTGGTCTCCACTTTCAACACTGTGGGCTTGGTCTCTGTGCTTGGAGATTCCCGTGTTTCTTGGTATCAATCTGCCCCCTGGCTCTAGGAGGTTCTCGGCAGAGTCCCACTCTGCTCCCAACTCTTCTCTCAGAGCAGCAGGGGATCCCACCTTCTCGGCTCACTTCACTCACT
>NW_022103901.1:37747073-37756576 GCF_000313985.2 Echinops telfairi | reverse complement strand
GAGTGATTACATCATTGCAGAACTGCCAAGCCATCGAGAGCATGGCTCAGCCACATCAACACATATCCACAGGGGGGTGGGGGCAATTCAATCATGACAATCACAAAAATATATATACTTTTTTCAGTTACAAAGGATGGAGAAAGAGAAAAAGGAGAGTGTGTGTATGTGTGTGTGTGTGTGTGTGTGTGTCCCACTGGCAGATCTTCACATTGGGCTGAGAACAGGGGTGTCAGCAATAGCATCAGAGTTAGATCTCCCCTTGTCTCTTCCAGGAGGCATCATGCTCAGTCTCTACTTGTACCTCCTAGACTGTTCTCGGTTCCTATGGAGATGAGCCAGGACCACACAAGGCTTCATTCGGCTGTACATAAGCTCCCCATGAGTCAGAGCTGACACAACTGCAAGTAATAATATAAATAGACCGTGCTGCGGCTAGGAATTAGGACCCTCGGGTTTTGTGTGGTTCTCTTCTTTACCTAAATGGACCTGGATCCATCCCACTGTGGTGGCCAACAGATGTACTTCCCTGGTTCAAGCCCTTGCTCCATCAGCCACCTGCTGCTGACCTTGGACACCAACCTTAGCCACATACAGACCGTAATGATTCTCTCTTCAAAGGACTGTCAGGAAGAGGAAGTAGGTTAATGAACCAGTTGTTGAATCAATTCCGCGTGTGTCCGAGTAGAGCAGGATTTCAATGGGTGGGCTCAAACTTCTAACCTTTCAGTTAGTGGCCTAGTACATTAACTGTTTGCACCGGCCAGAGCTTCAAGTGGGTTAAAACATTTCTAAAAGGCTTAGAATGACTAGCACATAATAAGCACCATGTCACACAGGGGAAAACTTACAGGACCTGGAGTTGGCATGTGTTGGCCCAGTATGCCTGGGGGCATGCCCTTCTGAGGGACCTGGGAGGGTTTCTGTCCCCATGGCAAGGATTGAAAGAAGCAGAGACCAATTAGTCCAAAGGATCATAGACACACAGTCTCAGCCTCCACTACCCTGAGACCAGAAGAACTAGATGGTGCCCTGCTACCATTACTTGCTGCCCCGATCACAATAGAAGGTCCTGGACAGAGGGGGAGGAAAAAGCAGAACATAACTCACAAGAATAAAAAAAGACCAGACTTCCTCGTCTGATACAGATTGGTGGGACCCCCAAGACTATCACCCTTAGTCACCCTTCAAGCCTAGAACCAACCCCCCCACCACACATCATCTCTTACCCAAAGAAGAGACAGACTTATAAAAGAAAGGATTTTATTTTGCCAACTCAGTGGTACCTCACAACAACGAGGTATGCACTGTGCAGAACAATCACCCGGGCAAGATAAAAGGGCGGCGTTTGCCCAAAACCAAAGCTCCAAGGGCAGGCGAGAAGGACGCAAGGAAGCTGGAGCCCAGGGAGGAAGCAAGGAGAGTACTGTTTCCTTGAGGGCAATGCCACGCACATCCTGCAACAAAGTGTGTCTACATGGCTGGATGGGAAACTGACACGCTGGTCAACTTGCACCCAGACCGCAATAAACATGCGGAAACACATGAACAAAGTGGAAGGGAATGACTGTCCTGTGGGCAAAAGAGAGCAGGCACGCCAAAGCCATGGCTGTCTGACAGAGTGGCCTCAGTTAAAACACCAAACACCCGGTGATTTTCCTTCCCATCCAGTGCCGCCCTGAGGTTAGGAAGATAAAAAATAGCCTGAGAATGCTCAAGAAGGAAGCGAAGTCGGTGGCTCTGTCTTCCTCCCACCGCTGTCTCTGTGTTTGTGCGGCAAACGAAATCAGTAAGATCCTCTGACCCCCACTCACTCCACGCCTGGCTGGTGAGCCTGGGGGTAGAGCTTCCTAGACACTGGAGGAGCACATGCTTTCAGCATCCTCGCTGACACGGGAGCCTCAATTTATTCTGTATTTGTCACTCTGTTTTCTTCCACTTAAAGAGGGTCCCCAAATGGATAAGCTGAAGGTCCCACAGAACCTGGGCTCCTATCACGTGCCAGTTAAAGAGGGTCAGTGTGTCTGGGGGTGCTGCCACATGGTGAGTCATGATGGCAGCCATCGGGGGAAACTGCCTGAAGGACCTATTGTACGTCCACACAATATCGTCCACTGGGCAGGGGCATCTCTCTGTCTGTCTATTGCTCTGGGGGCATCATCAGGGCATACCACTGAGTGAAAGGAGCAAGGTGTAAGAAAATGTGTAGATTGTGGTTTTTAGTTGTTGTTAGGTACTGGTGAGTTGGCTGTGGCCCAGAGTGACCCTCTCTGCACAGCAGCACGAAACCCTGCCTGGTCCCGTATCATCCTCACAATTGTTGTTGTGTTTGAGTTCATGGCTCCAGTCACTGTGTCCATACAGCTTGTTTGTTTTGTTGCTTTTTTTATTGATCCTTTTATTGGGGGCTCTTACAGATATTATAACAATCCATAAATCCATTACATCAAGATACTGCCACCATCATTTTCAAAACATTTTCTTTCTACTTGAGCCCCTTGATATCAGTTCCTCTTTATTTCCTCCCTCCCCTCCCCTACCACCCTCAGGAACCCTTAATAATTGTTTTCATATCTTATATCATCAGATGTATCCCTTCACCCACAGTTCTGTTATTCATCCCCCTAGAAGGGTGTTAGACATCCATCATTGATATCAGTTCCCTCTTTCCCCCCTTCCCCTCCCCTTCCCATACTCTCTCAGAATCATTACTCCTGTTACTGCTTCTGGAGGGTTTACCTATCCTGGATTCTGTGTGCAGAGACAATTTTTTTTAATAAGTCCTTTTATTGGGTGCTCTTACAGCTCTTAAAATTGTATCAAGCATATTTATACATATGTTGCCATCATCATTTTCTAAACATTTACTTTCTATTTGAGCCCTTGGTATCAGCTCCTCTTTGTTTCCCTCCCTCCTTAACTCCCCCCTCAAGACCCCTTGATAAATCAATCCATCTTGTTGACTTAGCTGACTTTCCACTTTACCAAGCATGATGTCCTTCTCCAGGGACTGGTCTCTCCTGACAGCATGTACAAAGTGCACCCGAGGAAGTCCCACCATCCTCACTTCCAAGAAGCATGCTGACTGCACTTCTTTCAAGACAGATTTGTTTGTTCTTTTAGCAGTTCATGGTACTTTTCAATATTTCAAATATGTAGACTATAGTTCCATTTATCTAAGAAAGAGGTGGGGAAATTAATGGAAGATTAGACTTAAAGTAAAATGTTCTCTGTGGGGAAGAAGCAGGATAAAGATGAGGCTTTTGACTCCTATAAAGAGTTATGGTCTCGGAAGTCCACAACAGCACTTCTGCCCTGACCCATAGGGTCGCTATAAGTGTGGACTAACTTGATGGCTGTGAGTTTGAGTTTTATGGGGCAGAAAGGAGGCTTGATGGCACCGTGGGTTAAATGCTAGGCTGCTAGCTGCAAAGTCACTGATTCAAACCCACCAAGGGAGAAAGACGAGTCTATCTGCTCCCATAGAAATGTGTACTCTCAGAAACCCTAGGGAGCAGACTGACGCTGTCCTATGGGATCACTTTGAGTTGGAATCCACTCAGAAGCAGTGGATCTAGAGGGAGAGAGAAACTAATTGGAGGGGGAGCAAGAGAGACTAAATTGGACTGCATGCACTGGGCAAACTGGGCTTGGAAGTCCCATAAAGATTTTACATGATTATCAAGCAAATGAAATTTCTCAAAATCTTTTTTTAAATTTCAGTGCAAGATGAAACAAAGGTACCTGATTGTATGCTGAGTTGGTAGAAGGAGCAGAAGGAGAGACACTATTTCAAGCGAGTTTAAGGTATAGTATTTGACTGTGTCCATGTAGAATGTGTGCCAAGGGTAAAAAGCTTGTAAAAGAAAATTCCTAACCTCTTGTCATTCACCGTCTCATTTATGGTAGTGTTGCATTTGGGTTTACCGGTGGTGGGTGGGTGGTTGTTTTAAGTTTGCTTGTTATTGTGGTAAATATATGTGTGTATACATTTGCCATTTTATGTACACACGGCTCATGACACTCATGTTCAACATGTCATGCCACCATCACCACTATTTGTTTGCCATTTTTTCCCCACTCGCCTTAACAGAGCCTCAGTGTCCCCTCAGCAGTGACTACACCCCCCCTTCCTCCTTCCCACTCACTCCTGGCAGTTACTAATAAGCTTTAGGCTTGGTGCATTTGCTTATCCTGCATGTTTCTTATACATGGGATTTCAGGTATATGGGATCATACAATATTTGTCTTTTGTGACTGCCTGGCTCCCCTGGGCACGATGTTTTCGAGGTTCACCCACGGGAAACATAGATCAGGACTTCCTTTCTTCCTTCTGTGTGCCTCCTGGGACACAGGGAAGCACATGAGTGATTGTGATGGTCTCTTTGGATATCCGAGCTTGGAATGTGAAAGAAAGACAACATTCATAGAAGATGGACTATGTTACAAATGTGTCCTCCTACAATCTGAACTGAAAGTACCTGCAGACATGTATTTTATAAGACACAAAGGTGCTGGCTCTTGCTGACCATAAAGACTAGAAACAGCATTCTACCCAGAGTGTGGTCTCTAAACACCATTTCCCACCAGGAGAAGCCAGGAGGAATGGCTGCTTCCATGGCAGTGGGGTGGATTCCGTGGCAGTGGGGTGGGCTCCGTGGCAGTGGGAGTGGATTCTGAAGCAGTGGGAGTGGATTCCGTGGCTGTGGGTAGCAAAGAAGCAGAAGGGAAATGAGCAAAGAAATCTATAAAGTAGCTACCCGTGAATAGAAGGAAAACCAACTGAGTGAGCAAGCACAAAGCCAAAAGGAGACAGTGTTTTAAGAAGGAGGCTGCTCAAAAGGAGGGAAAGCATGAAACAGAAGTTCAAACCCATATGGAAACCACACTTACTGGATCCATCGAGGCTGGGGCAACCTCCAAACTAATACCCAGACGTCATCTTTAAACCTTGAGCCAAAACTATCCCATTGGGGCCCTCATTAAACTGAGTAATCAGTCCCTGCCACTGAGTCCATTCCAACTCACAGCGACCCTATAACTTTGCCTGGTTACCAAAGATCACATGCGGTGGTGGGTCCTCAGAAAAATCTGAAGCTATCATAGGACCCGGCCATTCCACTCCTTTATAGCACCCCAAGATGCCTGAAAGCAAAGACCGGAAAAGAGACAGGCATACCCATGTCCAGTGCAGCACTGTGCACAGTAGCCAGAGGTGGAAACAGCCCAAAGGCCCACCAGCAGATGAACAGATAAGCAAGATGCAGTCTCTACATGCAGTGGGATACTACACAGTCAGTAGGAAAGATGCAGTCTTGCTACCTGCTACCATGTGGATGGAGCTTGAAGATGTTATGCTGAGGGAAATAAGCCAGTCACAAAGGAGAAATTCTGTCTGATCTCACTTTATATGCATGAAGTGACCCAAAACAGGGACGGTATAGAGACTGAAGTCTACTTGTGGTTACCAGAGGGGAGAGGGGAAGAAGGAAGAAATTAATCTTTTCCTTCTTAGCATTATTAGTATGTTTGTCTGTATACTATTATATTGCTACCCTTACCACCTTATCACCATTTTGTTTTCTATTGGGTCTCCCAGCTGTGAAGCATAGGAGGAGCAGATATATAATGATATTTATGGAAACAAGGTGATATAGAGAATACCAGGGTGGGGGGCGAGATAGGGAGGGAAAGGGGATTTCTGGAGTAACTAATGAAGACAGGAGGGAGGGAGCACTAGAATGGATTGTGATTGCATAAATCATCTTAAAGGCGGTTTAACCATGGGTGAAGGGGGAAGCTCTAAAATCGATGTGGGGGTACTTGTACAATTATCTGTGATATGATTGAACTATTAAATTATATGACAGGTAACATCCTTGCCAATAATATGGCTGGGGAAAATTGTGTGATATTTTGACAGCAGTGACCAGAAAAGAGTCACTGCTGAGGTTGTCCATGAAAACCCTAAAACCTCGCAGGGTTTGGCTCCTTAACTTAGAGGTGTAGGGTCATGGTTTCACATGGCATTCCAGTTCATTGGCCCATCAGCATGCTTTGAGCTTCTGTTCTGTCTCCTAGTTCATTGTGCTATGCCCGGCTTTAAGAGCCTACAGTCATCCAAGACACACGTGGTCTCTGTCCACCAGGAACAACAGAAGGGGAGGCAGGAACAGGAGGAAGAAGTGGAATGCATCACTGAGGGCCTCCACAAATAACTGCTTCCTTTGCTAAGAGACCAGAAGAACTGGATGGTGCCAACCACCATGATTGAACATTTTAATCAAAGATTCCATGGAAAAAGACTAATCAAAAGGGGGGAAGCGGAGAGCAGAATTTCAACTTTTCATGGAGTCTAAACATTTGTGGAGCCATGGAGGCTGGATGAAGCCCTGAGATCATCTTTAAACCTTAAACCAAGAATATCCCTTGACATCTTCTTAAAAACCAAACAATGGTTGAGCTTCACTAATCGATATAGGATCGAACTGACAACAGCAACTCCAGCAGTCCGACAGGAACCTTGGGGGTGGGGTGTCAGTGTGGTGATGTCAACATGGGAGGGAAATGTTAAAAAGGAGGGTAAGAATGATTGTACAACTGGAAGGACGCCACCCCTGTCGTTGACATCTACAGGTAGAAACCGTAGCATTGGTCTGGGTTTTGCCTTTGCTGTTGTCCTCTCAACAGTAGCAAAGTCAATGGAACTTAAAGGAATGCATGTTTGCCTCTGAGCAGAACATAACACGCGTAGGAAGAGTTATCTATGTGAGTGCACGCCAATGGCTTCATCAGAAGTACAAATGAGAGCTTGGCGGTGCAGAGACTCAAAATGAATGGTGGTGAAGCAATATGGGTAGCTATGGCAACACAAAGTGAAGGAAGTAGCCGATGCTAACGGGCTGCCCCTGAATGGATGCATGCTTGGTTGTGTGTAGTGCCACCAAAAATGAATGTTTTTGAAAGAGGGGGTGGTCACCTATGCTGAGTCCCGCAGGGATGAAAAGTAGAATAACAATTGAGTGAGCGTTGGACTCTGGGAAGGTGGTGGGAAGAAGGGATAAGGTGTAGGCAGGAAGACAGTTCGAGATGGTTCCTTTTCCAGGAGGTAATCACCAAAAATGCCAGCCAACACTGAAAGATTGTTCTAGAAATTTCTTCGGGCAAAATTGAGAAATAAAAAGAAATAAATCAGTAATGTAGCCGAAGAACGTAGAACCAAACCAAATCTGCATGCTCACCTCTAATTTGGAAAAGCAAAGTGAATCATGCACACCTCATCCAAGGGCAGGCGACATTTCTGCGTGTGGTGGTATTTAGCCAGGAGCATGGAAGCAGCTCCCTTAACTCAGGCAGTGAGTACCCCATCTCAGAAGGTGATCAAGTGAAGGAAGCCCATCACTCGAGGGTGCTATAGAGTTGGTCCACCGACTGTCAGTGTGTGTGTTGTTAGGACTGTGGTGACTAGTCTGTTTCTGTGCTGCAGGAAGCTATGTCATCAGTTTTTCAGACACCAGCAGGGTCACCCATGGTGGACAGGTTTCAGCAGAACTTCCAGACTAACACAGACTAGGAAGAAAGGCTTGACAATCCACTTCCCAAAAAATCAACCAATAAAAACCTTATGGGAGCCATCTCCCACCGGCGTCATGGCTGCCCTCAGACCCTTGGTGAAGCCTAAAATTGTCAAAAAGAGGATCAAGAATTTCACCAGGCACTGATCCAACCGCTATGCCAAGATTAAGTACAACTGATGCAAGCCCAGAGGCATTGACAACAGGGTGCGGAGAAGATTCAAGGGCCAGATTTTGATGCCCAACATTGGTTATGGGAGCAGCAGGAAAACCCAAGCACATGCTGCCCAGTGGCTTCCGCAAGTTCCTGGTCCACACCGTCAAGGAGCTGGAAGTGCTGCTGATGTGCAACAAGTCTTACTATGCAGAGATTGTTCACAACATTTCCTCTAAGAATCGCAAAGCCATCGTAGAAAGGGAAGCCCAACTGGCCACCAGAGTCACCAATCCCAACGCCAAACTGTGCAGCAAAGAAAATGAATAGATGGCCCATTTGCGAGTTTTGTTTGTGCTAAATAAAACCATAAATGAAAAAAAAGTTATGGATCACAGCAAAATATTATCCAACTCGCTTGCTTTAGACACATCATCAGAGGGAACCAAACAATAGAGGAGAGCATGGTGTTTGGTGAATCAGAGGGCCAGTGAGGAGGAGGGAGGCTCGTAGGGAGAGGATTGGCCCAGTAGCTGTGATGATTAGTTTGAACCGGCCAGTGATCATGAGGATGATGCGGGACAAGACAGTGTTTTCTTCAGTTGTGCATAGGGTTGCCACACCTCCGTGTTAGCTTTAAGTCGATGGTAGTTCACTATAGAGGTGCCCCAGCCTTGGATGTTATAGCAGGATTTTGTGTTATTAGCTCCTCAAAGCAGGAAAAACCATGCTCACCATTTCTCAACTTGAACAAATGGGAGAAAAACCCAAGCCTTGAATTGCAATGTTGAAGGATTCCATGAGCAAAATATTGACCAAAGCAAGACACATGAAAAGAAGATGAAAGGAAAACACTCAGTCACTATACCAAAAAGAACTGGTCAACCAGCAACCATTTCAAGAGGCAGCACACAAACAAGAACCAATTGTTGAAGGAAGAAGGTCAAGCTGCACTGAAGACATTGGTGAAAAGCATGGCTCCGGGAATTGATGCTACACCAATTGAGATGTGCTCACCAAACAGATGCAACACTGGAAGCACTCACTCGTCCTTGCCGAGCTATTTAGAAGACTGCTAACCTGGCCAGCCAACCAGAAGGAATCCACATCCATGCCCAATGCAAAGAAAAGTGACCAAACAGAACACAGAAACGATCAACCCAAGGGGATATATGGACAAAAGTGGACTGTTGGACTTGAGTTGGACTGGGCTGGGCTGCCTCCTTGATGTATAAGTACGTCCTGATATAAAGCTCTTTCTTGTCCAAAAAAAAAGAAATTGAAATTATCAACCATTATCAACAAGAACCACAAGTAAAATTATGCAGAACATATTTTTAAATGGTTGCAGCAGTACATTAAGAGGTCGTTTATAAGAGCTGTAAAAGCTCCCAATAAAGTGATCTTTTAAAATAAAATAAAATAATAAATAAAAATATAGTTGTGTCCAAAAGGAAAAAGAGGTAGCTGCCAGAAATTCGAGCTGACTCACAAGAAGATGTGGAATAAGAGATGTCATTGCTGGTGCCAGATGGATATTGGTTGAAAGTAGAGAATACCTGTTTATATCTCCACAGGGAAAGAGGGACCAGACTTCAACCCCATGCTCCAAGATGTGAATGCAACATGCCGGCATGGAGTAGGGAACCAGTGGAGAGGTCTGGGGGGCTGGCCCCAATCCCAAATACTAAGTGGACACCTGCCCCTCCCCTCAGAAGAATTTATTTCAAAAGATGGCATTGAATCTGTAGCTCCGGGAGAGGGACATATCTGAT
>NW_022103901.1:37731650-37744992 GCF_000313985.2 Echinops telfairi | reverse complement strand
AAAAGAAAGTAAAGAATGCCAGAGAGATGATTACTTGTGTTTTATTTTCTGTGCAAAATCACATGGCTGTGTGTGGATCCAGCAAACTATGGACAGCCTTGAGTAGAATAGAACTCCAGAACACTTGTGCTCACGTGGAACCTGTACATGGATCAAGGGGCAGTTGTTTGAACAGATTAAGGGAACACTGCATGGTTTAAAATCAGGAAAGGTGTGCACCAGGGTTGTGTCCTTTCACTATGCTTATTCAATCCGCATGCCGAAGCAATCATCCATGAAGCTGGACTGTGGGAAGAAGAACATGGTATCAGGATTGGGAAAAGCGTAACTAGCCCGTGATTTGCAGGTGACTTTGCTTGATGAAAGTGAAGAGGATTTGAAGCACTGACTGATGAAGATCAAAGACTATAGCCCTTGTTGTGGATGACACCTCAACATAAAGAAAACAGACGTCCTCACAACTGAACCGATAAACAACACCAAGAGGAGCGGAGAAAGGATGGAGGCCGGCGAGGATTTCCTTTCACTGGATCCACAGTCAGAGCTCATGGAAGCAGCGATCGAGACGTCAAAGGATGTGCTGCATTGGGGAATCTGCTGCAAAGGACCTCTTGAAAGTGTGGCAGAGGGAAACCGTCCATTTGAAGACTCAGGTATGCATGAGATCCAAGCCAAAGGTTTTCAATCACCTCGTATGCATGTGAACGCTGGACCATGACTAAGTAACACATCAGACGCACTGGTGCATTGGAATTACAACAGATATTCATACACACACAAACACACACACACACACAGAGAACTCGCTGCCACTGAGTCAATGCTGAGTCATAATGTGATCCCTGTGGGTTTCTGAGACTGTGACTGCTTCCGGGAGTAGAAAGCCCAATCTTTCTACCTGGAGCTGCTGATGGTTTCAAATTGCTGACCAGGTGGATCACAGTGCAAAGGGCAACCACTATGCCACCAGGACGTGTGTGGTGTTGACAAAGAATGTTAAAAAAAAACATGGAATGACAGACAGACAAACACACAAATCTGTCTCGGAGGAAGTGCAGCCAGAATGCCCCTTTAGATGCAGGGATGGCAAACTTCATTTCACGTGCTTTGGACATGTCATCAGGAGGGGTCTGTCCCTGCAGAAGGACGCCTGCGTGGTGAAGTGAAGGGTCATTGAGGAAAAGGACTCTCCGAGGGATGGATTGAAGCAACAACAGCTTCAAGCTTGGAAACCACTGTGAGGATGATACGGGACTTTGTTCCTTGTTCAGAGAAAAGCAATACAGCCTGACAACAGGAGCTTAATAAATGTCCCGAGCCAAACTGTGGGGTTTTCCCAATGGGCTTAGGTCTCTTCCTGCTCTGACGGGCTCCATCTCCTCATGCCGTGGTGTTGGTTTTGGCTAAGGGAGCCGCAATGCCCTTCCACGGAGCATTTCTTCATATAGTCTCTCCCTTGGCACGTCCTCCCTCTAGCTGCCAGAGTGTCTCCTGCCTGGTCGACTGCCTGGATTCACTGCAGAAGAACAGGGTCTCGGGAGCTTTTCAGGATGCCTTCACCTGCACATCCAATCCCAGGTGGGGCCTTCAGGCCCTGTGATGGTGGATCGGGACGCACAGCACACCTGTGCTGCTGTCTACATAACCGCAGAGCTGCAGAAGGAATCAGCCAAACACTGTCCTTTAGCTCGCCAGCCCTGTTTACTGGGAGCTCCGTCGCAGCAAAGGAAAGGGTGGACAGATGGACCTGCCCTGTAGAACAATGGTCAGTGGATGCCTGGAATGGGTGCACCCTCACCACCACCACCACTGACACTACCACGTCCACCTCCGCCACCCTCACCATCACCTCCACCACCATCACCACCCTTACCACCACCACCACCACTACCGCCCAGCCTCGGGAAAGCCTGTAAGTAACAGCCCTGCTTCAAAGGAAGTGTCTCTTTTATTCTCTCCAAGGCTTTCCCATCCTGCAGAGATGGATCACGATTCCAGAACGGAACTGTGTGGTTTATTTCTTTAAATACCTCTCATGACACTAGGGGTGGAGTTTGTCATGAGAAGAGAGCACACACACGCACGCGCACCAAAAAGAAACCTTTGATTAGGATATTTCCCGCAGCATTTGGTGTCAAGTAAGAATCCTAAACCCCATTGCCAATGAATAGATTCTGACTGATGTAGACCGTCTGTGTGTGTGTGTGTGTGTGTGTGTGTGTGTGTCACTGTGCTGCATAGGGTTTTCTTGGCTGTGACCTTAGAGCAGTAGATCACCAGGCTTTTCTTCTGCAGCACAGCTGGATGGATCTGAACCTTCCCGGGAGGATTCCGATGTACAACCTCTCAGTTAGCACCTCCGCATCTGGACCGCCTGCACCACCCAAAGATGGTGAGGTCTTTCTTTGTTGCTGGTAGGTGCTGTCGGTTCTGACCCAAAGCTGCTCTGTGTATGACAGCGGGGGAGACCGCCCGCCCCTGCGCCGTCCTGACAATGGTTGCTGTGTTTGAGACTACCGTGTCCATCCATCTTGTGAGGGTCCTTCCCTTTTAGCAAGCATGATGCCCGACTCCAGGGACTGGTCTCTCTTGACAAGTTGTCCAAAGGACGGGAGACCAACTCTTTCCATCCTGGCCTCTAAGGAGCATCTTGGCTGCAGTTCTTCCAAGGCAGAGTGGTTGGTTCTTTTGGCGCCCATGGCACCTTTGACCGTCTTCACCAGCACCACAACGCAAACACGTCGATTCTCCTTCAGTCTTCCTTGTTCAATGTCCAACTTTCACGTGCACAGGAGGCAACTGAAAACACCATGGCCTGGGTCAGGTGCACCTCAGTGCTCACAGTAGCCTCCCTGACTCTAAAGCGTGTCCCCAGTGCAATGCATTGTTTGATGTCTTGACAGCTGCTTCCGTGAGCATTGACTGTGGATCCAAGCAAGACGAAATCCTCCTTGCTTCAATCTTGCCTCCTTTTATCATGATGATTCCTATCAGTGCAGCTATGAGGATCTTCATTCTCTTTACACTGAACTGTGGTCCAGACCGCAGGCTGCAGTCCTTGATCTTCATCAGCAAGTGCTTCAAGGCCTCCTCACGCTCAGCAAGCAAGGTGGTGTCGTCTGCATTTCAAAGCTTGTTAATAAGCCATCCTTCTCTTCTGTCTTGGGGTCACATGATGCTCTCCTCTACTTACAGCTCTAGTTTAGCACTACAGCCTCTTAGGAAGACGGCACCTTTTTTGGGTTGTTGTTGTTTGGGGGGTGGCATCTTCCTGTTTTTGAGCAAGTGGCCTTTAGGCACACATGGAAGTGGCCAATATGATTGAGAGCAACATTTCAGCTCCCCAGAGTTGCCTCTCCCACACACCTGCAAGGAAAATATGTTGGCACCTGCTGGTGTGTCGGCCAAGGAGCATTTCACTTCACTCATGAGCCACCCAGAACTTGAAAGCTGGGAGTCATGATTGGAGCCTTCTGATGGTGCCCGAGGGCTCAAAAGGCCTAGTGGTTGCCTGGCGGTGGACTTCAAGCCACCTATCATGCCACCTTGGACAGCCACGTAACCTCCTGTGCCTCAGTTTTCCCATCTCAACAATGGGGGTGATCCTAGCAGCTCACACACCGCACTGGTAAGAAGCACTTTAGGAGCCAAGAGAGTGCCAAGTACTAAGCTTCCCTCTCCCTGCAGAAAATCAGCATCCGAGCAGCCAAAGAGTCCTATTGTTTTACTGTTTTTCATTTTTATAGCAATTGCTGATTTCACTGGGCTTGTTTCTGACATTATTTTTCTTCTTCTCTGCTAGCCACGCTTTCCTCCACCCTTGTTTCTCCCACCTACCCCCACCTCTCCTGCTTTCCCGAGTAGAAATTATTTTCCTTTGTTTTCTTCTATTGGTTTTGAAGCTATGCATTCTAATCCTGTTATACTCCTGGTCCCCTTTATTTGATTGCTTATGCCTGCCTTTGACAGAGGCACTCTTGTGTCTAGTGGGTTCCACATGGGGCTGCTCATCACAAAGTCAGCAGTTCTAATCCACCAGTTTCTCTGAGGAAGAAACATGAGGCTTTGCATGCCCATACAGAGTCACAGTCTTGGAAATCCAAGGAGCAGTCCTACCCTGTCCTGTGGGGTCACTATGTCCTGTAGGGTCACTATGTCCTGTAGGGTCACAAATCTGGGGCAGCATTGCCTCTCTCCAGCACTTTTAGGGACAGTATAAACATGGAATGACATTCAGTAGTAGATAATACCATAAGGGGAGGAACTGACCTCCTCTAAATATTTTGAGGAGCCCTGGTGGTATAGTGGTTATGTGTTGGGCTGCTAACTGAAAGGTGGCAGTGAGTTTGGTTTGGTTTTTAACAAACAAACAGAAGAGAGTGTATTCTATTCTATCCTATGGTTTGGGAGTCTAGAGGTCCGAATTCAAGGCCTGAGGTAGTTAGTTTATTGTGCCAACCTGGCAGATAAATACATGTGGGGTTAATTGAAGGGTGGAGGGATAAATGGCTCAGTGAGCCTCGCCTTTCAAGTTCTCGGGTCTCTTGCTTTCTAATGGTCGGACCAGGGTGCAGCTGCCTTTGCCAGTTCCCTGCTTTGGCTGGCAAGGCTCCCTTCCTGCAAGACATCCCTGAGAAGCCACATGGACTTACCCTGATGCAGCCTTGGGTACTGGTGCACCCGTATGGAGACCCCTGCCAGCACTGAGATGCCTACATGTTTGCTTATTCGGCTTTCCTCCTACAGTTGGCATCATTGCGTGTGTTTTGTGAGATGAAGGAGGACTTTGTGGACTAGTGTTGGACATATGGGTAAATGGGTTAATGTTGGACTTGTGGGCTTCGGCAGCACTGGGTTGGGATGTTTTCTTGATGTGCACTTAACCTTTATATAAAACTCTCTCTTCTACATGAGTTTCTGTGGATTTGTTTCTCTAAA
Source organism: Echinops telfairi (assembly GCF_000313985.2). NCBI lineage: Eukaryota > Metazoa > Chordata > Mammalia > Afrosoricida > Tenrecidae > Echinops > Echinops telfairi. Next base: position 37,740,054 of record NW_022103901.1, on the reverse strand, counting down.
GTACCCAGACTAGCACAAGGCCACAGCTAAAACAGGCGGCTTTCTCTCTGCGTGGGCTCTGAGAAAATGCCCCGGCCATCAGGGTTCCCCTGGACCTAGGAGCTTCTCAGCTCCGGGACCACACATTCAAACGTCACATTCTGCTCCCAGCTCCTCTTTCTTAGCGATAGTCCTTCTTGCCAGTTGCCTTTGCGTTGTTAATATGTGCTCTTATCCTGTTTGCCTACAAAAAATAATAGTTCTTTAAAAAAAGAAAAAATCACTGCCATCCGGTCAATTCTTGACTCGTGGCAACCGTACGGGGCAGGGTAGAACTGCCCCTGTGGCTTTCTGAGTCTGTGACTCTTTATGGTGATAGAAAGTCTCATCTTTCTCCCATGGAGTGATGGGCGGTTTTGAACTGCTGACCTTGCAGTTAGCAGCCCAACACATAACCACTATACCACGAGGGCTCCTCAAAATATTTAGAGGAGGTCAGTTCCTCCCCTTATGGTATTATCTACTGCTGAGTGTCATTCCATGTTTATACTGTCCCTAAAAGTGCTGGAGAGAGGCAATGCTGCCCCAGATTTGCATCCTGTGTACCAAGTTAAGTCCCGCTGTTTTCTGTGGACACCATCCAAACTACCATCAACTCGGCAGCTTAACTGCTCAAGACTAAATTATTTCCTGCTCTGAATTTTTCATTGAAACCATGTTTTCTGTAATGGAAGATAGTATGCATAAAATTATGGGGAGGGGCAGGAGATTTAGGCAATATGGATTTTGATATAGTTCATGGGACACATAAAGAAAGTTTTAAAAATAAAATATTTTTTAAAATTTAAGCTTCAACAAGTTCATAGGGGGAAATGATAACAAAAGATCACTAGAGTACAAATGCGCTTTACACAATTGATGTATGGATGGATTGTGATAAGAGTTGTATGAGCCCCTAATAAAATGATTTTTTTTAAAAAAGATCATTAGAATTCTCATGAACTTTCTGAAACCCCACTCATATGCCCTGAGAGATCTAGGGCTGGTGGGATGGAATCTGTTTCTTCAGATTCTCACACTTACAAAGGTCCTCCACCCACAGGCACTAAAAGTGGGAAAAGTGATTCCCAGTAAAACCCAGAGGAAGAAATGTAAGCGGGCACTATATGTCCCATGGGTCATGAGAGTGTCAAAACAACACAGCCTCATGATCTTGCTGTCTCTACGCCAGGGGCCTGCCTGGAGTTACTCGGGCTCATAGAGCAGCACTCTCTCTGGAGGCTTTGGGGAAAGTCTGCTTCCAAGCCCCTCCAGACCTCAGTAGGAATAAGCCCCTGCCCCAGCTCACACCAGTGGGAAGAAGCAATGTTGGGATTTGAACACCGGCTCTTGAGTTTCAGTTTTAAAGGCCTTTCTTCCCCGGCCACAGCTGCCCAGCTGTGGGAATATCAACAAAAAGAGCTAGAGAAAGGCTTCCCAGCACCTGCCCTGCCATGTTAAGGCCCATCAGTCGGATCCGACCATAGCAAGCAAGTGCACAGCAGAAGGAAACACTGCCCAGTCCTGCACCATTCTTGCCTGTTCCTATGCCTGAGCCGACGGCCGCAGCCGCTGGGTCAGTCCCTCTTGACCAAGGCCTTGCTCTTTTTCAATGCCCCTGTACTTTATGAGAATGATGTCCAAACTCAAGCTCCTTGGCAGAATCGGGCTCCCTGGGATTGTAGGACTGAGGCATTCCCTGGATGACTGCCAGCGGGGACTAACCTTTGCTCCTGGAAGTGGGTGGGGAGGGGGAGGCCTCTCCAGTCTACCAGCAGACCCTCTCCATCACAGAGCCAGCAGCAACATTTCCTCCAGAATTCCCAGCTGCATCTTCTGCTGTGGGGGCTGGCTTCTGCCTCTGAGGTAATCCTGACTCAGTAGGACCTCGAGGAGCTATTCTGTGGAAACAGCTCTGGGGAGCACACGCATCTGTGGAGCTGCCTGGGCATCCCAGACGCACCTGCTGGGTCCTTGCGCACGCTGAGTTCCAGGGAAGATTCCCCATCGCGTTCCCCAGCCAGAGCCCAGCGCCTCCGAGGACCGGGCCGATCTTGGCGCACTGCCAATGTGCCGGCTACACGGTCACCACAAAGAATAATATTGAAGCTTCTGGTCTCCGCGACTTTCCTCTGAGACACACATTTCTGAAGCCATGTACAATATTTTGACACGCTCTCATATGCCAGTTCTAACCAGTTCTGCTTCCCTCAGCTAGATGCAGCTGAGCAGGCCTTCGCGATGGGGCTGGTGTGGGGGGCAGAGGTGAGGCCTGGTCACAACATGGCCCTGAGCGTGACACCCTGCTCTGGCCCGTGACCTTGGACAAGCGACTTTGTCAAGTGGTGGCTCAGTTTCCCTGCCTGGTATCACAAACAAGCACTGAAGGCTGTGTTGTTGTTCGGTTCCTGCGCCTGGCGGCCCCATCTGTGCACAACAGAGCACTCCCCCCACCCCCATCGGTGTGCCGGCCTCACAATCCCTGTTGTCCTGCAGCCACCGGTCCGTCCATCTCTGCCCACTTGGTGAGAGTTCAGCAAGCTCTGAGAAGAACCAGATGGAAAAGATGCTCGGCGCTGCTCACCAGAACGGTCAGCGTGGGTACTGCCCAAGTCTGGTGAGGCTACAGCGAAGCAGCCAGGCCCATTGTGGACGAGTGGATCCAGTCTTGTGCCAATAAAACTTCATTACAAAGTCCGGCTGCTGGCAGATTCAATGTCTGGGGCTATGGTTTGCTCCCCGTACCCCAAGAAAGCTTGGGGAGCACTAAGCGACCCACAGAGGTGTTCCCCGTCTCACAAAGCGTGGTGGGGGTGACCGTGCAGGCATCACTCCTGCTGTGGCTGGGGTGGTTGTGGTTTGCAATAAGCGGGCCCTCCCCCACGCAACGACACGTGTGCATGACAGAACGCAATGCCACCCAGCCTGTCGCAATCCAGGGGTTTTCATCGGCTGATTTTTAGATCATCGCCACACCTTTCTTCCTCGTCCATATCCATCTAGAAGCTCTGCTGAAATTTGTGCAGCCTCCTAGCAACTCACAAGCCCCCACTGACAGCTAGTGGAGACTGTGCATCAGGTGCCTGGGCTAGGAATTGAACTCAGGTGGCCACAGAGACCCCAGGAATTTTACCACTGGACCGTCCATGCCCCATTACCCGCCCCATCCATCAAAATGATCGGCAGCCTGATGGCGCCCAAAGACCACCTGGGCTGGAATGCAGCTGCCGCAGCTTCAAATCTCAACTGTGTCTCTTACTTGCTGGGTGGCTTGAGGCAAGTAGCCTAGCCTCTCTGAGCCATGCTGTGTGCGCTCTGTTGTGGTGAGTGCCCTGCAGGCAGCTCCAAGGCATGGCAACCCAACGGGCCACAGACCAAAACACAGCCCAGCGCTGTGCCATCCTGACACGAGCATTCTAGTGGAGAGGTCCCCGGGAGCAACAGCAGGAGGAGTAGGAAGGGGGGGGACAAGAAATCAAGGAGGTGTGGTCTACCGATGCCGTGTGCCCGCTGAAGCACAGCGCTGCAGGGGCACTCACGAAGGCTGGAGAGCGGATTGAGAGTGTCCCTGGGGGTCTCCGGCAGTTCCCACCAGCTCTCAGCCTTGGTTCCTGAGAGGTGCTTCCAGGGGAGGTCAGCTTCATGGACAAAGCCCTGCATGGAGCCCAGCATCTCACTGAGAAACTGGGGGCTCAAACGGACCCAAAAGCACAGCAGAAGAAAGGCCTGGTGATCCACTTCTCAAAAGGCAGTCACTGGAAACCCTGCAGGACAGAGTTCTACTCGGACAGACGTCAGGGCCATCAGGAGTCTGATCAGCTCAACGCTCACGGGCTTATTTTTTCCACTTCCCGACTCTGCAGAGCTTCCCCATGTGGAAACCCCACACACCCTCAAGATAGAAGCACAAAAAAACCATCGACAGAGAGAGGCTGGGGGTGGGCAGGAGGCCACCCTCCTCTGCGGCACCAAACCTAGTAGATTGCTTTCCAGTCCGCTTCTTCAAGGCACCAAGCCAAAACCAAGCTCACGTCCACCGAGTCCGTTCCAACAGGACAAGGTAGCGCTCCCTCTGTGTTTTCTGCAACTGTAAAGCTCTATGGGAGTAGAAAGCCTCATCTTTCTCCCACAGAGTGGCTGGTGGTTTTGAACTGCTGACCTTGCAGTTAACAGCCCAATGTGTAAGCACTACACCACCCAGAGGATAAAGGGATGTGGGGTGCATCTGGGTGGGGTAAAGGGAGCTGATATCAAGGAGTTCAAGAAGGAAAAGAATGTTTGGAAACTGATTGTGGTAGCAATTGTACAATACTGCTAGATGTGATTGAATTATGGAATGGTCTATCTGTATTAGCTCCCAATAAAATGGTTTTGTGAAGAAGTAGAAGAAAAAGAAGAAGAGGAAGAAAAGGAGGATGAAGAGGTTTCATTTTGCAGTTGTCACCGAGGTGGGATAGCACCAGCGAGAATTTCAAAGCCATGTCTCATTGACTGAAGACTCCAGAGCTCCAGCATCTCTAGCTTAGCTACCCCTCCTCTGGGTAAGAATTGGAAGTGTTAGGAGCCCTGGTGGCACTGTGGGTTCAGCATTAGGCACTGGCTAAGGATGACCTCATGGTCATCTTTTCAAACTCACCAGCCACTCCACATGGGAGAAAGATGAGGCTGTCTGCTCTGGTAAAGATTTACGGTCTCAGAATCTCAGTACCCATCACTATAAACCAGAATCAATTCATTGTCAGTGGTGTTTTGAGGGGTACTGTGTGTAAAATGCATTGTGCATATAACAGCTGTTCCTGACTTCAAAAAAAAAAAGTACATTACGCACAAAAGGCAACCTATTTTCAGATCTATTCAAACGTTTCAAAGATAGCATCTCACACTGTAGATGATACGGCTCTGTCCCACTGGCCCCATAAGTACCCCCTCTGGCCCTGTGGCCCCATTTCAGTTTAGAAAAGAGGGTAATTTTGTTTGAAAGTCCGTTCCAGCTTGGATGTTCTACAATTTTCTATTTTCTTGCAACATCTTTGTCATGGCAACACAATGTACATGTGCATGATATATATATACCCCTGCCTATCCCACACCTTGAAACAAGAGTCAAGAACCCATCTCCACATTTAACCGTGAGGTTATCAGCCCAGTGCCTAACCACTACACCACCAGCGATCCTTTTCAGCAGACCAAACCCTCTAAAATGCCACAAGCACATTTGGTTTCATGGTGACCCATGTGACAGAGTAGAACTGTCCCCCGACGCTGCCTTCGCTATAGCAGACAGGCAAGGAATCTTGGTGCCACTACCACTAAGTGACTGACTCCTACCTGCAAAGCTGCCAGGTGGAGCCCACCCAGAGGCTCTGTGGAAGAACAAGGTGACAATCTACTGCCATCAAGTCAATTCCAACCCATAGCCACCCCATATGCCTCAGTAGAACTTCCCCAGGGGGTTTCCTAAGCTCTAATCTTTATGGGACCAGATCATCACCTTGTCCACAGGTAGCTGAGCACCAAACCTCCGACCCAGCAGGGCTTCTGTTGCCAGTGTGGGTAGATGCTGTCCAGTTCAGAGCAAGCTCCTGTGAAAGAGCTCAGAGTTTCCCTGGCTGTGCACTTTATGGAAAGAAGCAGGCTGCCAGGCCTTTCGCCCGTGGCAGGACTGGCGAGTCACTGTGCCAGAGCTGGTTAGTTTTACTAGAAGGAGGGAGCGAGCAGGCCAGTGTGGGGAGGGGGGTCACTTTCATGAAGGGACTATTATTCCTGTACGCCCCGCCCCGATAGACGCTGAAGTTCAGCCGGGAGAAGTCACCTGCCTGAAGTCCCCTGGCGGATGATGCAGGTACAGTGTCCCACCTTGTGACCCAGCGTCACGTCAGAACTTAGCATGCAATCAAAGGGACAGGGAGAGCGATCAGGAGGAGGAGGGGGGAAAGGGGCTCTGGGTAAAAAGGAGGAAGGATTCACCGCCCAGGGATGAACCAGCCCCCAGCCCTCCCCCGACCCCGCCTCCCGCTGTTGCTAAGAAACAGAGGCACACGCACACCTAAAGATAGCGCCAATCCCCCACCCCACCCCAGGAGGGAGGGAGGGCGGGAGAAACATTCCTTTTCCCTCCCTCCCTCATCCACTCCCCCTTTCTGATACAACCTCCTGCATCGCCAGCCAGCCAAACCCACTTGTTGGCAGATTGGTTTTGTCCTCCCCTCCCTGGTCCATTTCACGGAGCGCGTCAGTTATTTGATGATCATTTCCCTTCCTCCTTCGCTCTGGAAAAGTTTTTGAGAAGAGTAAACCTGTCCTCTTGATCACTCGACATGAATCTCTCAGACCGTGTTTTCCCACGTTGAGATAATAAACGCAGACGCCGCGTGAATACAGTCGTCGGGGATGGAGGGTCTGGATAGAGCCAGTTGGGGGCGGGGTGGGTGGGTATGGACCCTCTTCCTAGGAAGGGAGGTGGTACAAACCCACCCACCAGCTGTTGCATGGGAAAAAGATGAGGCTTTCTGCTTCCCTAAAGATTGATGGCCTTGGAGACCTGGGGAGAAGTTCGGTACTCACTGCCCTGCCGGGTTGCTAAGGATTGGAGTCACCTGGCAGGCGTAGACGGGGAACCCTCTCTGAGACACGCAACCATGGCTCAGGCCCTGTGATGGTGACAAGGGGGCAGGGTTTCCCTCTGCCGTCCCTGGAGTTGCTCTGAGTCTCAGAACAGCAGCCAATACAGCCTAGCCAAAGGGCCCTGGCCTCCCCACCCCCACCCCATGCTCCATCACGTTTCCTGGCAGTGGCCTTTCCTATGCCCAGCGCCAAGCCTTTCTTCCAAGGAACAGCTAGATGGGCTCAAACCACCAACCTTTCAGGTAGCAGCCAAGCGCTTAACTGTTTGCACCACCTGGGGACCCCATGAGTTGGGAATGACTCAATAGACGCTGATGAACAGCCAAGCCGCGCTGACCCAGACAGGGCCGGTATGGTGTCAACGTGACAGAGAAACAAGTGGCCAAGAGGGTACGTGATGGCACATGCCGGCCTGGACACTGCCAGCCACGTGACTGGTACTTCACCGGGCAATGTGTCTGCATCCGCCACCAAGATGCCAAACCACGCTGGCTCCTCGTGTGTCATCCCTACAGGGAGGCACCCTGGTGGCGCAGTGGGCCACGCGTTGGGCTGCTAACCTAATGGTCAGAGGTTCAACACCACCAGCCACTCCTTGAAAGATGACAACGTCTATTCCAGTAAAGAGTGACCGTCTGGGAAACCCACAGGGGCCGTCCTGCCCTGCCCAGTCGCCGTGAGTTAGGGTTCACTCAATGAGCAGATCACCAGGCCCTTTCTCCTGTGTCACCTGGGGTAGGTTGGAACCACTGGCGTATCGGTTAATATCTGACTGCCCCGCCAGGTCTCCCAGGCTGGTGGAGAAGGGTGAGTAGATTAAAAGGAACCCACACTCAGAACCCGGCATTCGCTGAGCTCAGCCTTGAGCAACTACGTTCACTGAGCTCAGCCCATGGTCCTCCAACAAAAGCCTCCACCGTGGCAGGCTCTTGCTCCCAGTTGACAGCCTAGAAGGATGAGGCTCAGAAGGATGAGGCTCAGAAGGATGACGTCACCTGTCCAAGGCCACACAGCCAGGAAAGGCCAGATCTGAACCCAGTCCTCTCTCCCTGGACACGTGACGACCTCTCCTGTCCCAAGGACGGGATGGCTGTGTCCCAAGAGCAAGCCGGGGCCCCAGGCAGCGTCAGTTGTAAAATTGAGCTCAGGGCTAATTGAGCTCCTGCTAATCCTGGAGCTCTGTGCTACTAAATAGACCTCAGGAGCGCGAGGCCTCGCCAATGACGTCTTCCACCACCATACATGCGGGAGGTGCCAAAGGTTGTCATGATGATCCACCCTGAGCCTGAGACAGTCCCCCTCAGCCTGTCTGTCCCAGGAGCATCGTAGCATCTACTGAGCCTTCCTCAATTATCCGAGTCCTCCCCCAGGACTGGCAGGGTGGAAGGAAGGAAGCCCCGCCCCCCCACCCCCCACTATCCCAGGAGGCTCTGCCATCTGGGATTCAGCACGAACCAGAGGGAAGTGGGTTTTGTCTCCCTCGCTCCTTCCTGAGCACCAACACCCCTGCCTTCAGCTCCAGACCGCAAGGGGGGTGGGATGGGAACGGGGATGCAGGAGGAAGTGGGAAGAGGGGTGTTTACCTTGCGGGACAGCAATCAATAGCAGAAACCGAACGTGTCTGAGTTACTGAATGGAAAACGGATCTGCTTTGTGAACCTTCGCCAGTTCACAATTAAAAAGGGTTTTAAAAATCCCCACCTTTACTCTCCAGTGGACCCAAGATCCTGGCCTCCCCCGCCCAGAATCATAGGAGTGCAGC
>NW_022103901.1:37729755-37731074 GCF_000313985.2 Echinops telfairi | reverse complement strand
GGATCTGCAGTCAGTGGTCATGGAAGCAGCAGTCAAGAGATCCAATGTCGCACTGCATTGGGCACATCTGCAGCACCAGACCTCTTGAAGGTGTTGCAGGACAAGGAGGTCCCCTGGAGGACTAAGGCGGGCCTGGCCCAGCCATGAGACTTTCCGTGCCCTCCTGTGGGTGTGAAGGCTGGCCGGTGGAAGGAGAAGGGATGCGTGTGAATGGTGGTGCTGAGAAGCCCATCGACAGTGCCTTGGACTGACCAAAGAACAATACGTCTGTCTTGGGAAAAGTACAGTCAGGATGCTTTTTCGCAGCGAGGATGGTGAGACTTGGTCTCACGGACTGCGGGGACCAGTCCCTGGAGAAGGATGTCATGTTTGGAGAAGCAGAGGAGCAGTGAAAGAGGACGGCTCGGGATGAGATGGGTGGACACGGTGGCTGCAACCGTAGGCTCAATGGTGAGGCTGGCGCAGGCCCGGGCAGGGCTTCTGTCTGCAGCACATGCTGTTTGCTCTGAGTGGGAAGCGCTGAGCAACAGCACTGTACTGACAACAAGGAGGAGAGAGAGAGAGAAATGAGAAACATACTGTTCTTTCTCTCCATCCTTCCTGGTGGGATAGTGGGTTATGCTTTGGGCTGCTAACCAAGAGATTAGCAGTTCAAAGCCACCAGGAGAAAGATGAGGCTTCCTACTTCTAGAAAGAGTTAGTTTCATAAACCCACGGGGGCAGTCCTGCCCTGTCCTGTAGGGTCGCTGTGAGTCCACTGTGAGTGCAGTACGTCTTCCTCCTCGGAGCACTCTCTCTCCTGCTCCCCCCTACCCCACCCCACCCCCCATTCCCTCTCATCCTCCACCATTGCTGTCGGTCTCTCCCGTCTCCTCCAGCCCTCTGCCCTCACAGTGTGCACCCCACTTTGCCGCCCACACCAGCCTCTCGGGCTGCAGGCTGTGCACGGGCTCCTGCCCTGTGGGCCCCTCTGCCCCTTCCTGCCACCTCCGTCTGCAACCCTTCCTCCAAAGGTGAGCCGCTGACCCCTCTCAGAAGTCCACAGCTGCGCTCCCCTGAGTCAGCAAGCGAAGCCCCTCTGCCTCGACAAGGAGCCACAGAGCCAAGCTGGTAAACTACCCCTTCGCCCCCCACCCCAGGCTGCCTGCTGACTCTCCAGGGCCCACCCCTCCCCTGGCCTCAGTTAAGATCTGGAGAATGGGCACAGAGCCCGAGCGTCTCCCCCAGAGAAACCCGACGTCTGGAGAGAGACCACATCCCAGCAGTCACCAGCCCTTCCCCTCCAGCCACAGCCACCTCCTCCTCCCTCCACTCGAGCC
>NW_022103901.1:37728326-37729315 GCF_000313985.2 Echinops telfairi | reverse complement strand
GTCTAGAACCGATTAACCGCGATAAACAAGGGTTCACTGTATCTCAGTTCCAAACTTACCTCCAGGAGATTCAGGAATATAAAGGAAGGCCTTCTCGCCCTGGGGTCTTGTCTGGTGGGCAGGTCAGAAAGGGGCTCTTGGTTTCCCACCCACCCCCTCCACCATGTCCTGGAGACCAGCTGCCCACCTGACACTATCACACTGTGACATAAAAAGGGAGGGAGTCGGAGACATCTGGGCCCTAAGAGAGCATGGTCCAGAAGTCACCCGTGCATCTATCCCCCAACACCATGCGGAAACCCACCACCAGACTGCGGAAGAACGGCCTGCCATCTGCTTCTGTAAAGATAATGGCTGAGAAAGCCCTCCAGTCAGAAAGGGCAGGTGAGTGTGGTGCACAGCTCAGAGAATGCCCTCGGGTCACTGCCTGTGACCACGCTCAGTCAGTTCTCTCAGGAGCCCTGGAGGCATCATGGTTAAGCATTGGGCTGCGAACCGCAAGGTCAGCAGTTCAAAACCTCCAGCTGCTTCTCAAGATAAAGACAAGGCTTTCTACTCCTGTAAAAAGGGAGTCTCAGAAACACACAGAGGAAGTTCTACCCTGTCCTGTAGAGTCTGTGAGACAGAATCAATTGATGGCAGGGAGTTTGGTTTTTATGTTTGTTTGTTTGTTGGATTTTCAATAATAATAATAATAAAAACTATGCAAGTCTATGATGCTCACCTTCCTGACACGATTGCTGAAGACAAAGCGGGTACATAAGCAATGTGGTGAAGAAAGCTGATGGTGCCCAGCTATCAAAAGATATAGCGTCTGGGGTCTTAAAGGCTTAAAGATAAATAAGCAGCCATCTAACTGAGAAGCAACAAAGCCCACATGGAAGAAGCACACCAGCCTGTGTGATTACAAGGTGTCGAAGGGATCAGGTATCAAGCATCAAAGAACAAAAAAGCATATCATTGTGAATGAGGGGAAGTGGGGACCCAAA
>NW_022103901.1:37725762-37727142 GCF_000313985.2 Echinops telfairi | reverse complement strand
CAAATCACAACAGAGAGGATTTGGGAGGTTGTTTTAATCATCCGTATGAGACATGGTGGCTCAGTGGACTACTCGTTGGACTGCTAACCGAGAAGTGGGCAGTTCTAATCCACCAGCCACTCTGAGGGAGAGAGATGAGGCGTCTGCTCCCGTGCAGATGGGCAGTCTCAGAAGCTCCCGCGGGGGTGATTCTCTGAATGGGCGCACCACACAGTGGATTGGGTTGGGTTTTTGGATGAGCCCAAAGAGTCAACAATTGCCTTAGAAGCAAGCTGGGGCGGGTGGGGGGACCTAAGTGATGGGAACCCATCAGAACAGAAATTACAAGGACGCTGACTCATTGTGGAAAATGAAGCTGCCGTCATGAGCCATATGCATAGAAACTAATTGGCTATAGCAACTCTCACTGGAAACACACACACAATAAAATCTTCTTTAAAACAAACATTCAACAACCGATGGAGTAACCCTATTCTTTAATACCTGGGGCACCCTGAGGCTACTTCTGCTCCACCAATGGGGATAGCATGGTGGCCAGGAAGACTGTCTCCAGATGTGTGGACCAGAGGTACTGCTGGCCCACCAGGGGTCTCCACCTCCAAGCCCCCCTCCCCCTAAGTCACTGTGAACCCCACCCCGAAGTTCATCTCACAGATGAGGATCAACAGCACAGAGGCAAAGTGGCCTGTCCCAGCTCATCACTGGACTCAAACCCGGATCCACCCAACTCCAGACTCCAGCCCCAGCCCCCACTCCGGTCCCCACCCCGACAGGCCAAGGCTCACCTCTGGCTTCCTGCAGCAGCCTGGCCCCTGGAGCTCAGGATAGCCCCAGCGCTGGCGATGTATGCAGCTAATTTCCATTAGGACTAATGGAAGAAAGAATGAGCCATTCTTCTTATAATTAGAAGAGAATTCAACCTTCACAGCCAGCCCATCTGAGAGCCCAGCTTATATAACAAAAGAGAGCTCATTAGGGAAAAGGAGACGTGATTTGGAATCCTGGCGGCAGACAAAGATGAGCTGCAGGTGTGAGGTGTTTCTGATGCCGCAGGTACAGAGCATTCTCCAATGGAGCCAGCGCTGCTCTGCCCAGTGGGTGGGCTTCAAGCCTTGGCCATCACTGTCAAGGCCGCCACTGGCCTGCCACCCACTGTGTGTCAGCACCACACACCCCTGCAGTGTCACCTAATAACCCCTGCAGGAAGGCCTGGGAAGATACCCATTTCAGAGATGAATCACGAGAAGCATTGTGCCCACCCCCAACCATTCCAAATGCATTCCGTCATTCCATACCTATTCAGCAGGAGCCCCCGCTGATTTGATGTTGGAGCCTAGACCTGCCTCCCACCCAATCCACGCCCCGTCAGTCTTGGAAACT
>NW_022103901.1:37719740-37721036 GCF_000313985.2 Echinops telfairi | reverse complement strand
GCATTAGGTCCTCATTTTTCCCCTCCCTCTCTGCTCCCCCCTCCCTCGTGAGCCCTTGATAATTTATAAATTGGTATTTTGTCATATCTTGCCCTGTCCGACGTCTCCCTTCACCCACCTTTCCGTTGTCCGTCCCCCAGGGAGGAGGTCACATATAGTTCCTTACCTTTCCTGATTTTAAACTATTGCATTATTCCCTTGTTTTGTTCACACAACTCCTCTTGATCCATGTATAGATTACTCCAGAGCACAATGACGTTTTCTGGGATTCCCATTCTTCTCACATAGTGTGTCATGGTCCACACTGTCAAATGCCTTGGCGTAGCCAATAAAGCACAAGTAAACATCTTTTTAGTATTCTCCGCTTTGAGCCAAGGTCCACCTGAAGGCAGCAAAGATATCCCTCGTCCTGAGTTCTCTTCAGAAAACAGCTTGGATTCCAGGCAGCTCCCTGCCAATGTGCTGCCATACCCATTGCTGAATGATCATTAGCAAAAATTTACATGCAAATGATATTGTTCTCTCCTTTGATCATCATGTTGAGTCACCTTTCATTGGAATGGGTACAAATCGCTTCCAGTCAGGTGGCCAGGTGGTTGTCTTCCAAAGTTCTTAGCATGGACCACAGAATGCTTCCACTGCTGCATCATTTGTGGAGACGTCTCCGTTGGTATTCATTCTGTCAGCTCCACGAGCCTGGCTTCTTGCTCAGGCCTCAGCGCAGCTTCCTGGAGAGAGTGGGGGAAAGGATGGAACGAGACTCAACGTAATAGAAAAAAGCCAGGCTTGCCGGCCTGATAGAACCTCTGAGACTATGGCCCTGAGACACCCTTCCAGCCTGGAACGGAACTCCGCAACCTCCCTCCCCCTCCCACCCCCACCGCCGGCTCAGCTGCCACTAAGCAATAGAGCGGCCTCTTAGGGGCTTGCCTAGGCAAACAGTTACAGGAGGGGGTTACACGATGCTCAGAATAGACAGCACTGGCCCAGGGAGGAAATTCAGAAGGCAGGATGGGAAATGAGCAGGAATGGACATGAGGAGAGGGCAGAATGCTGTTCCTTGCTGGGGATTGCAGCCAGTGTCGTGAACCGAAACGGGCACGTATTGTTGAATGGAAACCACTGTGCTCTGTGATGCTCGCCCAAATCACAGTTCCGTATATGCTAGATGGCTAGAGAACAGAGATGCATGGGAAACCACTGTGCTCTGTAATGCTCGCCCAAATCACAATGCCGTATATGCTAGATGGCTAGAGAACAGAGATGCATGGGAACCAATGTGCTCTGTGATGCTCG
>NW_022103901.1:37717652-37719640 GCF_000313985.2 Echinops telfairi | reverse complement strand
GCCGTATATGCTAGATGGCTAGAGAACAGAGATGCATGGGAACCAATGTGCTCTGTGATGCTCGCCCAAATCACAAAGCCGTATATACTAGATGGCTAGAGAACAGAGATGCATACACACATAGACAAGTTAAAATTTGCTAAGCACTACAGGAAAATGAAAAGTAAGTTCATCCCTTAGGGGCCTAGACGTTGGACTGCTGACTTCAAGATTGATGGTTCTAACCCAGCAGCCACCCCGTGGAGGAAAAATGAGGCTGTCTGCTCCCATAAAGATTTACCACCTCAGAAACTCTCAAGAAGGTCACTGTGAGTCAGAACCGACTTGATGGCAGGGAGTCTCTCACCTGACCCCAGCCCCCCACTATGTGAGACAGAGCACCCCATCTCAAAGGTCCCAGGCGGTGCCTCTGCTTTTCAGAACCCAAGAGGAAGTGTGGTGGGGGCAGCACACCCAGGAGGGGCCGTCCCTGGTAGATAGACAGACAGCTGCTCCTGCCTCCCAGGCGGAGGTGGGCCATCTCTAAGGTGCATTCAAACCATCGAGGTGACCAATTCAAAACACACCCCAAACTGTGTAGATTTTCACCCTTCCCTGTACCTCACTCCCAAACCCTTCACAGCTCCTTCTTGGGGTCACTTCCCAAGTGACTCACTTGTGCCCAGAGCCCTGCATCAGGCCTCACTTCAGGGACGCCTTCACCACGGCAGGCTACTGTTACACCCTCACCCACCCACCTGGAGGTGAGCAGCCGGATGCTGTGCCACTGAGTCCCCACCCAACGCGCTGCCCTCGAGAGTCCGCTGTGAGTCCGAGACAACACGGACTCACAGCGACCCCCTGTGGATTTCCGAGACGGTAACTGTTTCTGGGAGTAGAAAGCCCAGTCTTTCTGCGGAGCTGCTGGTGGTTTCGAACTGGGGATCCCAGCCCAATGGGTAACCAATTCGTCAAAGAAGTTCCAGGCTGACTCAGAGGAATGTGACGGGAGGGGCTCAGCCAGGTGACTTATGCACTCTCACGCTCACTCACCTGTTCTCGCCTCCCGGCATCACTCTGTCATCCACTAACCATTCCTCATTACACAGATTGGGTTGCTAACCTCAAGGTCAATAGTTCGAAACCCCCAGCGGCTCCTCAGAGGAAAACCTTGTCTTTCTACCCCAGTGAAGAGTTCATCTCAGAAACCCATAGGGGCAGTTCTGTAGGGCTCGACTCTGTTCGATGGGTCTGTGACTCAGAATGGACAAGGTGGCAGGGGGCTTGGGCTGATTTTGGATCCTTCCAATGACCGCAGAGCCCACTGAAGGGTTAAAGGAGATGTGTCGGTGCTGGTTTCTATTCTTATAAGAGCGAGTTCTCCCTAAGGGATGGACTGACTCTGCCTTTCACAGGTTGTGAGGGAGACTCACAGCTCCGTGTTTGGTGCTGAAGGATTCTGGGACAGTGCGAGTCCATTAAGGCACCCATTAAGGAGCCTCTGTGAGGACACACGGAAAGCACTCACCTCCCCCAGGGGAGACCAGGGGTCTGAAGGGACCTCTCCGTCACAGACATGTCTCACCTCAGTTAAATAGCCACTCACAGCCAGGCCCCCACTGAGCCTCTCTCTTGCCCACTGAGGCTGCATGGCCTCTCGTTCATTTCGTCTCTCTCAGAAGCATCCCCAGAACTCTTGCCAAGACATCTCCCAGGGGCCAGAAAGCTATTCATTTCTCACCTTATGGGATGCCCTCAAAGCCCGGTTATGTTCACTGAGTCTGCCAGCCCCACCTTCTCCCAGGGCCTGCCCCGGCCCCCCTCCTCCATTCAAACATTGTTGCTGCGCACCTGCTCTTGTTGTTAGGTGTCATTGAATTGGCTCCAGCAGTCCGGGTCGAAGCCAAGGTCAAGCAGGACATCCTGACGTAGCAGCTGGTCTTTCATGATGACATGCCCAAAGTAAGCGAGTCAAAGTTGTGCTAGACTCACTTCTAAGGAGCACTCCT
>NW_022103901.1:37709682-37716948 GCF_000313985.2 Echinops telfairi | reverse complement strand
CCGTGGGACTTCTGTAGCCTTCTCCAACACCATCATCCGGAGGCATTGCTGCTTCTCTGTCTTCCTTGTCCACCGTCCGGCGGCGTTCACATGCACACAAGGCCAACGTCAAAGTAACGTCCTGGCTAGTCAACCCTCTCAAGAGGTCTTGTGCAGCAGATTTGCCCCATCCAACATGTCATTTTGATAAAGGGGATGAAAGAGTTCGTCTACTGTTCATCAAAATACTAGAAACATAACGAAATCGAAGATGGAGCTTGTTAATGATCCAAAATGTAACAAGCCCCGCCCTTGAAGTAAAGATTTGTTCGGTAGCAGAACAGGGACCAGGGTGTCCACCTGGGCATGCGCCAATTCAGGCCAGGGGTGGCAGGGGGGTGAGGGGGGTGTGAAGGGCAATACACCTAAGTGGGCGGTGTACCTGGATTAGCCCAATCTAGGCCAGGTGGGCTTAATTCAGCCAATGGGTCAACCAGTGCCGTTGGCCATGCCTCCCAGCCAAAAGACCCAAAAAGGCTGGACCCCGAAGACCACCCCTTCTTTTCTCCCTGGACCCGGGAGACCACCCCCTTCTTTTCCGCTGCTCCTCTGCTTCCATTCGGCCATGTTGCAGTCTCTCTCTCTCTCTCTCTCTCTCTCTCTCTCTCCCCTCAGGCTGCCACATGTGTGAGATGTGTGAGGGTGCAGTCCCGTGCAGTCCCGTGTTTACATTATTATAAAACCTGAAACTTCTATCTTTTATAAAAACTCACTTGGACCACAAACCAGGCTCCGGCGTGAATTTCTTTCTCATGCAAAGCCAAGAATCAAGATATTCCCCACCCAAGTAATCTAATAGATTCCTTTTACAAGGGTGGGGAGGGAGGGGGCGGAAAAGGAGCTGATACCAAGGGTTTGAATAGAAAGAAAGCGTTTTGAAAAGGAGGAGGGCAATATATGTAAAAATGTACTTAGCACAATGGATGGATGGATTGTTACAAGAGCTGTAAGAGCCCCAGTAAAATTATTTATAAATAAATAAAAGTGTTTTTTTTTAAGTTCCTCTTAAACTGAATAAGGCTGGTCTAACCCAAACGGAAGAACGCAGGGCATTTAGATAAGCAATGCAGCCTGAGACTTCAGGGGCTGCAAGTCTGCTCCCCCCGGAGAAATGTAGATGGTTCTCCAGGAAGCCCGCTCCTTTGGTCTGCCCATTATCTCCTGAGGACGTTGCAAACCTGTTTTTGTCACATAGTTTAAGGTAAAGAACTTACTAGATTTTCACTGAAATTTTGAAGCGTGTTGGAGATAGCAAACCCCACTGCTTTCTTCTCTCATGCACTTGCAGAATAAACTCAGAGTTTCTCAAATCAACCTGGGCTCAGTCTTTGGCTGACACAGTGACGGCCATTCCCAGGCCCCTATTCCACACAACAATCTGATTTCTTGGCTGCTGCTTCCAAGAGCAGATACTGAGGATCCACACAGGATGTAAACCTGCCATTTGAACCCAGACCTGAAGAGTGTCATCACGTCGCTGGATGGCCTCCCTGCCCGTCTCACTCGGAGGGGTCAGGGGCTCTGAGGGAGCTGCCAGCAAGACCAGTTTATGCTGGACTGAACCACAGTGGACAGGGTTGGCAAGTGCCAGGACTGGCAAGCCCAGAATCAGGTAAGACACTCTCTTGAGTTTACCATGTGACTAAGTGCTTCCTGGGTATTCTGTGGGCACACACACACACACACACACACACTAGCCTGTCCTGCCTCATCCCCTGCTTCTCTGGGGCTCCACCTTACATCCCAGGAACATATAACTGTTTCTAGGTCTCCCACACACCAAGTTCCTTTGTCCACTGTTCCTGTTGCCTACCCTACTATTCCCATCGTTTGCACCTGAACTCAGTGTCCAAGTCCCTGCTTAGAGGTCATCGTTGAGCATTCTTAATGACCCTGAGCAGCCGGCGGCTCAGGGCTGCCCCAAGCGGGTCAGAGTAGAACTGTGCCCCAGAGGCTCTTCACTGGCCAACTTTTCCAGCGTGGATCTCCAGGCCTCTCTTCCAGGGCCCCTTGGCATCTACTGGAACTGCCAGTGGGCAAGTACATGAACATGGGCACCACTCAGCTTCTCCAGGGAGCATAAAATGAGGAACCAGCTTCTTTTCCAGTTATAAGCAGGAGGATTGGGCCTTCGTGTTTTGTGTGATGTGTGCTTCCCATTAACCCAGTGACAACATCGGCACATTACCCGTCTGCCATAGAAAAAAAAAAAACAACTCACTGCTGTCAAGTCATGAACTCCACACTCACTGCCGACAAGTCCATTCCAACTCAGAGTGACCCTAGAGTACAGGGCAGAACTGCCCTGTGGGCTTCTAGGACTGTCACTCTCCATGCGAGCAGAATGCCTCATCTTTCCCCTGAGAGCAGCTGTTGGTTCTGAACGGTCAACCTCGTGGTCAGAAGCCCAACAAATAGCCCATTATGCCACCAAAGCTCTTGTTGAGGCCCAGGGGTCTAATTAAAATTAAAAACACCAAGGGGGCTTCAAGAGGGTGATGGGAAAACTCCATTGTCTTCCATTCTATTTACCCACAAACGTTTTGAAGCCCCTCACATGTAACCCACTGCCCTCCAGTCCATTCCAACGCACCACAGTCCCGCGGTCAGAGAACGGCTCTCCACAGGGTTTCTGAGGCTGTCAGTCTGTCTAGAAGCAGTGCATCATCCTTCTCCTGTGCACTGGCTGGTGGCTTCGAACCACGGACCCTTCCCTTAGCAGCCCAGTGCTAACCCCACTGCACCGTACGTTGGTGTGGTTTTGTTAGCGGTGGTTGTAGGTGCCATCAGGTCAGTTCTGATTCATAGCAACCAGAAGGAAACAGTGCCGACTCCTCGCCATCCTCACGGTTGCGGGGTGTGAGCCCATCGATGAAGCCACTGTGTCCGTCCATCTTGTTGGCAGCCTTCCTCTTTGTCGCTGCCCCTCCGCTTTACCAAGCATGCTGTCCTTCTCCAGGGACCGGTCTCTCCTGACAACAGATCCTAAGTACATGAGAAGCAAAGTCCTTGCTTCTACGGAGCGGAGCGCCCTGACTGTACTTTCTTCAGAACGAATGTGTTTGTCCTTCTGGCAGTCCGTCATACTTTCAGTAATCATCGCAACACCATCGTTCAAGTACATGAAGTCTCCCTTATTCAATGCCCAACATTCACATGCACACGAGGCGACTGCAGACGCCATGGCTGAGTCAGGCCTGCCTTAGTCCCCCCAGGGGTCCTGTGCTCTGCAGCCTTTCCGAGGGCTCTGCAGGAGACTTGCCGTGTGCTGCCCGCAGAGCGCTGAGGAGGTCGCTCTTTCTTCGAAGCACAGTTACTGCCCTGCGGGGACAGATGGTTGTGTTTGGGTTACTTATTGTCAAGTTAAAAACAAAAACACTTCAAAATGTAGGGACTTGAAACAACAGGGTGTTGTAATTTGTTTTTTCCACTCACAAACATACAACTTGGGCAGGGCTCTGTGGGCGGAAGATCTCTGCTCGGTGCGGCACCCCTGGGATAGCTAGATTCACAGCTGCCAGCCCAGGGCTACGGTGGGGACTCGGTTCCTGTGCCAGGGAGCCTCCGCCCCCGGGGCTTGAGCCACCTCATTGCATGCTGGCCGCTTTCGGAGCCTGAACACCAGCCATGTTCTCCATTGGTCTGCAGTCCGTGCAGGCTCAGGGGCAGGGGGCTTTTAAGGTGGAAGTCCAAAGTTCCGGTGCAGAACCGTCATCATCTGTGGAAAATGCCATTTGCTGCTATTTGCATAAAGGCTTTTCCTGCGATTTTGTAGCTCATTGTTCAAGCACATAGCTGTTTTCCACACCGGGAGTAAAATCCAGGTAACCACAAATATTTAACAGGCAAGTCTGAACCCTGGAGGCGCAGGGTGTCAGGAAATATCAAAAGAGGTGGCCCAGCCCCAGGCAAGGTCAAATGAAAACCCCTCTCCCTAAGTCCTTTTATGGAGTGGTTGCCATGGTGATGGGAAGGGTAGCCAAGGGTCACAGTGAGAGAGGACAAGAGTTGTTGCCCTGATATTGGAGCATATACATCATTTGTCAAGGATCACTCCAAACACACACACATACACACCACACACACACAACCTGCCCAAGGTCTGTTCAGCAGTCCTTGCAGGCTGTAAAAGACTAACGGAATATGCTGATGGCCTGGAGGCCTCTGTCTCCTTCTGAGTGGCTTCGGGCTCCAAGGGAGACACACCTTCTGGATGGTAGGTCACCTCCTCCAGGAAGCCTTCCGGGATTATGCAGCTAAGATCCACACAGCCTCCTCAGTCTGGTCCCTTCCCCGAGCCCCGGCCCGCCCACCCATAAGGACCGAAGTTCGATTTGGGGTACTGAAGGTTCTCAAACCGAGGAGGACAACTTTGTAAAGAGAATCAATAGTACTGGGCTGGATCCGTGACGGCGGGTACAGTGGCAAGTGTCCCAGCACGTGTATTTCGCCACGAGTTCAAGAGAAGAGGCAGGCCGGTCTTGGGCTCTCCAGAGGAAATTTGCAAATACGCGCGTGGCTCATTGTGCAGGCGTCACCTAGCAAGCCTCGGGCTGCGTGGCTTCCTGTGTCCCGCGTGGCTCTGGGCACCACTTTTCCAACAGCGTGGGCTCCCTTGCGTGTCTCTGTCACACTGAGGTCAGCCCCCGCCCAACATTTCGGACTTGGTCGGCATGCGTGCTGCACAGTGTCAGCATCGCTTTGGTAGGCACTAGCCCCACGCAGCCACGTGACTCTGTGTTGTGCCCTTCGCTGTGGCTGTGGTCTGGAAGCCAGCCCACCGTGTCTCCGAGGTGTGGCTGCCCTCAGGCAGACTCATTTCAGTAGAAGAGCAAGGCTATGTGCCCATAGATGCCCATTCGAACCAGCTTGCCTCCCAGATGCTGGAAAATCGCTGGTAGCCTGTGGGAAACAGGAGGGATCAGAGCTTGTCTCCGTGAGCCACTCTCGTGGTCCCCGAGTGGGAATCAGTAGAGGGGGTACACGGGCAATCTGAGGGGAGCATGGCCTTGTTGCTGTGCCATGAGAGTCCATCAAGTTGGCATCACAGTGACCCTACTGTGGACAAGGGAACAACGCTGCCCACCCTGCTTGCGTCCGTCCTCATAATGGTTCGGTTTGAGGCCACTGTTGTAGCCACTGTGTCCATCCATCTCCTGAGGCTCACCCTCACTTTTGCTGCCCCTCTACTTTACCGAGTATGATGTCCTTCTCTAGGGACTGACCCCTCCTGATAACGTGTCCAAAGTGTCTGAGACGGAGTCTCTCCATCCTTGCTCCCAAGAAGCACTCTGGCTGCACAAACAAAGAAAGCGGATTTGTGTGTTCTTCCGCTAGTCCACGGCACTGTCTGGGTTCTTCACCAACACCGTGCTGCGAAGGGGTCTATTCTTGTCTTCCTTGTGCAACTTTCACGTGCCTATGAGGTGCCTGAAAAGTCCCTGGCTTTATCCTCAAAGTGACCTCTTTGCTCTTCGATACTCTGAAGAGGTCTTTGCAGCAGATTTGCCCCGTGCAATTCATCATTGATTTCTGGACAGCCGCTCCACGAGCGAGGATTGCAGATCCCACGGAAAGGAAGCCCTTGGCAATGTTCGTTTGTTGAGAGAGTTGAGTTTACTGTGCCAACCTGGCCCACAAACACATGTGGGGTTAATTGAAGGGCAGAGGGATAAATGGCTCAGTAAGCCTCACCTTTCTAGTTCTCAGGTCTCTTGCTCTCTGATGGTCGGACCAGGGTGCAGCTGCCTTAGCCAGTTCCCTGCTTCAGCTGGCAAGGCTCACTTCCTGCAAGACATCCCCAAGGAGAAGCCGCATGGACCTACCCCGATGCAGCCCTGGGTGCTGGAGCAGCCGTGTGGAGACCCCTGCCAATGCTGAGATGCTTACGCGCTCACTGATTCGGCTTTCCTCCTGCAGTCAGCGTCATTGCCTGTGTTTTGTGAGATGGAGGACTTTGTAGATTTGTGTCGGGCATATGGGCTAATGTTGGACTTGTGGGCTTAGGTAGCACAGGGTTGGGATACTTTCTTAATGTACACTTACTCTTTATATAAAACTCTCTCTTATATACACATGAGTTTCTGTGGATTTGTTTCTCTAATGTACCCAGACTAGCACATTTTTGTCCCTTGTCATCTTGCCTCCTGGTCCCATGATGAGGATTCTGGTTTTCTGGACATTGAGTGGCCACGCAACCTTATAAACACCAAATTGCAGGGTGAACATGATGCCCCGCTTCCTCTCCTTCCACCCTCCCAAGAAACGCAGAGAGCTGGTTGGGGCCGGCTTGATCTTTAACACCTCTCTGCTTGTCCCAAGTTAAGTCCCTATGTGGTGCAGATGGTTAACATGCTCAGCTGCTAATCAAAGGGGTCCCTCAGAAGATAAACCCTCCCAAAAAGCCAGTCATTGGACACTCGATGGAGGCTCGATTGGATGCTCTGACACGCCCAGTGTCACCGTGAGTCAGGGTGGACACAAGGCAAAGTGGGTCATCTCCTTTCATCCTGCCCTAAGGACACCTTCCCTGGAAACTGTATCCACATAGAGTCTAATATCACCATTTTATTTTTACCTAGCGTTTATTTCTGGCCCGTGCTGCTGGCTTTCCGTTTATAGTAGCGATGTGAAGCTTGCTGCTTAAAATATATGACTTTAACTTGAAGGCACGTTGAGTTTATAGTAAGTAAACAACAGCCCCGCTGGAGCGGGCTAGGGGAGAGCTGCACCGGTGGGAAGCAGATGACGTGAGGTTCAGGTAACACCGGGGGGGAAGTTTTATCCTTTTATCAATATTTGAGACAGAACTATAGCCCGCCCTTGAGATGAATTTGACTCATGGCAACCTGGGCACAACTGGCCAACCCGTCTCTCGGTCCTGTGTCACCCTCATGATTGCCAGCAAGTTCAGCGACTGCACCGGTCCATCTCACCCTCCATGGCCCTCTGCCAACAAACAATCCTAATAAGCCCAATGCCGTGGCGTCAATTCTGACTCATCATGATCTTACAGAGGAGAATGTCCCCTGTGGGTTTCCAAGACTGTCAGTCTTTCCAGGGACAGACAGCTTCATCTCGCTCCCTTCACCAAATACCATGTCCTCCTCCTGCAGCCTACACCTCTGACGGGTCCCACGCAAACAAGTCAGACAAGGATGGATGGATGGATGGATGGATGGATGGATGGATAGATAGATAGATAGATAGATAGATAGATAGATAGAT
>NW_022103901.1:37707467-37709582 GCF_000313985.2 Echinops telfairi | reverse complement strand
AGATAGATAGATAGATAGATAGATAGATAGATAGATAGATAGATAGATAGATAGATAGATAGTTGGATGTCAATATCTCCATAGGGTTCTCACTTGGCTCATTTTTGGATCCCCAGGCCTGTCTCAGTTGACTCTGTCCACCATACCTGACCCTGCCGGTACTTGAACTTTCAACATCATAGTCGCACATAAGCCACGCTGACTGAAGGGTAGAGGTGTAATATCAACCGTTGCTCTTAGGTGCCGTCAAGTTGGTTCCAAGTCACAGTGACCTCATATAGTCCTGCACCGTCCCCACGATGGCTACTATGCATGAGCCCATTATCCCTCTTGTAGAGGGTCCTCTTTTTCCCGCCCCTCTGCTTTACCAAGCAGGATGTCCTTCTCCAGGGACTGGTCTCTCCTGACGGTGTGTCCTCAGTAAGTGAGCAAAGTCTCGCCATCCTTGTTCTTAGGAGCATTTTGACTGTACTTCTTCCAGGACATACTGTTTGTTCCTTGGCAGCCTGCGGCACTTTCAGTATTCTTTGCCAACACCACCATTCAAATGACCAAATTCCTCTGTGGTCTTCTTTATTCTGTGTTCAACTCTCACATGCATATGAGGCTTACTATGAACTCTCTCTGCCATCAAGGCAATTGGGACTCACAGCGACCCTACAGGACAGGGCAGGGCTGCGCCGGTGGGTTTCTGAGGCGGTGACTCTTCATGAGAGCAGAGAGCCTCCCCTTTCTCCCGAGGAGCACCGAGTGGTTTCCAACGACTGACCTAGATGTCACGGCCCAACACATAACCTCTCACCCACCACCAGGGCTCCTTTGGTTTAATATTAGGCTTCCTACATCTTAACCCTTAGTCATGGGAGCCGCATCCCCGTCTCAAACCAAGTCCACTTCCAGCACCTCGGAGTCAGTAGTGACTTGTCAGGGCCCCGCCTCCTGGTTAATAAGCTGGGAGCAGATGGAGCGCTACGGTACAGCTCAAGATGGGATGTTCTAAAGGAGGCAGTTTAATGAGCAGCAGTTTGAATTGAGACCAATTTTAAAGTCTTTTTTGTTTTCCACCAACCATCATAGAAATTGCCACAAATGATGTGTTAATTCTGCTCCCTCGCGGGTCTCTGACGTGGCAAAGGATGAATTTTAAATTGTTTGATCGGAATTAGCCGCATTAGTCACTGCAGATAGCCTTTTAATTTCCAGAGAGCTGCCAAGGGAGCAAAAAATAGAACTGGCTCAAAGGGGTCTGGGTGGCAGATGTGTCTGAGGTTGGAGAGGCCGAGTAACCCTTCTGGTGGAATATTCTGGGAGCAGGTGCCTGGTGTCAGCCCCAGTTTCACACTTCCTGAGGGCGAACCCCTCGGGCCCCTCTGGAAGCAGCCGTGGCCCTGCCAGCCTTGTAGGTAGGTGCCTTTGGGTCGAATCCGTTTCACATGACTCTCTAGGACAGAGTAGAACTGCCCTGTTGGCGTGCCCTAAGCTGTTGTCTTTATGGGACTAGAGAGCCTGATCGCTCTCCAGTCTCGCTGCTGGGTGGGTTCAGATTGCCAACCTTTTGTTTAGCGGCCAAACACTGACCAATATGCCATCTGGGCTCCTCCCCTCCCAGCCCTGCCTGGGCTGTGCATCCACCCACACGCACGTGTCTCCATTACCCAAAACCCACTGCCACCAAGCGGATTCCAACCCATAGGGAGCCGGTAGGACAGAGCAGAACTGCCCCTGTGGGTTCCCCAGGCTGTGACTCTACCGGAGCAGGCAGGCTCATCTTTCTCGCGAGAACTTGGACTAGCAGCCCACAGGTAACGCGCAGGGCCACCAGGGCCTGAGTCCTCCAGGTGTGTTCGTGAAAATCCCCTTCTCTAGGCCTGTGCCGACGGGGAGGATGCGCAGGATTCGGCAGTGCTGCGAGTGGGGCTGCCTCCACGGCACCGGACCGCAAGCACGCGGGGGGCGTGGCTGGGTTCGAGTCCTCCGGTGGGAAATGGCCCGGCCCTTGGCTTCGCACGAGAAAGAAATTCATGCCGAAGCTCGGCTTGCGATCCACGTGGGTTTTTATAAAGGAGAGAAGTTTCAGGCTTTACAGTAACTGGACACAGGCACCCTCATGGAATC
>NW_022103901.1:37701916-37703535 GCF_000313985.2 Echinops telfairi | reverse complement strand
TGAGCAGACAGGAGAGGGCAAGGAGGAGGAGGAATGGGAAGTGGCCCAGGAGGATGCGGGAGGAGCACTGCTCCTCAGAGGAAGACAACCTGTGTTGTGAAACAACATGAGTCTAACTGTTGAAGGAAACTGACAAACTTTCACCCAAACTACGATGCAGACAAGAGATGTCAGGGAGAGTCCTCAAAAACGGTCTGCCAGCAACCTAACAGTATAAACCATTACATGAACTATCAATGACCTAAACACATTAATCCCTAAAATAGAAATTGTCGAATTGGAGAAAAGAGTGAGACAGAACTGTATGTTCAGTGCACACAGAGGGGATGGCACAGAAAACTGAGCATCCAGCTGCTCCCCTCAAGGTCAGCAGTTCAAACCCTGCAGCCACTCCGAGGGAAGAGAGATGAGGTTGTCTGCTTCCACAAAGATTTAAAAGTCTCTTTCAAAACTCTATCGAGAACTACAACACCTTAATAAGAAAAATAGCTCAATCAAAAAATGGGCACAAGACATGATCAATTTACTAAAGATGACATCCAGACAGCCAACAATCATAGGAACAAGTGTTCACATTCATTCTCCATAAGAGAAGTCCAAATTAAAACAAGAATGAGATATCATTTCACCTGGACACTCTTAGCAAAATTTTAAAAACAAAAACAGAAAATAATATATCCTGGAGAAGATATGGAGAGATTTGAACACTCAAACATTGTGGGATTCTAGACTTGTGCAACCACTATGGAAATCAGTATAGCATCTCCTTAAAAAATGCAAATACAAACACCTTGTGATCCTGCAATCTGTCAACGTGGTATATACACTAAAGAAATAAAGAACAAAACAGAACAGGCATACATACACCCCTGTTTACTGCAGCAGTTTCTAGAACAGCAAAAAGATGGAGCCAATCAAAAACTCTGACTATGGAGGACTGGATATACAAACTCTGACTGTGGAGGACTGTATATACAAACTCTGACTGTGGAGGACTGGATATACAAACTCTGACTGTGGAGGACTGGATATAAAAATTCTGACGGTGGAAGACTGGATATACAAACTCTGACTGTGGAGGACTGGATATACAAACTCTGACTGTGGAGGGCTGCATATACAAACTCTGAGTGTGGAGGACTGGATATACAAACTATGACTGTGGAGGACTGGATATACAAACTCTGACTATGGAAGACTGGATATACAAACTCTGACTGTGGAGGACTGGATATACAAACACTGACTGTGGAGGACTGGATATATAAACTCTGACTGTGGAGGACTGGATATATAAACTCTGGTGCAATCATATACAGTGGAAGATTGTGCAACATTTTTTTAAAAATGACAATTCTGTCAAACACCTTAAGACCTTTACTAAATTAGAGAACATTATGCTCAGCAGTCAGTTGACTCATAAAGATAAATAATCTACAACACCATTATGCTAAGTTTTAAAAGATGGTTTTCACAGTAAAGGATAAGACTGTAAAGACTATGATGAGGCCAGGGCTGGGGGAGGGGGGGGCACAGAAAGTAGAGGGATGGCGGGGAGGGGAGACCCACAGATACAGGAGTGTAAATGGGCTGCTATCACTGAGTTGGTGTGCTGGGCT
>NW_022103901.1:37694053-37701816 GCF_000313985.2 Echinops telfairi | reverse complement strand
TGTGGAGGACTGGATATACAAACTATGACTGTGGAGGACTGGATATACAAACTCTGACTATGGAAGACTGGATATACAAACTCTGACTGTGGAGGACTGGATATACAAACACTGACTGTGGAGGACTGGATATATAAACTCTGACTGTGGAGGACTGGATATATAAACTCTGGTGCAATCATATACAGTGGAAGATTGTGCAACATTTTTTTAAAAATGACAATTCTGTCAAACACCTTAAGACCTTTACTAAATTAGAGAACATTATGCTCAGCAGTCAGTTGACTCATAAAGATAAATAATCTACAACACCATTATGCTAAGTTTTAAAAGATGGTTTTCACAGTAAAGGATAAGACTGTAAAGACTATGATGAGGCCAGGGCTGGGGGAGGGGGGGGCACAGAAAGTAGAGGGATGGCGGGGAGGGGAGACCCACAGATACAGGAGTGTAAATGGGCTGCTATCACTGAGTTGGTGTGCTGGGCTATGTAAACCACGGAGGGTAGGTTTGTATGTATTGTATTCCCCAAACAAAGGAGAGAAAATAAAGAACGTACATATACATAAATAAAAACAACATTACAATGAAAAACGAGAGAAGGGCCACAGCCTTAAACCTCCTCCCGGTTCCTTAACCACCCGATGTCAACTTTGGTCTGACTGGCTATACAAGTAGAACTGAAGACGGCTTGGGTTCTTTCGTGACGTTCAAGTTGGTTGCAAACAAACAAAGAGATTTAAAAGTCTTGGAAACTGTGAGTCAGCCTGGGCTCAGTGACAGTGGGTTTCCTCGTGGTCTCTGAACGGTGTACTGACGTCAGAGAAACCCACCTTAGACACCCCGTGACGCAGTGCCAGGTGCACCAGTGAATTTTAATGACGCGAGTACCAAGTGTTTATGGATGTGTTTTCATATGCTACATTGTAACTCTCCTTTAAGAAAATGTCACTTGGCAAGTTTTGAGGTAGTATCAAAGAAGACTGCCCACACGGATATGAAAAGGCTATTGAACTCCTCCTCCTTTTTCCAGTTCGTTCTCTGTGGGAGTCCGGATCTTCTTCATAATTCTTCAATCAAAATTGCATTTGGGAACAGATCGCAGAAAAAGATATGAGAATCCAGCTGTTTCCCACTGAGCGAGGCGTCAAAGTGATCAGCAAAAATGTAAAACAATGCCACTCTTCCAAGTAAAACTTTTAGAAGCTATTTTTAACTCCCCAAAAAATTACCTTAGGGAAAAAAAGAGTCCGTGACCCAAATTTCCTGCCTTTGCGTTGTAATCATGTGGCTAATCTTCGTTATGTTGTTGCTGTTTACTACTGAGGAGAGTCCCCTTACAGGACCCTGCAGGCGGAGTTAAACTGGGCTTCCAAACTGTGATCTCGACCAAAGCAGATTGCCACAGCTTCTTGAATAGAGCCGCTAGTGGATTTGAACCACTGCCCTTCCGGTTAGCAGCTAAGTGCTTAAACATTATGCTACTAGTGCTCCTATTTTCCATGATAGCCCCTTGGGGTGTGTGTGTGTGTGTGTGTGTGTGTGTGTGTGTGTGTGTGTGTGCTGTTTTAAAGTTTACACAACAAACTAGATTCCCAATTCTAATTCATTCACAAATTTTGTTCCATGAGTTTGGTTACAATCCCTATAACATTCCTACCAATTTTTGCTTTGGAATAAAATATTGATGTGGTCTTGTATAGTTGATTGCTTAAGCAGTGGTTCTCAACCTTCCTAATGCCACGACCCTTTAATACAGTTCCTCACGGTGTGGTGACCCCCCACCCATAAAATTATTTTTGTTGCTACTTCATAACGGTAATTTTGCTACTGTTATGAATTGGGCAACCCCTGTGAAAGGGTCATTCAACCTAAAGGGGTCACGACCCACAGGCTGAGAACCACTAGTTTAAGGGGACATGGTCCTCACGGGCGTTATTGTTTGCAGTAAACCCATAGAGGGCTCCAAGGCTATTAATCCTTACAGGAGCAGAAAGCCTCATCTTTCTCCAAAGGAGCAGCTGGTGTGTTTGAATTAGTGACCATGTGGGGAAGCCCAACACTTCCCCGATAGAGCTTCCAGGACTCCTTTGTTTACTGGATAGTCCCATCTGTGTTTTGGATGAAAGCTGACCTCTGAGGTTGGCTTCAGTTCCAGGGTAAAGGGGTATCTTGGAGCGATAGTCTTAGGATCCCATCCTCCTCCCCACCCCCGCCCCCAACCAGTCTCTATCCATCTAGATTAGAAGGTGATGGTGCCTCATGGAAACTTCCCGTCATGCACCAAACCAAAACCAAACCCACTGCCATCCAGCCAATGCTGACCCCTCGCACCCTTATAGGACAGGCTGGACTGCCCCTGGGGGTTCTGAGACTGTCACTCTTTACCAGAGTAGAAAGAAAGCCTCATCTGTCTCCTGCAGAGCAGCTGCTGGATTTGAACTGCTGGCCTTGCCGTTAGCAGTCCAACATGTACCCACAGTGCCACAAGGACTCCTCCACCATGCACAGGCAGCAATCCCTGGTGCAAGCAGATGCTTGCAGGTATGAACAGGTGTGAACTGGTGCTCAGAGATGGAATCCCCTAGGGCCACCAACGGGACATGGACAGGACACCACCAGCATCAGCTATGGCCTCTGAGCAGGTATGCCTCCTTAGGGTTCCACCCCAGAGCATGCCTGACCCAGAGCAGGCCAACTGATGGCCACGTGATTCCCAGCCACGCAGCTGCCAAGCAGAGCTGGGGGACAGGGGCATTAGTGCCGGGAAGTGCTGCTAATGGCCCGCAAATCATTCCATTAAAAGTTCTAGCAATGTCTGCAGCCAAAGCCTGGCCTGCTGGGAAGGCCATTGGGTTAATCAAAAGATGAGGAGAGCTCCCCATCTCCTCTTAATTAACTAATTAGGGCCCACTGCCGACTCAGCAGAATGAAGAGGCAGCCAATGACCCTTGTGGGGAGGCAAGGCAGGCAGTGGCAGCCAGCCCAGACCCAGAAGAGAAGCTGGGCACCCGCAAAAGAGGGCTGCTCTCACTGGGGGCAGGCAGGGCTTCCAGACCCAGATACCTACCACCCTCTAGTGTGAGGCTCAGGCCAGGCGGATTTACCTGGGGCCATGGAGTTTGCTGGGACCAAATCCAACACCGAGCCAGTTGCCCCAGAGTCCACTGTGCCTCACAGTGATCCGTGTGACCCCGGCCGGAACTGTGTTCCTCCGGGACTCTGTCGGTGGCTGGTTTGTTGAAGGCACTTGGCCAGGGCCTGCTTCCGAAGCAACCTTCTGGGCTAGCAGCCACGTGCTTTCCCCTTTTGCACTACCCAGGGACTCTGAACCAGGGTTGTCCCCAGCAAGCCTGGCCACTGGCACCCTGAGACCAGGTCTGTTTTGTTCCCGGCTGCCTCCCCAGGGTGAAAACGGTGCCTAGCGCCCAGTTGTACCTGGTATAGGTGCCAGGGAGCCGGTGTCCACGCACAACAGCACAAAAGGCTGTCCGACCCGTCCCATCTTCTTAGTCACTAGCACTTTGGAACCTGTGGGTAACAGCTACCGTGTACACGGGGAGGTCACCTCCCAGCACGCCCTCTGTTGTGGCCCATAGGATTTTCATTGGCTGGTTCTCTGAAGTACAGCACCAGGCCTTTCTTCCTACTCTGAGTCTCAAAGTTTCATGGAAGCCCATCCACCATGGGTGACCCTGCTGGGATTTGAGATGCCAGCGGCCTCGCTTCAGCATCACGGCCACACAGGATGACACAGGTACAGATGGCTGCTGGTGTCACATAACCCGAACAAAAGCAAACCTGCTGCCAGGTCGATCCCACCACCCTCAGTTTCATCATCTGAGAAATGGGTATCAGAGACAAAACGATGCAAAGTTGAGTGACCTGAATTCTTTAGAAGTTGGATAAACTCTTAAACACACACACACACACACACACACACACAGAGAGAGCAGCTGAATGCATTTCGGCTGATAGCAGCCCTATAGGACAGGGTAGGACCTGCTCTTGTAGGCTCCTGAGACTTTAAATCTTGATAGGAGTAGACAGCCTCATCTTTCTCCCTCGAAGTGACTGAAGGATTGGAAGTGCTGACCTTGAGGTTGGCATCTCAGTCCATCCCCCCCCAACACCACCAGGCTCTTGACCGTTGGAAACAGATATTTCAATCTGCACTGACAGCCGGCCTCCCGGAGTAGACCCCAGGACGCTGGGAGGTGGGGCTCTGCCTGATGGGAGCAGATGCCACACCATTCTCCAGCAGAACAACTCTGGGTCCCAAACTCTGAGCTTGCTGTGCGCAGCTGGATTCTTCACCATCCTGCTCACAGCGTCCTGTAGTGAAGGAGGTCACAGCCCCCCAGCCCACCCACCCACGGCCACCATGGCCACTCAGCTCAGAGCTCAAAAACTCCCAAAAGCCAGTGCCATTGAGTCAGTGCCATCTCTTAGTGACGTTGTAGGACAAGGGGGAACTGCCCCTGTAGGCTTTGGAGACTCTTTACAGGAGTAGAAAGCCTCCTCTTTCTCCTACAGAGCAGCTCGTGGTTCCAAACTGCTGACCTGGCAGTTAGCGGCCCAGCACATAACCACTAAGTGCCCTGGGCTCCTTTTCAGGCTCAGAGCCATCCCCTGTAGCGTTTCCAAGCCGGGCCAGCTTTGCGCGAGCGGACTGCTTCATCTTTCTCCAGAGTCGTAGCTGGTGGATTTGAACCGCCTACCTAGTGGTTAGCCGCCCAAGAAGTCATCCCCTGTGCCACCAGGGCTCCTGGTGGAGGCACACAGTGGGACATAAGTATTCATCAGAAGACTATGTAAATGTCCATCCCTGCCCCACCCCCCACCCCCAGGCAGCACAGCCCTGAGGGCAGCGTTTTAACCCCTTGTTGTGATTGGAGCAAACACTGACTGAGCCGATTGGTTTCACTCGGCAATTCATACGGCGGCGGAGTATAGTCACACATGCTATTCTACCCATTCACACGCCCATTCGCGTGAGTACGCATGTCATAAGACCAAAACCCAAACCCACTGCCTTCGAGTGCCTGTGTCCATTTCCAGCGCTGCCCATCTTTACAGGAACAGAAAACCTCCTTTTTCTCTTGAGGGCAGATGGCAGTTTGAACTGCCCACCTTGTGGTTAACAGTTCGATGCTTACCCAACAGCACTGTCAGGGTTTCCGCTACCGAAACCAAACTCACTGTCGATGCTGACTCACATGGGCCCCTGGTGGCTTCAGAGACTGTAACTGTTTATGCGAGTAGAAAGCCCAGCCTTCCTCCCACAGAGCTGTGGTGGTTTCCAACAGCTGTCTGTGTGGATCCCAG
This sequence comes from Echinops telfairi, assembly GCF_000313985.2. Taxonomy (NCBI): domain Eukaryota; kingdom Metazoa; phylum Chordata; class Mammalia; order Afrosoricida; family Tenrecidae; genus Echinops; species Echinops telfairi. The sequence continues at coordinate 37,696,488 of NW_022103901.1, read as the reverse complement.
CCCAGTGCGTAACCACTACACCACCAGGGCTCCCTCGGGCTTCTGTTAAGTACATCCTAAAAGCCCCCTTTCAAGTCGGCAGACTCCTCGTGACCCTGTAAGATAGAGCAGAACTGCCCGTTTGGTTCTGAAACTTGAAATCTTTTTTTTTTTTTTTGGTGAAACTTGAAATCTTTACAGGAGTAGATAACCTTAACTTTCTCCTGTGGGGCGGCTGGTGGGTTTAAACCCCTGACCTTGTGGTTAGCAGCCCAACATGGAACCACTACACCACCAAGGCTCCGGTAAATACATCATAGGCATTACCTCTCTGGCATGATTCAACCATTTTCTTTTTCCCTTAACAACATAAGTACAGCTCTTTCCAGACCCGTCCAGACAGACAGATGACTGGGATTTGTTAGAAGGCCAGGGTGCTAATGTGCCCTCACTTACTCTATCATTCCTCTCTTGGCCACATCATGTTTGTCCTCCAGTGGGCCGCTCCAGCGCAGCAGTCCACACCCTGGTGCACACAGCCTCACGGGTGGGCGATTTTGCCTCTTATGACACATCTCAAAAGGTCAAGGGGATAATGGATTGAAAATTTTTTTCTTTTGTTGGCGTTTGGGTGAAAGTATTCGGAGCGAACCAGTTTTCCGTTCAGTAACGTATACCCATTTCGTTTCACGGCATTGATTGCATTCCCTGTGTGTAACAGTACTCTTCCCACGTTCTCCTGTGTCCACCGCTCTCAATTCATCCCTCCTTCCCATCCCTTCCTCCTCTGGGCTTGGCTTGGGGGAAAATGCTGCTCTTCCGTTGACTACTCTAGAACACAGTCCTTATCCGAGTTGTCGGTCACTCTCTGACCCAGTCTATTGTTGGGGTGTAAGATGAGGCTCTGGGCTTCGGCAGTGATGCCGGTCCCGGCAGCTCAGTGGGATCATTTTAGTCTCTCCTACAGGCCACCCAACTTGGAATCAACCCAGTGGCAGTTGATTAGGTTTAGGGTTATTGTTTGGCTGAAAATTGGTCCCTAGTGGTGGATCCAGTGCCAGGCTTGAAAAGTGTCTACGAGCCACAGTCTTGGGGCTTCTGCCAGTCTCTATCCGACCCAAAAATCTGATCTTTTGTGTAATTTGGAATTTTGTTCTCTCTCTCTCTCTCTCTCTCTCTCTCTCTCTCTCTCTCTCTCCATCCAGGATCCCGCTGAGAGCGATCAATAATTGCAGCCGGGCATCAATCATGTAGATCTTCTGGTCTACATGCATTGAGGTCAGTCTGCTGCACAAGATCTCCTGAAAGTCTCGAAAAACAGGGATGCTCCTTTGAGGACTAAGGTGCTCCTGACCAAGCCCGGGTGTTTTCAATCGCCTCCGATGCCTGCAGAAGTTGGGAAATGAATAGGGAAGACCAAAGAAGAATAGGTACATTTGAATGATAAAACTGACTTCAGGACTGACCTCTCTTGAGGTCAGGTGGAGAAGTTGGCCCTAACCCCCCCACGACCACTGCCACCACCACCACCAAAGTCCCTGGGTGGTGAACATGGGCAATGCGCCTCAGGAGAAAGGCCTTGTCACCTACTCCCCCAAAACAAGCCACTGTAAACCCTACCCGGCACACTGCTACTGCCATCAGGGGCAGTGGTTACATATCTCAAATGCCCACTGCCCCAGCCCCTCCCAGGGTGGAGAGTATCAACAAAGGTTTGATTGGGACTCGGGGATGAAAAGCAAAAGGTGACAATGACCCCTGGTCCTACAAAGCAGAAAGAAACCCCGAACACCCGGTGGGTGCAGGTACTGTGTCCGGCGCTCACCGGCAGCACTCTGTCCATCTTGCAACCAGCTACAGAGGTGGGAAGATCACCCCGAGGCTACAGAAGAGGATCTGGGCGTCAAAGGGTCACACAGCTGGTTTGAACTTGGGTCTGGAGTGCAGGCAGCACAAAGGTTAACCACATTGCTCAGCTACAAACCGTAACGTTGGCGGTTTGAAGCCACCCAGCTGCTCCACTGAGACAGGGTCTGGTAAACCACGCCCTCCATAAGATTCCAAACCAAACGCCGCAAACCCAGTGCTGTCCAGTCGATGGCAGCAGACCTGCTCATTCTTCACATGGGCATTTTCTCTCAATGGGGCCTGCGTATCCCGAGCGTTTGGCTGCTGGCAGCCAGCTCCGGGCCTCTCATCCGGAATGTTGCCCGGAAAAGAACAGCCTGGACCCCACTGGCAGAAAAGACCCTCTCTCAGCGGCACCCATCTCGCGCAGAAAGGCTGCCCAGCGGTGGCTGGCTGAGAACGAGGGAAGGCAGTCCTGCAGCAGCCCCTGCTGGTCATGTTGGGGATGGCTGGAATTAGAGCAACTTCGAAGTCTTGTGTTGGTCCAACCTCTCCCACCTCTTGAAAGGTGCACATTCAACAAATGTACAAATGTGCTTGACACCATG
>NW_022103901.1:37684892-37693216 GCF_000313985.2 Echinops telfairi | reverse complement strand
GGGTGCCATCCCTGCCATTTGCCAGCTGTTCGGTGAGGTGGGCGCAGCAGGCGGGGCCTCAAGAAAGCCAGGCCTGCTGGGCTTGGGAGACCGTCACAGCCAACGGCCGTCCACGGACCAACTCAAGGCAAACAAGGACAGCTTACCCAAGGAACGTTCCTTGCACAGCATCAAAGGAGGAAGAGGATTTTGTGGCACGTGAACCACACATGGGACTTTGCCAAGGTCCCTAGGTAAACCGTCTTTGTCACTTGGCCACACACACTATTGTCCAGGGATGCTGTCCAGTGACCATGTCCAGTGTTACCACAGAGACCACGTGGCCTGCAACCTGCAGAAGATTCACTAAAGGCCCCCCAGTGACCGAGCTCCCTGGGCTGGCACCTCGTAGACTACACAGACCGAAGATAAGAGAGCACGGGCATTAGTGGGCACCTACTGGTGTCGCCCGCTGTGGGGTTTGCCCCAACTTCTAGCCACACCAAATGCTGCCCCGTCCTGCGCCATCCCCAAGGTGGGCCATGGATCAGACATTTATGATCCAGACGGGTTTTATTAGCTGGTTTTCACAAGTAGTCGCCATGCCTTTCTGCCACGGCACCTCCCAGTGGACTCAAGCTGCTAGTCTCTGGGAGCTGCCCAGCGTTCGAACCATCTGCTCTGCCCAGGGACTCGGTGGCTAAGGAGCTTGGCGAGAGATGGCTGAGAAGTCACCATGGACTGGCTTGGGCTCGTGGAGCAGGAGCTGCCACCTGGCTTCTCTCTCCTCTGGGGTCCAGCTGATGGGGAGGGGCCCCGAGAGCATGCTCCGGTGGGCTGATAGGGGGTGGGGGGGTGTCAGTTCTGGGAGTCGGCCAGACGCTCCGACTTCAGCCACCAGAATTTATCATGGCAGTAACCAGGGTAATTGGATGGAAGCTGGGCAGTCAGGGACAGTTGCCAGGACAATAACTCAACAGTGACCACCCTGCCCACACGGCCACCACACTCCCATGAGTTATCGGGGCGCACCCTGGGCTCGCCTTCTGGGCCAGGCAGAGGCGAGAATTTGTCTTTATCAAGGGCTTCTCAAGGTCGCCGGTCTAAGCAGGCTGGACAAAGCCCCCAGGGGAATGTGGGAGAGGGCTCAACAGTGGGTGACAGCATTCTTGGGACCTCATCCTGGTAGACACCCAGCTTTCAGCATTTGCCAGAGCCCACGAGCCTTCACAGTGCAGTGAGCCCAGTGTCCGGAAACTCCAGACAGGAGTTCATAATCATGGGGTAGTGATGGCTCACCTCCCATGAGGGGGCCCAGGTTCAATTCCCAGCTCACGGGCCTCATGCACAGCCACCAGACTGCCTGGCAGGGAATGCTGTGTGTGGCAAAGATGCTGAACAGATCTCAGAGCCATTTCCAGACTGAGAGAGACCAGGAAGAAAGGCCTGGCAGGTGAGCTGCTGCTGAAAATCAGCCAAGGAAAACCCTCTGGGTCATAAAAGCCCGATCCACAATGGATAATGGGGTGCACCAAGGCGGGAGGCATTTTGTTTGGTGGTGTGTGAGGTCGCCCAACGGGATGGCAGCTACAAGCAACAATTATAAAAAAATGAGGACCTGATGCCGGGGGCTTAAGTGGAGAGCAAATGTTTTGAGAATGATGAGGGCAATGAATGTACAAATGTGCTTTACACAATTGATGTATGTATGGATTGTGATTAGAGTCGTATGAGCCTCTAATAAAACGATTAAAAAAATAAAAAATAAAAGCAACAATTATACCACAAGAGGAGCCCTGGTGATGCAGCGGTGACTCATGGGACTGCTGACCGAGAGGTTGGCCGTTTGAAACCACCAGCAGTTCCTCAGGAGAAAGACAGGCTTTCTCCTCCCATAGAGTCACCGTCTCAGAAACTCACAAACTCAGTTCTCCCCTGTCCTATAGGGTCTCCAGGAGTCGGCACTGACCTGATGGAAGGGGTGGGGGGGTTGTTTGGCTGTTTGGTTGTTTGTTTGTTTGATGGACTTATTCAGATGAACCACAGAAACGCAAGTGCTCCTGGGAGAAGCTCTAGGGGGCGGGGAGTAGATTTGAAATCTCTGTACTTCCTGCACACCTTTTCTGTGAACCAAAAACTGCTCTAAAAAATAAATACCCATTTAAAAAATTGCTTATCCTTCTGCTCCCACCCAGCCTCCCCGTCCGTCTCCACAAGCCTGCTGTCTGCTACTGTCACCAACCTGTGATCACTGCGGCCATGGAATTTGCTCTGAGGGTTTTCCTAAACAGAGGCTGTCACACAAGTGACCTCCCCAAAGCAGGTCTCTCAGGGCAATGTGGGCTCCCTCCTTCCCCCAAAAATTAGATATATAGCATACAGTCTGTTGCTGCAAATCCCACACCCGCCCCCTGGGACAAGGGTCTCAGAGGATGATTCACAGATGGGGATGGGGTGCACCCAAGCTAGTGCTGGTGATAGCTGGCTGTCTTTGAGTTTCCTGCCCATCACCTTAATGGGGATGCATCACCAGCTCATTTCCCCCAATGCCAGCCTGTGGTTCAATGCCAAGCACTTCGCTATTGTACCACCCGGGCTTCTTGCACGCAAGGTCCTACCCTCACTGCCAGCCAGTCGATTCTGACTCCCAGCCACCCAACAGGACAGAGTAGAACTGCCCCTGTGGCTCCCAAGGCTGTAACTGTCACATTTTTTTTAATGAATAAGAAAGAGTTTTATAACAAGAAGGCAGCCCAGCCCAACCCAACTGAAGCCCATAAAGTCTTGCGGATTGGCGGCATCAGTTGTGGACTAGTAGGAGGTCCCTGCGTGCCTCTTCAGACTCATGTAGCCACAAGCAATGATACCAAATGCAAGATCACAGGCGGGGAGGGGGTGGGGGGTGCAGAGTGGGGTGGATCCAAGGTTGGAGGAAACACAGCGGGCCCCCGGCAGCGCCGAGGCTCTAACTCTTCATGCAGGTAGAAAGATTCACCTTTCTCCCTCAGAGTGGCTAGTGGTTTCAAACTGCTGACCTTGTGGTTAACAACCCAGTGCCTACCCCACCAGATTGCTCACGCAGTGATTGGGACCCTGTGTGTGGAAACAGCCTCGCTGACCACGGTAATGAGAACATGGCTTCTGTGTCAGCACACGCACAGTCACCACGCTCAAGTTCAAAGAACTGGAGGATGAATGATGAATCGGATATTGGATCCAGACCCAGCAAAGGGCAAGCAGACATTTCCACAGTGTCCACTTATATCGGAAGCAGGCCATGAGGAAACTTCCTTTCCAATGGTTGGCTGCTCATGCTGATCTGATTATGGAGAAGATCTCATCATGGGGAATAACTACATAGTGATACATTGCACTACCAACTGAAAGACCAGCCGTTCAAAAACTGCCTGATGCTTCTCCAGAGAAAGACAGGGCTTTCTACCCCTGTAAAGAGTTATGGTCTCAGAAACGTACAGAGACAGTTCTACCCTGTCCTATAGGCTCGCTGTGAGCCAGAATGGACTTAGTGTAGTGAATCTGGAAGTTCTCACTGCCAAACCTCTGAGAAAGTTAGTCAAGTTAACCCACAACTTTAATTAACAAAGGGGAGCTGGGGGCGGGGAACAGACCCCACAGCCACCTCTGATTTAAGTTACAAATTCATTAGATGAACATTGTAAAGATTGGAATATTGAGAAAGATGCCTGCACTTCAAAAGGATCTATCATCTGTCGACATAGACAGAGCACACACACATCGTCTGTGGCTCCCCTGAGAGCTTGCGGAGCTCTGCCCCGGTTCCCAAGAAAATGAAAGAGCAGGGAACAGGAGGCCCAGGTGGAGGGGGGGGGGGGAGCATTGTTTCTGATAAGCAAGCCAGCCACTAGTGCTTCAGGGGTGTTTCTGTTCTCCTTCCAGGAGTTTCCAAGCACTTGTTTCCATGACAGAGCTGGTCCTCGCTACACCCCAAGAAATGGCCATCAGTCAACCCCCCAAACCAGATGGCTTCCAGTGGCTGATTCTCCAGGAGCTCGCCACCCCGGGGGTGGGGTACAGTGGGGGGCTTAGCTCCAGGTTAGAAGGGTGTCTCGGGACCATAGTCCTGGGGGCTCTGCCAGTCTCTTTCAGACCAGGAACTCTGATCTTCTTCATGTTCTTGACTTTTGTTCTCCATTTTTCCCTCTCTTTCTGCACCCTGGCTTTGATTTGATCTGTAGGACCGGTGTGTCCTACAAAATGCACACACACACACACACACACACACACACATGTGCGCGCGCAAGCATACATAATGACCTGCTGAACTGACTTGCACCTGGAGTTGTGAAAACGCAACACGATCTTACACGTTAAGGTCGCACAACTCCGTGCTCCTACCTCATCTCAAGTCCTCTCAGATTTTCCAAATTGAGGCCAAAAAAAAGTGTCTAAAACCCAGCTTGATCATGAGGCTTCAAGGTACCTCTGAGTCTGGGTGGGCTTGACCCCCCAACCTTTCAGTGAGCAGCCAAGCTAGTTACCACCCGCACCACCCAGGGCTCTTCTGCCATGTAGGGAGGGGCAGCTAAAACACTGCAGCAGACGAGCCCACGGGAAGCCCATCCATGGGGCATAAGTGAAGGGCGAGAAGCGGAGGTTTCACTCAGCACACACCTCGCCTGACGGAAAACATGGCTGTTTCATCAGTGAAGCGCAGGCTACCAGGGCCCAGAATCCACAGGGCAGCGACGGATGTGGCCCCAGCCGCTCCAGGGTGCTTGCTGGGCTAGCCTAGGGGATTTGATCGTGCTTTACTCTTTGCTACAGAGAAAATATTTTCCCAAGGGACTTTAAAACTACACCCCACTTTTAAGTTGGGACTAACTTGAGCGGGGTACCTCTAGAGCTGTATAGAAATGTTTGATTCTCGCTGCCATCGAGTCAATTCTGACTCGTGGTGACCCCTTAGGACATGGTAAAACCGCTGCCCCTGTGGCTTTCTGAACCTGTAACTCTTTATGGGAGCAGAAAGCCTCATCTTTCTCCCAAGGAGTAACTCCTGGTTCCAAACTGCTAACCTTACGGTTGATGCCACATGGAACCCACGACAGCTCTTCATTGCCCAATGAAAATTGACTTAATGTACAAAATACTGCTTTAGGGAATAATCAAGATAATCAAAGCCAACCCAAACCCACCACCATGGAGTCGGTTCCAACCCTCGGGGACCCCTGAGCAGAGTAGAGCTGCTCTTTGGCGTTTCCCAGGCAGCAAACCTTTAGGGGAGCAGACCCCCTGACATTCAAGCAGCTGGTGGTGAGCGGCCGGTGCTCCCCCCACGGCCCCCCGACCGCCACAGCTCCTTCATACAACTCCCCATTCTTTTTTTTTTTTAATCATTTTATTAGGGGCTCATAGAACTCGTATCACAATCCATACACACATCGATTGTGTAAAGCACATTTGTACATTCATTGCCCTCACCATTCTCAAAACATTTCCTCTCCACTTAAGCCCCTGGCATGAGCAACTCTTCATTCTGACTGCCTTAATAAACCATCGCTCATCTGTCACGCTGTCATACTGTGGTGGCTTGCCCATTCCAACAGCACGTGGAACCCATCGAAGGTGCCTGGCCCAAGCCAGAGCCTCGTCGATTGCCTCAGATGGGTGTGCACATTGGACAGTGAGTAAAGGAGAGTGAAGAAGAGTCAGGGCGTTGGTGTCGGGCCGAGTACCGTGGGGTTGCAGAGAAACCAACCACTCTGTCTTGTCGAAGTACAGCCAGAGAGTGCATCTTGGAAGCGAAGATGACAAGACTTTGTCTCACATACTTTGGACATATTCTCCAAAGCCAGTCTCTGGGGGAAAGACAGCATGCCTGGTAGGGGGTCAGTGAAAAAGAGGGAGACCCTCAATGTCTCACTGGGCTGGAGGGACGCAGTGGTGGTTGCAACAATGGGCTCAGACAGAGGGACTTCTGGGAGAACAGCCCAGGATGGGACAGGGTTCTGTTCTATTGTACATCAGGTCACTATGAGTCCGAATCAACTCGACGGCACTTAGCAACAACTAAAACGTTTCAGAAAAGTCTATCAGTGTGATCATTGGTATTGTTTTCCCTGCCAAGTTCCAGGGAGGATTGCTGGATGTGTGCAGCTGTTTTTAAAGTGCTAGAGATTCACATCTTGAGCTTGACCGTCTTAAAACGCCTTTGATTTCATCTGCTGCTGCTGCTGGTTAACACTTTTCTCCTTCAATTCTGACATCCTTGTTCTTCTTCTCCCGGGATTCCTTCAGGACCTCGGCTCGCATTCTGAGGACTGGATATATTTTACAGAACCAGGAAACTTAGGGTCAGAGGCTCTTAGGAATCACAGAGTCGACAAACATGAATCAGACACAGTAGGGCTGGTTGAATATTTGATCAATGGGTCATCCGCAGATGACACCCTTGAACAGGGCCCACTGGTGCCCGGAAAATGCCCGAGCGTGTCTGAGCACAGAGAAAGGTGAGGAGAAGATGCGACAAAATTGTCTTCAAAGGCTGGGCTTTAGCTGCAGAACAATTGAGGTGCATCGTTTGATAAACACGCAGTTTCAAAGAATGCATGGCTTCTCCAATTAAAATACCATGCAGATGCGTAAGGCTGAGCCATGCCAGCTGAAAGTGCGTCAAAAGGAAGCCAGGAGGAATTTCAAAGGAAACCATTTCGAGTTGAGGGCCCTGTTTGTGATCCTGATGTTTTCTTCCTTGGTAATTCAGGGACACGGGCTGTTGAGAAAGACAGCCAAAAAGAAGTTAATGAAATTTGATTTTTTTTTTTTTAATTTCTTTCTAGGAGAACGCTTCTCTGGAGTTTTCACTGGGGTGAGAGACAGTCTTACTGGACCACTGCTGACGAAGCACGGGAGAAAAGGCTGGCGGTCCCAGGTGCCTACAGCTCATTTACATATACCTCATTTAAAATTCCTGAGAACTCTTCGAAGGAGGTCAGCCACCAATAACAGAGACCCAAAGTAGCAGTGGTCTAAAGAAAGCAATAACTCCATGGGGAAGAGGCAGGTTTGAGGCCCAGCCAATGCACCTTGTGCAAAGCCACCACCCGTCTGCCAGGGGAGCCCTTGTATTGTTCTGAGGCTAGCAGGTTTCAGCAGAGCTTTCAGACTGGGGAGACAGGCCTGGCAAGGTACTTTGGAAAATCAGCCAATAGAGAACGTTATGAATCACAATAGTCTGACCCAAGAGCAGCCAATAGCAACAAAATGGAACAAATTAACTTTTCCGTAACATAAAAAACTGGTATTAGAAGGTCCAGGGCTTGTGTGGCGGAGCTTGTGTCGGGAACATACATTTCTTCTGTCGGCTTAATCCAGTACACATGCCCATTGTGCGTCCCTAAAGCCACCTCGTGTCCTAGATGGCAGCTTCATCTACAGACGTTACCACGGCAAATCCACACCATGGACTGAGTGAGGCGAAGGAAGAGAAAGGGGAACACCCCTTGGAAGTTTCACACCCGGCACTTGCTTACACCCCATTGGCCAGAATCTAGTCACATGGCTACAAGAGAGCTCAGCTACACGGAACTGCAAGGGAGGCTGGGAAGTGAGCTCGTTATGTGAGGAGCCCGACGGGCGGAACGGATCACGGGAACAATGAGCAATGTTTGCCATAAGTAGATACTGCACCTACTTCTGTCTTACCAACGACTTTGTTATCCAGAAACTACTATCGGACAATTTTGTACGCTAATTCCATACATCTGAAAGAAACAAACACCAAGGTGCAAGGCAAGCGAAATGCTGGCTGTGATGGTTAAGTTTATGTCTTGGCTTGGCTGGGCCACGATTCTCAATGGTTTGGCAGTTCTGTAACGATGTAATTTGGCAGTTATGCAATGCGGTAGTCTTTGTCCATTTTGTGATCTCATGTGGTCATCCTCCATTCTCACATAACAACCTGGTCTTTGGAACCTAAGGGTGTCAGTAAGTGAGGGGGCGGTGTCTTGGTTTCCTGACTGCTGTTTCCCTGCGTGCTGTTTGTGGATCGCAGCAAAATGAGATTCTAGACAATGTTGCTCTGTTCTCTGTTTGCCATGATGTTGCTTATCGGTCCAGTTGCGATCGGTTGTGTTGTCTTGACTTAGGGGTGCAGTCCATATGGAAAGCAGAAGTCTTTAATCTCCATGAGCAAGAGCCTTCCGACCTCTTCAGTCAGCAAGCAAGGTCGTGCCACCTACATATTGCAGATTGGTTGTAAAGGTTACTCTAAACCTTGACATTTAAAGATTTTTAAATTTAACATCTCCGATCTTGATGTCGCCTTCTCCCTCAGATGGTGCTGCGTCTCAGTTTCTCTGCCC
>NW_022103901.1:37683536-37684792 GCF_000313985.2 Echinops telfairi | reverse complement strand
GCTGGGCCACGATTCTCAATGGTTTGGCAGTTCTGTAACGATGTAATTTGGCAGTTATGCAATGCGGTAGTCTTTGTCCATTTTGTGATCTCATGTGGTCATCCTCCATTCTCACATAACAACCTGGTCTTTGGAACCTAAGGGTGTCAGTAAGTGAGGGGGCGGTGTCTTGGTTTCCTGACTGCTGTTTCCCTGCGTGCTGTTTGTGGATCGCAGCAAAATGAGATTCTAGACAATGTTGCTCTGTTCTCTGTTTGCCATGATGTTGCTTATCGGTCCAGTTGCGATCGGTTGTGTTGTCTTGACTTAGGGGTGCAGTCCATATGGAAAGCAGAAGTCTTTAATCTCCATGAGCAAGAGCCTTCCGACCTCTTCAGTCAGCAAGCAAGGTCGTGCCACCTACATATTGCAGATTGGTTGTAAAGGTTACTCTAAACCTTGACATTTAAAGATTTTTAAATTTAACATCTCCGATCTTGATGTCGCCTTCTCCCTCAGATGGTGCTGCGTCTCAGTTTCTCTGCCCGACCTTCACATTGAACGAGCGTGGCGAAAGCTGTTAACTGCACGGTGCTCTCTTATTCTGTCTAAAGGACTGCCTCCTGGTGTGTGTGCAGGTGCTGCAGGGGCACGAGTCAGTGTTTCAGGGCTCCAGGTTCTTCATAATACTATCTGTAGTTTGTTATGATCTATCAGCCCAATGCCATGGTGTAGTCAATAAAACATAAGTAAACGTCTTCCTGGTATTCTCTGCTCTCGGCCAAGATTGCCATGCGGCATCAGCAATGATACCCCTCCTTCTACATCCTCTTCTGAATCCAGCTTGACTTTCTGCCAATTCCCTGGGATGTCTTGCTGCAACCAGTTTTTAATTATTCACCAGCAAAATGTTACTTGCATGTCATTATAATGATACTGTGTGATCATGTCCACATTTTCTTGGAACATCCTCCTTTGGAACAGGCACAGACAGGGATCTCTTCTAGGTAGCTGGACAAGAAGCTGTCTCTCAAAAATCCTGGATATCAGCCTTGGGAATCCTATGGGACAGTTCAACTCGACAGCAATCAGTTTGGGTTTTGAGAAGTAAGCAGGAGGTGCATGTTGGACTCCAGGCCAATGCTCCTTCTGCACAACCACACCCCATCCGTCAGCACAGGCTTGCATGTTGCTAGAACGCTGAACAGGGTTCCAGAGCGCTCAGATCTCTAAGAAGAAAGTCCTGGTAAGCGACTTCTGAAAATCAGCCAATGAAA
>NW_022103901.1:37679292-37681678 GCF_000313985.2 Echinops telfairi | reverse complement strand
ACAATATTCTGTTAGACTCCACAGATGTTGGCTGCCAGGCCTTCACTGCTACTCTGCCTTGGTCCAGCAGCTCTGCTGAAACTAAGTCCACCACGGTATTTGCAATCACAGTGGCATAGCTTCCAGCCTCACTGCAACACACAAGCTGACAGGCAGATGGCAGAAGAAGCCACTGGCTGATCAATGGAATGGGAGAGCCTGGTCCTTCCAGAAAAGGACAGAGGGAAGAGGCACAATACCCCAGGGCAACGGCAAGGCGCTGGTTCACATGGAGGGAGAAGGCAGGCAGCATGTCTCCTGGCCATGACTGCCAAAAGGAGGTCCCAGCAGGGGAAGGTGGGGCGGAGAGAAACCTGCAGGAGCAAAGGTACTGGGGGTGGGGAGGGGGCAGAGCAGCTAGTGCACAGTAGACTTAGGGAGAGTGACCTGAATGGAGCTGGACGAGGTGGGAGGAGGGCAGGTACCAGCCCGTGAAGGGTCATGGGCAGGGAGTACACAGTCAGCTCAATACCTGGGGAGGTTTGTGTTTCTATTCACAGGGCTTTGTCTCAATTAAGGAACCTGGTAGCGGTTACCCACTGAGCTGGTACTCACAAAGTCAGTGGTTCGAAATCACCAGGGGCTCCAAGGGAGAGAAAGACGAGGCTTTCTACTTCCATAAAGAGTGACGGTCTCAGAAACCCACCGGGGCAGTTCTACCCTGTCCTCTAAAGTCACAAAGAGCTAGAATCGACTCAATGGCAGGTAGTTTTGCCGCATGTGCTTTGGCTTTGCTCTCAGGAGATGCCACTCCCTAGAGAAGGGCACCACACTTGGTAAAGTAGGTCACCAGAAAAGAGGGAGATCTTCAAAGAGATGAACGGACACCGTGGCTGCGGCCATGGGCTCAGACGTGGTCACAAGTGTGAGGATGACGCAGGACCAGGCAGTGTTTTGCTCGGCTGTACAGCAGGTTGCTGCAGTTGGAGGACCAAGGACTGAGAGTGGGCATTTGTCATACTTTGTGTAAGCACCTTCCTGCTTATTTCAAGGTCTTGACCTTTGACCTGCCATCTTTGTAAGGACCTGACTGTGCATCACCCATTAGCCTGTCAGCTCGGTGCACGCAGAACCATGTCTAGTCTAGCTACCAGGGTTGCCCGGCACCAAGTACGGTGTCTGGGCCACAGTCAGAGGTCAATGAATACCTTAGCCTGAGTGTCTTCATCTGGACCTTTGTCTAAAGCTGAGACAAGATTTGGACCATTGAATCATGAAGGAGCACCTGGAAGAGTGGATGAGCACCTGGATGCCTGGATGTGCACCTGGAAGAGTGGATGAACTTGGGATACCTGGATAGGCGCATCCACAGATGAGCCTCAAAGAGTTGAGAAATCTCCCAAAATGCATCCATGTGTATTTCTTCAGGGAGAGATGTCTGTGGCTTCCATGAGATTTTCAAAGGGTCTATGCCAATCTCCTACTCCTCTCCCCCATCCTAAAAATTGAAATCCTAAAATATCACTAACCAGGTCAATGGGCTCACACTTCACAGGGCCTGGGAATCACCTGGGGAACATATATAATTCTAGGTACTACTAGCACACACACACATGCCCCACAAGGTCTGAGTCAGGAAATTTGGGATGAGCCCTGGGATCTTACCAAGAGCCTCCCACCAGGTGATTCAAGGCCACAGTTAAAGAAACACTGCCCCAGGCTCCCCTCAGTCACACAGACAAAACTTGATAAAGCAGTCTGAAGGATTTTTCTAGGTTGGTGTGCTCAGAGGTTTCCAGAAAGCTGCAGTGGGCAGGGAGGAGGGGCTGGGGCAGTGTCTGATAAGAGGCTGCAGCCAGGCAGGCGCCCTGCAGCAAGCAGCCTCCAGATGGCAGAGCCTGGCCAGAAATGAGCCAGGGAGCCACCCCAGGGGACACGTGAAAGAGGGGAAGGGTGTTTTTACAAGGAGACCCCCACTGCCTTAGGGGTAGAGGGGTAAGGGAGAAGCCCAGGGCTATAACAGCCCCCACCCCTTATTTGCCCGTGTAGTCTAAGCACGCTGACTTTGTTCATTTGAGTGTTTGACTTTTCCATCACAATGACTGAACAGCAATGCAGTCAATTCTGACTTGTTAGGGGCTTCCACATTGGCTCTGAAAACCAGGGGCCCATAGAGCAACAGGCTGAAACACCACCGGCTCCTGGGCCATCCTCACAATGGTTCCTGTGCCTGAGCCCCTTGTTGAGACACCGTGTCATCCTTCCTCTTTGCTGCAGCCCCTCCACAGTACCAGCATGAGGCCCTTTCAGGGCCGGGCCTCTCCCGCACCAGGTCCAGAGTATGTGAGCCTCAGCCTTGCCATCCTTGCCTCTCAGGAGCATCCTGGCTGGACCTCTTCCAAGACAG
>NW_022103901.1:37677365-37678721 GCF_000313985.2 Echinops telfairi | reverse complement strand
CGATATTAGCCCATATGTCTGATACTAGTCTATAAATCCCTCTTCTGACACACACCACACATGCAATGATGCCGCATGTAGGAAGACAACAGGCCCGTGGATGGAAAGTCTTGTGGATCCAGTGGTGGTGGAGGCATCTCAGCGCTGGTGTCAGTCTCCACGTGGCTCCTCTAGCTCCAGGGCTCTGGGTCCATCAGCAGAGATCCATGTGGCTTGTCAACAGAAATTCATAACACAGAGTGTGTACCACCTCCAGGGAGGAAGATAGGAGTTCCCAGAATCCTCAGGAGAAGGCCATGCCCACACAGTGGCCTCATTGGCTATGACCTGATTGACAGGCTACACCCCACCCCTTCACTGAAGTTGACAGGTTATGTGACTGCCACAACACTGAAGGCTGCAGAGGTAGCTCTTCATCAGCAAGTCCTTCAAGTCCTCCTCACGTTCAAAAGGCAGAGTTGTGTCAGCTGCATACTGCTGGCGGTCAATAAGACTTCCTCCAATCTTGGTGCCACATTCTCCCTCATATAATCCAGCTTCTCTGATGATTTTCTCAGCATACAGGTTGAATAAGGATGGTGAGAGGATACAACCGTGACACACACCTTTCCTGATGTTAAATCATGCAGTATGCCCTAGTTCTGTTTGCACAACTGCTTCTTGATCCACATACACGTTCCACATGGGCACAATTAAATATTCTGGAATGCTCATTCTTCTCCAGGCCACCCATAGTTAGTTATGATCCACACAGTCGAATGCCTTGGCTTGGTCAATGAAACACCCGATACTCGTGGACCCTCTAATTCACCAAACCTGGTGCCCTCCTTCAGCAAGTGATCCTCTCTGTCACGTGTCCAAAGTGAGGATGCCAGACCATGCACTGTGGTGATCCCCAGCTTGTCACTGGTTGATTTCTCAGAAGTGGCTTGCCAGGCCTTTTTTCCTAGTCTGTCTTTGTCTGGAAGTTCTGCTGAAACCAGTCCATGCACCTCGGTTGACCCTGCTGGAGGCAGGACATAGGCTCACTCCCTGGGAGACATCGCAGCTGACAAGACACATGGAGCTAGGTCAGTGCCCTGGAACTGGAGGAGCCAGGGGGAGACCCACGCCAGTGCTGAGATGCTTCCACTGTCATTGGATCCACAAGACTTTCCACCCACTGGCCTGTGATCATCCTGCATTCGGTGTAATTGCATGTGTTTCATGAGTCTGAAGAGGACATTCTTTTTTAAATCATTTTATTGGGGGCTCGTACAATTCTTATCACAATCCATACATCCCTCATGTCAAGCACATTTGTACATTTGTTGCCATCATCATTCTCAAAACATTTGTTTTCTACTTGAGCCCTTG
>NW_022103901.1:37645703-37675961 GCF_000313985.2 Echinops telfairi | reverse complement strand
TCTCTAGTCTACCCAGACTGACACATGGGCCTTCCTCTTTTTCACTTCCTCCCTCCTTTACCAAGCATGCTGTCCTTCTCCAAGGACTGGTGTCTCCTGACAACATGTGCAAACTACAAGGGACCAAGTCTCACTCTGCATCCTTGCCTCTAGGGAGAATTCTGTCTGTATTTCTTCCAAGACAGATTTGTTTGTTCTTTTGGTAGCCAATAGTATTTTCAATATTCTTCACCAGCACCACCTAGGAACTCTATAAGTCTTAGAAAGCATTAAATTCATCTGAGCTCTCAAACAATTTGAAACTATTAACACACCCACATTTGACAGATGAGGAAGCTGAGGCAGAGAGACTTTCCCAGGGCCACAGCTTCAGCTCAGAAGTGGTGGTTCAAACCCAGATTATATTCCCAGGGCTTCATTCCATCAGCTGAATTGATCTTTAAACAGCTTTCTCAAAAGTGCTCAATGGGCTGTTTTCGCAGAGAATTTCACTGATATGATGATACTGAAAAGGCATGACTGAGCCATTAAACAAGCTATTGTCTCTCTGGGGCTTTGGCCCAGGAAACACTGCCCTTTGCTTGAAAGGAATAAAAAACTGAGGGAAGCGTGTCAAATGACCCCAATGTCACATTGTGCCCTGGGTCACAAGCTCCATGGGGCCAGGAACATGCCTTGTTGGATGGTGGAAGGAGTTAGCAGGCAGGAAGAGAGTCTAGACTCTAGAGAGAGAAATGTCCTCCCTGTCTGAGTCCCTCACCCTGTCTGAACATCAGTTTCAGAGTTCGACTCCTAGTGAGCCTCTGGGGTATGGAGAACTGTCACAGGCTCTCCGGATAGGCTATCGTTACAAAGGCCAACTGGCACATCTTTCTCCTGTGGACGCTGGTGGTACAATCTTAAATATTGGGAGCCCTGGTGGTGTAGTGGTTACAAGTTGGGCTGCAATCTGTATGGTCAGCAGTTCAAAACCCACAGCAGTACTGAGGGAGGAAAACTGGACTTTCTACTCCCATAAACAGTTACAGTCTCAGAAACCCACAGGGGTCCACTGTGAGTCAGTATTGACTTGATTGGGGTGAGTGATCTTAAATATAATTTAGGGAGAACATTTATGAGACTTTTTTTCCATTATTAAGTCTTTTTTTTAAATAATTTTATTGGGGGCTCATACCACTCTTATCACAAAACATACATACATCCATTGTGTCAAGCACATTTGTACATTGGTTGCCGCCATCATTTTCAAAACATGTTCTTTCTAATTGAGCCCTTGGCATCAGCTCATTTTTCCCCTCCCTTCCTCACCCTCCCTCTCTCACGAACTCTTATCAAGTTATAACTCTTTATAATTTTATAAATTGGTATTATTTTTTCATGTCTTATATTGACCAAGGTCTCCCTTCACCCACTTTTCTGTGTCCATCCCCCAGGGAGGGGGTTATAAGTTTAACATTGTGATCGGTTCCCCCTTTCTCCCCTCACCTTCCCCTTACCCCCTCCTGGTATTGCTACTCTCAATATCTGTACTGAATTCCCTCATTTATTAAGTCTTAAAAAGCATAAAGACACATTATCCTAATGAAGGAGGTCATTAGCATGAGGTCAAATGGCATCCAAGGTTTGCTGAGACACAGAGCTTTATAAAGGGCACAGGAGGGCAGAAGAAGTGTACGATTGGTGGCAGACCAATACATCACAGCTCCAGGTGGGGCCACAGAAGCAGGAATAGAACCATGATTGGGACCCGTAAATCATGTTAGACAGAAGGGTTAACCAGATTGATCCAGCGCCTTCCAACCAAAGCAGTCAGGGCCAGACTGATGGGGCGTGACTCATGACTAAGGGCCTCCCTGTGCTGTCCCTAGAATGTCCGGTGACTCACATAAGGACACACCCAGGCAAACCCTTCAGAGAGACTGCCCCTTCCCGGGCTGGTGGGAGCGGGATGGAGGTAGTCCACTCTCCCAGGCCTTCTGCCTGAGATTATCTACATCCTTGGCTCCTTGGTCAGAACACATTCAATCTATGTGAGCTTGATCTGTGTGAGGACTGTCCGTGGATGTTGTGCTGTCCCTGTCATCCGTAGCCTTTTGCAAACTGGGGTGTTCAGAATTTCAGCTCATCAACCACTTAGGAACCATTGTGCTGCCAGGACTCGCCAAACCAAGGGAAACTTCACTGCCGTGGAGTGGATTTCGACTCAGCGGTCCCATAAAAACACATCCGGACTCCCTGCCACTGAGTGGGTTCCGACCCACAGTGACCCTGCGGGTCAGAGTAAACCTGCCCTAGCGGGCTTTCCAAGGTTGTAGCCCACTTTACAGGAGAAGACAGCCTCATCTTTCTCCCGAGGAGCAGCGGATGCGTTCGAACTGTTGTTCTTAGGGTTAGGAGCTCAGTGCTTAATCCAGTGTGCCACCAGGGTTCCTTAGGGGGACCCGTAGCATAGCGTGAAACCACTCACAGGGTTTCTGAAGCTGTAAATCTTGACCGAAGCAGATCAGGCTAGTGGTTTCAAACCGTGGACCTTCGTGGGCGGAAAAGGCAGCTGCGCACTGACTCCTTAGCGGAGGCTACAGAATGGCGGGACATGCAAAGGGAAATAGATGGCGGCTGCTGGGCCCAGGCTGGCCTGAGCTCCACTGTGAGCACGTCATACCTTCTTCGTGTCGGTCGTCTCCTCCTGCCCTCCTGCTTACCCAGGAGGCAGCAGAGCAGTGGCTGCACCGAGCCCTGCGCTGTCTTCTGCCCGGCGCACAGGCGGCGGATGGAGCCCAGCTACAGCTGCGGCCCAGGCAGGGCCTTCTGAGCAAATGCCCGGAAGGGCAGCCCCAGGGTGGCCCCAGGACCCCCATCCAGGGGAGCGGGCTCTAGACCGAGAGAATAAACTCTGGACAGTCCTCCCTCGGAACCCCAACTCCAGGGCTGGGGAGAGGACCCATTTTAGAGGTGTGCAAGGTTGGACCCAGGGAGCTGGCCAGCTGGCTCTGAAGGAGGCTGAGGTGGGGAAGTGGGCACACTGTCCTCCCACCAGGCTGGCAGTAAGAGAGAGTCGATTCGGATGAGGACAGGGTAGGAGGGCACTCTTTATGTCTTTCCCCCTCACAGTGACTGCTTTGAACCGCTCACCTTGTGGTTCGCACCCTGGGCCTCCTGAAGGAAGGACTCCTCGGGTTTCTGAACGTGGGCGGGGGTTCATCTGTCCCTGGCACTTCAGGTGAGGCGGACACGGGGCTGGCCGTGAAGGCCCAGTGGGCACCGTGAGCTAAACAAGCTAGGGCGGTCTGTCCTGCCAATGTCGCTCCAGAGGAGGAAGTGGCCCGGACGCAAGGGCAGCCAGGTCCCTCTGCCCACTGCCCGGCTTCAAAGCCCGCCTCCGGAGAGGCGCCACCAGCGCAGGCGCCGCCCAGGAAGGCTGTCCCTTTAAGGCTCCGGTGGGCGGGCCCAGCTGTTTCCAAGGATCTGCTGCCCCGCCTTCCAAATTCCAATTTCCCGGTCCAAACAGGAAGTGAGTCGCGGCCCGGGAATGCGGCTCGCAGCCCGGGGCGTGCTCCGGCGGCCCGGGGTTCCCTGCGCCCCGGGGCGCGGGCGGGGACGAGGTTTCCGCGTCCACTTGCTGGTAAACAAACGAGTGACGAGTGACGCGCGTGCGGCTGCAGGGGAAGAGCTCCTCCCAGGTGACCAAGGTCAAGCTCGGAGCGGGCGGCCAGTGTGGAGGTGGCCGCGCGCCGGACGACAAGTGGGCTCTCAGCCCGGCGGGGAGCTAACCTTGGCCCCCACCCCCCCACCCTCTCTCCCCGAGGGTGCAACGCGGCCGAGGTCACCTGCCCCAGGAGCTCCCCGAGCCGGGGCAGAAACGCACTGGGGTCGCCTTGGGAAGAAGGGGACACGGCGCGGGCGGGCCGAGTTCAAGGCCCTACTTACGCTCTGCTTCCGGGACAGTAGGTCTGTGTGTGCTTCCTGAGCCATCCACGCCTTCGTGCAGGAATGGTCTCTTGTGGACATGCAGAATTTCTTGGGTGAAAAATACAGTCAGAGGGTTCTGGAAGCAGCCATCAATAAATCAAACGCCCATATTGAAAGAAAAAAAAAACTGCCACTGAGTCAATACTGACACAGTGAGCGGATAGGACAAGGTAGAACTGCCCCTGTGGGTTTATGGGAATAAAATGGCTCATCTTTCTCGCTGGGAACACTTGGTGGGTTAGAACTGCTTACTTGCAGTTAGCAGCCCAACAAGTAACCTGAGCCTGATGGACAGTACCGGGCTGTCCCCCAGTTGGAATTGACTGAGTAGCAGTGAGTTTTGCAGTGCTGGGTCCCTAGGGAGAAAAGAATTGATGTAGCTGAGGGCTGAGACCTGAGGGTTGTCTGCTGCAGAAAGGTCGCCGTGTGATTCCTAAAGGCGATGGGGTGAGATTTTTAAGATGCAATACAGATACTGTACCTCTATACATTTGGGGCTTTGCATTTCTAAAAGCCGCCTCCATCCTAATGACTACTGAAAATTGGTCTGGTTTTCAATAAGACCAACTCTACTTTCCAACTCATTGATAAGATCATGTCTTGGAAGAATGAGAGACAGGATGCTCCTTAAAAGCGAGGAAGCAAAATAAATAAATAAAAGCGAGGAAGCTCGGCCTTCCTCTCTCTCTACTAACTTTGGATGTTATCGAGAGAGAGCAGTCTCTGGAAACACCTTCATGACCAGGAAAGTAGATGGGGAGCAAAAAAGGGAACAACCCTCATTGTTTGACATGGGCTGCCACAGTGAGCCCAGGCATAATGGTTGTACGGGTGGCACAGGCCTGGGGCGTGATTCCCTCTGTTGTACTGTGGGTCACTATGAGTCGGAACGCACTCAAAGGCACCCAACAACCAAACTCTGATGGAAGCAGGCTGCCACAGCCTCCTGAGGAACAGCTGATGGGGTTTGAACCCATGCCTTTCAGCTGCAGCTGAACCACTGTACCACCAGGGCTCCCTATAGATGTCAGTGAAGATGACATAATGCTGGCTGTAACATCCTGGGCTGAAGTCACTGAAGGGTCCTGCCCCATCTACCTGGAAGGTAGCCCCAGTTTCAAACCCACTGCCTCCAAGCCCCACTAGGGTAACTGCGGCTGTGCATCTCAGGCCTACCCAGCCTGAGAGAGCCAGATCAACACCCTGCCTCTCCCGCCACCCCTGGCATTTTCCCAGATGTCAACAGTCTGCCTGCCCAGGAGCACGTGTCAGCAGCTGGAGGGAAGCCCAGTGTGGTGGACGCTCCAGGCAGCCCATCCCGTGATGATTTAAAAGGACCTCACTTGGCTCTTGTGGATTCTGGGAAGACAAGGCAACTGCAGCATTGCAGGAGCCCACCTGTTGCCCCTTGGTGCACCCAGGTTAAGTAGAGGGGTTGAAGCAGTGACTGACTGGCTGGCTGGCTGGGGACAGGCTGTTGCTTGGTGGTGGGGTAAGCTGGGAGACTCTCAAGCTGTGCCTGGATATGTTCCCTCAATCAGCACAGCCCTGTCATGTGTCCCACAGAGCTCACTGCACCCCATCCTTCTCCCACAGGTTCCTTCAGTGCCAGCCCCAAACCCAGATGCAGCACTGACAGCCTACAGGCAACCTGCAACTCACCAGGCCACCTTGTAAACAACCCTCTTATTGCCTAGTATAGTGGGATCCTTGTGGGGGTCAGCAGTTCGAAACCACCCACTGGTCAGAGGTAGAACGATGAGGCTTTCACTCCCATAAAGAGTTGCAGTCTTAGAAACCTACCGGGGCAGTTGTACTCTGCCCGTCTGAGTCTATGGCAGTGAGTTGAATTTTGTTTTCTGTGTTTTTTTTTTTATAGCAGGAAAGAGCTGAGGTTGGCAGTTTGAACCCTCCAGCTGCTGCTTGGGAAAACGTCAAGGCTGTCTGCTCTTATCAGGATTTAGCCCGGGAAACGCAGGATGACCCTGCCCTATAGGGTCCAGTGGGTTTATAGCTGGGAAAGCCTGACTTCAAATTGGTGCATTCTAGGGCAAATCCTGTGGAGAATTTGCCTTTCCACCTCAGCCCCGATCTCCTAGTGGTTACTCGTTGGGCTGCTAACTTCAAGGTCGGCAGTTTGAAACCACCAGCTGCTACAAAGGAGAAAGATAAGGCTTTCCACTTCTGTAAAGAGTTAGCAATCTCAGAAACCCTCAGGGGCAGTTCTCCCCTGTCCTGTAGACAGAACAGACTGATGGCAGTGAGATGCCAGATCTACATTTTAACTAGACCCACCCCCGGTGAGGTAGTTCCTGGGTCACAAGTTGGATCCTGGTGATTGAAGGCTTCTGGTGAGATTGTGTACTGCAGGCAGGCATTCCAGAAGTCCCTTTTGTGGGGCAAGCATTTTGGCAACCTGGCTGCACCAAGACTTCTGCAGTGGGACCCACAGCATGTACAGGGAGTGCCAGGACTGAGCACCACAGTGCCGCCACTCAGTGCCACCTCACCATGAGTGCTTGGCACTGTACCTCCACCCACTCCATCCAGAACATGAAGGTGGAAGCAATCTCAGTCATTGTGCCATCAAGCAGTTCCAGGCTCCAGAATAAAATTCTGGCTGCCCCATGGGGCCCTACATTGTGGCTGGCACAAGCACCTTCTAGCCCCTCTCCCACCCCAGACCCACCCAAGAAGTGCTTCAGGAACTAGAGCATGAGACAAATCCTGCTCCGTGTGATTCTCACGGAGGTGATTCCAACAGCTAATCTCCACCCCTAAGGTATAAATTGTTGCTCAGGAATATCTGCCTATGGGGTGCCTGCCATGAGCTGTTGCTGGCAGGAGGCTTGAGTTTATGTGTCTCTATGAGGAGTTGCTGCTGGAGGGCTGCCAACGTGGGTACAAGTGTGACGCCTGTCCTGTCCGAGCGAGGACAGGCTCTTCCCTTTTCTGCAGTGCCCATCGTCTCCACGCCGGTCGCATTTGGGCTGCACGGACAGGTGACCACCAACAGCACCGGCAACAGTTTTGGGAGAAGTCAGGTAGACACTTCCTTGCATGTTCTGCCAAATGGGTAGGGGGTGATGGGTCTCAGCATCTGATCTGATTTCTTAAGTCCCCTGTCTTCCACCCTCTGACCTCGGTGTGGGACAGGGGTGGGAGAGCCAGTGGTCTATTTTAAACATGCCCTCAAGGTGTTGTAGTCCAGCCAGATCCCGGAGAGGCCATGTCCTGGGACACAGCTACTGGGTCACTCCCAAGCAGCTCAGACTCACTGCAGCCCAGGGCTTTGTGGGTACAGCCCTCCTGCAGGTCACAGGTACAAGAACTCTCATCTGTTTGTCTGGGGCACAGCCTGACTGGCTGATTGAGACACAAGCAGGCTGAGCAACAGATCGCACGTGGTGAAAGTGAGGCTGGAGACTGGGGCAGAACTCCGAGCAGGGCGTTTTACAGAGTATAATGGCCACACACGGAGCGCCTCACACCCAAGTCCTCAGCATGTGCCAGACATCATCCCAAGTGACTTCATCTCACCACAAGAGGTGAGCATCACTGATCCCATTTTGCAGAGGCTCCCAGGAGGCTGACCCTCAACAAGCACAGCTGCGAAGGTCTCACGTGAATGCCTAGGAAATGTTCTCCCACTCTAATTTTCAAGTCGCCTTTCCCTCTCTCCAGCAGCCTCCCAGTGCAGGTGCAGGAAGACCAGAATGTCACCTGCAGCTAGGGGGGAACCACCTCCCAAAGGCCAGGTGCCTGTGCTCGGTGTGTCTACCCTACCCCTTGATAAACGAGGGCTTTCTCGCTGCTGTGGACGTCAACGCAGAATGTTTGTGAAACCGCATGGCCGGGGCCACAGGCAGGCCTACACCATGTGAAACAAGGGCAAGTTTTCTATCTACTATAGTCCAATATTTCACTTAACGTGGAAAAACACCCAGCACACAAAACTCATTTCCACTGAGTTATTCCACTTACAGCGACCCTGCTGGGCAGAGAAGTAACTGCTCCCCGGATTCCAAGCCTGTCATCTTATCCTTTTGGTTCACAGCAGGCTGCCCCCAAGGCCCCTGAACTTAACCTGAAAGCCCAAAAGTCCATCAGAGTAGACCCACCCTGAAACTACCAGCACAGGGAGGAACCAGGAAAGGGCCCCACCTCCTCCAGATGCGCCTTAGATAGCACCTGCCCCAAGGACCTATCCTCACAGCTCACAAAGACACCTGGATTGCCACTCTAGAAGTTACCAGCCGAGCCACTGGGCCCCAGGTGCTGCAAGCAGCTGAGGGAACCCAGTGGTGGCAGGCTGCACAGGACAGCGCCATCCAAGACCCAGCCGCTCAGGGAACTGACCTGCCAGAACTGAAGCCTGTGCGGGCAGGCCTCAGCCACGCCAGCTTGGGCTCCGCAGAGCGGCTTTCTGGCTTGAGGGCAAGTGCCAATGAGGCCAGGAAAGCAGGACTTGCCAACCAAAAGCACCCCGTGGTAGTCACTAGAGGTCTGAAAAACAGCTTACCGATGGACCCTAGCCTTCAGAACCACTGCATAGCACTCAAGCTTTACTGGTATGGTTTTTCATCTATTGCGTGCCCATGTAAACACGAATGTAACACACCTTGGAAACTAAAGGGGGAGATCATGCCATTTGCAAAAACCTGTATGCCATGCACGTAATCTTTAAGAATGGAGGCCATGTTCCTGTGGTGTAGAGCCAAGCTAGGGCAGTATAAGATGGGCCACTTTCAGGACTAGAGCTTTCTTTCACGTTCGTCTGCAGTGGCTGCGTAAGAGAAGTGAACTGTCCTGCAGGGGTGCCCCCCAAGTAACCATGCAGACAACCCATTTCCAAGAAAGGGCCTGGGTATTACTGTCCAAACCGATTTTACCTTTGAAGAGGGTCAAGGGCCTGCATTTTCTCACAAGATTGCATTTATACAAACCCTTACATCCCAGCATCCACTGATGAGAGGTGGATTCTAAGTGTAGACCTTAAAGTGTATCAAACTTCCAAAGAATTCAAGTATTCCAGTCACTTAATTTTGCATCACTTTGTCTCCGATACCCACTTTGACAGTGAAACCGAGTCCAGGTTCCCACAAGTAGTGGAGTCCACAGTCAAATCCCGGTGACTTCTTTCCACGGTCCATGGTGAAAAAGCCTACAGAAGTGAAGGTCTCGACACTTGCATCACCTGCTGGTGGACCCTACAGAAGGGAGTGGGACACCTGGCAGTGCCATCTCTCTCACACACACACACACACACATTCACTGCCAAGAGTGATCACCAGGACTGGTGGAGCAGGTGGGACACGTGGGGAGTGGGCAGTTGATGTTCGGGGGAAAGCCATTCAGAAGGGTGAGAATGTTTGCCCAAGTTGAATGTCAACAGACTGAACTGGACATGTACAAGCCTGACGTGGTTTGGGTTCCGGTGGGGGTGGGATCGCCTCTACACTGCTGTAGACACTTCAGTGATCACCTGGTACCACCATGCATGAGGGCTACCTTTAAACTTCGTTGCTGTGCAGCTTCATTGGTACCAGACGCACTTCCTAAATTTGTTTTAACAGTACCAAGTCAGCTGGGGGGAGGGGTGGCACACACACTGGGAACAGCATCAGTGAACCCCCACAGCCATCCAGGCTGCCATAGTGAACTCCACATCAATAGAAGACCCCATTTTCTATTGAAGAACTGCCACTGCCCACCTTCATGAATCCTCCACACCAACCACTGCCATCCCGACTACACAGGAAGGAAGCTAGGCCCCTGCTGTCAGTGTAGTAGGGGAGGAAACCGTTTAAGGCCCAGAATGACACAGCTTGATGTACCAACCGTCCTCACAAAGAATGTTTACAAGATCAGTTCTTGGTCCAACCCTACAGTCATGGATTAGACCAAGTTATCCAGAGATGACCCCAAAAAACAAACCCATTCCTTGGGTTTTATAAAATGATTTATTAGCTTTATGATTGGGGGTGCTAGTGGTGCAGTTGATGCTCCAGCTGGATAAACCACATCCAATAAGTGACTGGGTTTATAACTCAGCCCGATGTTTTCCATTACTTTTGCTCCATAAGTTACCGAACAGGAGAGCTGAGTTTTGTAGAAACCTCAGGCCTGCTCAGGGAGGAGCAGGGCCTAACTACCGGGGGGTGGGGTGGGGTGGGGGGGTGCTACCGGGATGGAGAGAGACCAAGCTTAAGACAAAGTTCTGACCCGCAAAGGCTTAGTCTGTCGTTCTCGAACCCTGAGGACGTGAATAGTACCACACAAACCTGTCATCTGGAGCTCTGTGCTCCAAGCTGACCTGAGGGGGGCCCAGACCAGTCCTCCTCGGCCCAAGTTCTCCAGAGAAGCGTTTCCTGTGGGCCTGTGCTCCAATGGCACCCGAGAGCAAGAGAACAGAGGGGTGCCCCGACACAAATGGCAATGGGAGAGAGGGACAAGGCTCAAGGTTTGTACAAGTTTAATGGAGCCAATGTGAAGGCATATAAATTGGGTTCCGGCAGACAGGAAGACCCGCTTTCTCTACCAAAGAAAATGGCACACAGTTTAGCAAAATTTTGACAACTGAGAGTAAAGGGTACGTATCAGAGCACCGATTTAAACAAAAAATATAAATGGGGTTGGGGAGTATCAAACCCTTTTCATTCATCTTAAGAGGCCAGTGGAGATGACTGACGAGTGCTCCTCGGTTTCAACATCCTTGGGGAACAGCAGCCTTGACCCCTCCTTGAGAGCAAGGCCCCACCCCACTCTAGACTGACACCCAAAGATTGGGGAGAGGGGCAGGGACTTCCCAGGCATGCAAGTCTAGGTCTATTCCAAAGGGAAGGCGACTTACTGAGAGCCATCACAGACCTGCCTGGTGCTCTTCAAAGATGACCTCTTCCTCTATGCTATTCGTGTGGGGGGGAACGGGGGTTCACATCTGCAGTTACCTGACTAGCGTTCCTAATTTCAAGCCTGAAATCCATTTGTTTACATGAGGGCTGGGCCTCTCTTGGGCCCAGAACGCCTAGCTCACCCAGCCTTGCAGCTCCTTTCCCCACTGGCCAGTACACGTTGACAGTGAACTGAGCCAGGGTTCTTCAAACACACACACACACACACAGAGGTGACTAAATGTGGAAGGAATTGCAAACTTTAATAAAGTGCAGTAAGTGAGGCCCGCAAAAATCCTTACACTGATTTGCAATCGTCTTTAAAGGATTAAAAAGTAACTGATAAGGGAGGGCTAACGTGTCTGCAAGGAAACATTTCCACTGTCCTACTTGAAACAGAAGAGGATAGACTAAATGAGTCCCTGACAGGCTGACATCAGCTCTTCCTCTACGGCTATGGTTCAGGTCAAGACAGTAAGGACCAGGATGAAACACGCTCCAAGACATGCATCGCTGTGAGCAGGCTGTTGACTCCAGAAGGGCGCAGTCGCCAGCTTTGCTGTCGTGTCTGCCTAGAGTCTCCGGGATCTTGTGTGTCATTTCACTGACCCCCACCCCTCTTCTGGACCTTGCGTGGGCCCACATTTTGCTCTGTAAGGCTGTCTCTTAAGGCAGCCTCAAGAGACCTCCACCTTATTCCAACACGCACTAAGCAAGTTGGGCTTTCAAAGGCATATCCAACAGGACACCAAGCCCACCCATCCTCCTCCCTCCTCCCACGTGCTCATTTCTGGTGCACCCAAAGGAAGCCCACTCAAGTGTGTGTGCATGCGCACACGCACACACACACCTCTCCCCGCCCACCTGTCACCTTAAGTGTCTGTGCTAACACTTAACCACAGGACAGAAAGTAGGGCTTGCCTGAAAATAGAGGACCAAGGCTATAGATCTGGGGACGGGCCGCAGCGTTTAATGATAATGCTGTTTGGGGCGCACTAGCACACGCCCCTACTCGTATTCGCTCGTGTGTGCGTACATGTACACATACACACACACTGACTCCCAATACCACTGAGTACTGATTCAATAGTAAATATTATTTGCGTGACCATCATAGCACCTCTGTACACCACACAATCACCAGAATTAGAAACTGCTTAGGAAACTGAAAATGGGTTGGGGTTAGAGGGGACTAGTCCGAGGGGATACACCCGCTGCCTGACTCTCTAGAGACCAGGTGCGTGGCACAGTGCTGCTGCTGTACCAACAATGGAAGCCAAATCAGGGTTCGAAACCATTCTGAAAGACTAGCAATACTGTTGAAGCAAAATACTCAACACAGCAGGTAATGGAGAAAAAAAATAAAGCATTCTATAATCAAATAAACATCTGCTATTCCCTTTCCCTTTGAGAATAAATACAGTTAAGGTCACTTTTAGCCTTGGAACGGATATGTGTTTGCCTAGGATAGGATGATCTTGCGAACGACTACACAGTATCTGATGTCCTCTGCTAGGATTCTATGTTTGTTTAAAGAAAGCCGTAGTGACACGAGGCATCTACCGGAAATACCTAGAGAACTTCCTTTTATGGCAACCACTGGAATTCACGCCTTAAACAATGACCACGGGAAGATGGCCTCGTGTCTCCTTTGCGATAATATATGTTGAGGATTCGAGTGGCTTTCAAGCAGCATGGTGGGTGTGGCCGTGGCTGCAGTTTAGATCATTCGGTTGCGTTTATGGGTTGGTGAGTCTGTAATGACATCGCCACACTGGGCTGAGGTGCGCTTTCTAGTGCCACCATTGTCCAAATGGAGTGCCATTTCTTCTGATATGAAAGTGTTCAAATCCATATCATGGAGTCCATTTCTCCTTCGACTAGCATTCGATCCACTGCTTACATGTGTAGGAGAGCCTGGGGTACTCGACCGCACGCTTATACTAGCCATTGCACCACTAAGACCTAGGAAGAAGAAAACAGGTTTTAGAGTTGCTCCATTCATCACCCCTTTTGAAAAGCAACCCACTTCAACACCTGCCACTCCTGCCTTTCATCAGGTCAAGGCCGCCTGGGTCTCGCTCACTCCCACCAGAGAGGGTTCCTGGTAGGAACCACCACCATTCCCCTACAGGCCAGGCTACAATGGGACTGTAACTCTTTATTAGTAGAAAGCCTCCTCTTTTGTTCAGAGTGGCTGGATTGGAACCACTGTCCTTGAAGTTTGCAGGCCAGTATGTAATAACCACACCACCAGGGCTCTCCTGTCCCAACTCAACGTGGTAGCTACTGTGGGCTGTATACAGGTGAAGACATGCTGCTTTTCAGTAGAGCATGCTGGTCACACCAGCATCCGAGAATTGGTGGGAGGGTGAGTGTGTAGAGAGAGAGCAAGATCAACTGGGCTTGTCCAATCTCCCTTTTCTAATAAGGGGGCCAGACTTTCATCATCCAAAATGGTCTATACTATTAAGCCTTGAGAAGCTCATTCAAAATTATGCAAACATGCTGTTAGCCTTCAAAAATAAATTTTTGTATTTGAATCCTCCCAAACCCTGTCCACAGCCCCACCACTCTTAAAATGATGTCAGGGCAACTTGGTCTGAATAATGTGTCCTCAAGCAAGCGGCCCCAAAACAAGCAGGCTCCAAGTTGTCTACAATCTTCAAACGTGGTATGGTGGCAGGCAGAGCCTGGCTTTGCTTTCAAGGCAACACCCCCCCTCCCTGGGGGTGCCCAACCTAACCACCACGCTTAAGAGTGCTGCAGACAACACCTGTGAGAAATCTCTTGAAGATCAGCCCTAGAAGATCAAAGACCTTATGTCACAAACAAGAGATTTCCAGACCTAATTGCCCATGACCCTCTCAGAGTTGAAGTTATACCCCACAATCTAGTCCAGTGGTTCTCAACCTTCCTACAGCCGTGATGGTGTAATACGGTTCCTCATGTTGTGGTGACCCCCCCAACCATAAAACTATTTTTGTTGCTACTTCCTAAGTGTAATTTTGCTACTGTGATGAATCCTGAGGTGTCCTGATGCTGCTCCTCTCAGTCTCTGGCTGTCTCCACTGCTTCTCCCGTCTCAGTGGCCTTGAAGGGCAACTCTTCAGCCCCGCAGGATGGTGTCACCCAAGGTGTTGAACACCTTATAATTCCCAATCCTGTACCCGCAAGGGTAGACAGCTAAGCTCAAAGACCTGTCCACAGATCTAGCTACCAGCTAGGTAACTTTCGCTCCCCCAGCCCTGTGGGGGGCCTAGAATGGGGCTGAGGGAGAACAGTCTTGGGCCAATGTCAAACTGCACATTACAATCACCTGTAAAGTGTTTGTCTAGCACACTGAGCAGTGTGGCCGCCTCATGAATTGAGTTGGGGAGTACCTCCAAGAGCTAGCCCATATTGTCGGGTTTCAAAGCTCCGCTCTTGATGCACTCATCTCACCAGCTCCTTCAAAGACTACCCTCAATCAAGGCTAACCCTTCCCAACTCATTCCTTCACCGTTGGTTTGTTGTTGTTTGAGGAGTCCCCGGGGCACTTCCATCAGGCGGTCTTCTCCCTCATCTCCAGCCCCATCTGACAGGCCACTTGAAGGGAGGAGGCCCCCTTTTTGGTGCTTGGTTCACTAGATACAAGTCTCAGTGAACTCTGCGCCACAAGCCTGGCCTTCAGCATCCATGGGAATGAAGGCCAGGATCCCCTTGGTCTTCCGCCATCACCAAACTCAAGATGGCCCATGCGGTCAAGCCAGGTGGTTCCCTGGCCATCAGTCACCTCCCTGTCACTGGCACCCAAGGCGCATAAGGCACTGCACCACCAGTGGCCAAGGCACTTGAAGATGCTTCGCTTACATTGCTCTTTTCAACGAAAGGCAACATACCCCATTAGGAAATCTAGCAACACATGCTGGCAACATGGCCACCTTGCTCAGCTGGGTCTATGACTGGAGTCTTGGTTTGACCTTAAATCTCACTGCACACATTATCAATTGGTCACATATCTGGTCACAGCAATGAAGATGCCTTTCCAGGGTCACTAACGAATCTCCCCTCCACCCAAGGCCTTTGACAATAGGTCTCCAAATTAGCATTAACCACCAACTTGTCAATATACTTTGAACAACGCATACTTTGTTATAAACTGATGAATGGCACTGAGATGCTTTGGAAAATCTTTGCTATACCCGTCAGACCTATACAAGTAGTACAGGAAAACCTAACAGGAAATCTGAAATTGTTTGAAGGACACTGTGACTGTTTGTAAAAACAAAACACTTTTCCCAAAGAGCCAAAGGCGTACCCACAAACCAAGGCAGTAGGATGATTGAATGCAAGCATCTGTTCTAAAATGACAATCTGTGTGGGCCAAGGTGGGCAGGGGCAGAGCACAGCGAGCAAACCCAAGTTCTGGGCAATAATAAATTCTCAGTGAGCACAAAAAGCTATGACAAAGCTCATGCTTAGAGGGAACACACAAACCCCGTTTTAGTTACGTGTTATTTCAGTTCATCACACACACACACCCCACACACACACAATTAGGTCACACACAAGCTAATTCAAAGCCAGGTTGAGGGGCAGCTGCATCCAAGCTTATTGTCAGGAGAGAAGGGCCCACCACCCATCCTGAGACCTGTCCCAGCTCTCTCATTTCCGGTGCAGACATGGAGGAAGGGGGCACCTGGAAACCCACCACTCCCTCAAAGGGACCCACAACCTACCCTGGAACCTATTCAATGTGTGCACACCTGGGTGCACAGGTGTGTTTGAGTGGGAAAAGCCAGGCAAGCACATATCAATGTTGTGTTTTAAATGTACCAGCAGTTGACCTAAAAATAATTCTACTATAAATAAAATTAAATTCTACTAGCATAATGTGGGTGGGTCATTTAAAGTAGATACCACACTCCTCAGCCCCATGTGTGGATGGAAATACTGAATTTTTATTGAAGTCAAAGCATACTAAATAAAGCAAATCAAGTACAGAGATACATGTGGTCAACCAAGAAAACATTTCCAGTGAGACTGACAGCCCAAAATGCTTTCAGTTTTTCAGCAACAGTTTTTAATGCCAGGGGCACAGATGCTCAGGACATTTAAAAAGGGAGGGGGAGCAAGATACATATCATGTAACATGAGCTCAGCTATGTGAGAACCTCATATATTTACACATTAAGGGGGAAAGGCTGGAAGGAAAATGCACCCAACAATTCATGACAGGATAAGGAGGCTGTCCTCTCCTTTCTGAATTTCCCAAAAAAATTATTCATGTCATTAAATATGAAGAATTACACTTGGATACTACACTGCTTTCTAACTACCAGTTAGACGTCCTTCAGAATGCCCTGGGCAAGTACTATACCCTTGAAAGAAGGAATGACCACCAAAGTGGTACTGTGGGGTCAAGAGCACCAGGGTCTGACATCCGTAGCCTAATTCCTGTCTCTGAAAACTTTCAGTAGCTATGCTGTGTACTCTACAGCGCTTTCCCCAGCCGCCCAGCTCAGTGTGCACTGTGCTGTGGTCTCAGCTATGTAGTTCTCAAAAGCTGGGTCCGAGCTGAAGGGCACCTTTGAGCGAGTCCACCTGCAGAGGACATTTAGTTCAGAAGATCTTGATGAGATTGCTCCAGTGAGGTTCACTGTGTCCATCCTTACTCTCCATTCTACGACTAAAACCCCTTTACCAAGTGCCCACAAAACTGCGGGCCTCAATTCCTCACCCACCAGGCTAAGGGGGTGACTTCCCGGACTCTTTCCTCAGGGTATGGATAAGTCAACCACTGTAAAACACTCATTTACAAACCAAATCTACTTAGCACTTGGAACTGCGTCTACACTAGATTATCATTTGCGTTTTAAAATAAAGATGAAAAAATAATTTAAAAATAAAAAAATAAAAATAAAATTAAGCTGAATAGCTTATCCAACATGGCAGCCATGTGATGGACAGACAAGAGTGACAAGAAAGGCAGAAGGCACCAGCACGTGTTTAAAATGCCCTGATTCTCAATGCCCTGCAGCCACCAAGAATCCTTCCCAAAATTTGGAAACTTCCCTTTCAAAAAGGAATAAGCTACAGAAGCCTGTTAAGTGAAAGAAAATCCCAATTCTAGAGCAGGAGGAACCAGCCATACCCTTTACACTCAGCAAAGTCGATCATGCCTCACCTCTCACGCAGACAATGACCCTTAGCCCGCTGACTCCAATTTCATGACTACCCTTGTCCTGTTCGGTCCTTTATCCATTTTCTCCAGTTCAAAACAATCTACCACCAACAGCCCAAGAGAATTAAAACTCCCATGCAGGTCACAGAAGACTATGCTAGGACCCAAGAGGAAAGCCACAGGGGCCGACGCCTGATGCAGTAGCACTGTGCCCCAGCCCCTTGGTGTATTACTCTTCAAACTGTCGTCCTTGGCTAGACACTCCTTGAGAAGGACAAGCCATCTATCCTAAAAGGTGCCTTGGTTCAGTCAATTATGAGCAATCACAATGGCTCATCACCCCCTCCTGTGATGTGAGTAGACTGCGTGGGTTATGGGCTAGACCACGTGATGTCAGATAGCACTAAGCTGTACATCTGCAAATAATACAGTAGCCCCCACTCCCATGGTTTCCGTTGCCTGTGGTCACCTGCTCCAACAGTCACTGGCACTCCGGCATAATGCTGTCATTCCCATCGCTTTACCCAGCCCCTTGTTAAAAGTTGTCCTACAGTGTTTTAAGCTGTTACTGGTTCACTTCGTTGTGCCTGATTTAGAAATAAAGCTGTATCAAAGAAACACCTACCCGCCCAGTATACAGGGTTTGGCACATGGTCTACAAAGCGTTTCAGGGATGGCCTGGCAGTCTTATAAGAAACTAAAAAAGCCCAGAGCTCTACTAGGGCACACCAGCCTCTCTGGCACTCAGAAAGACAATGGCCAACTTCATCTGATCAACTTACAAGATCACCAACTTGGCAAGAAGTTCAGAAAAATTCCTCCTGTGGCCCCCTAACATGGGATAAGAGATCCGGCCAGCTCAGGGATGGGAAATAATGACACTCTCCTAACATCTAAGCTCACCACTTCCGGAGAGAGCCTTCCTTCCTGTGATTTTACACATACCACCTCTGACATGGGAATAGATCATCCAAATTCTTTAGTCTCAACGGAAGAAAGCGCTGCTCCACATGTGACTCACCAGAGACCATTTGGAGTCTGGGTGGCTAAAGGCAAGAACCAGGTTTGGCACTATGTCTTTGAGAGGCTGATGGGCCAGGACACTAACCTAGATATACAGCTATGGGAAATAGCCACCTCAGCCAGGCTTGCTGAGGAGAGCGTGAGACAGCCCTGGGGTATTTACAGCAGTGAAAGAATCTGAGAGGAGGAGATCGTGAGGCTGGCAGCCACCAAGAGAGAAAGATAACCAAAGTGTCATCTGAAATCGTGTTTACATGAAGACTCGGTGTCGATTAATGATTCTCAAGTGGATTTTGAGTGTTATTTTAAGCAAGAATAACATTTTTGGGGCAGGGCTCAACTTAGCAAGCACTATATAGAATTGTCGTGTAATATGTCAAGAGTGCAAACTCCCTGATGAATAGCTCCAGTAGTGCACAGGAAACGAAAACTGACCAGTTCACCTAAGTCCCTCTTGAGCAACTGCTCCACAGACATCTCACTCCTTAAGTCACACCCTCGGTTGTGTGCACGAGTGCCAGAAAGATGTGGATTCTGTACAATCTTCTTCCAACAAAACGCTAGTTTTAGGCATCTGCACTTGGTGGCAGGAGTGGTAGAGGCAGGAGCTTAATAGCCTATTC
Organism: Echinops telfairi; assembly: GCF_000313985.2. Taxonomy (NCBI): domain Eukaryota; kingdom Metazoa; phylum Chordata; class Mammalia; order Afrosoricida; family Tenrecidae; genus Echinops; species Echinops telfairi. Next base: position 37,657,287 of record NW_022103901.1, on the reverse strand, counting down.
AAAAAGAATTACAAAGGTGGAATGAAAAAGGTCCCTACATAAAGGGAACACGAGGAGATCTAGGAACCTTCTACACTCACTTTTGCCCAGGTGTCACCCTCCCTGGCCCTCGCATAGCAAACCTTTCAGTTCACTTAGACCGGATCCTCCCTCCTAAGTAGAAGGCCATGAATTTACACTCGGCCTTCAATTTGGGTAAGCAACTGGTATGCAAATGTGAATTCTGGCACTGTGAGATGTTTTCAAAAATCACTTAACAAATACCAGTTTAAGTCACACACTATTCATGAGGAACAAAAGATTAAGATTTAGTACCTGATTACATAGTCATTAATTTGCATTACATGAAATTGCACTGCCGTATATACTCATATAAGCCGACTGTTTCAGCACATTTTATGCAGTTTTTGTAGTAAAACTAGGTACCTCGGCCGATAGTCTGGCTTAACCTCGAGTATATACGGTAACTTGCAATGGCTAGTACTAGAAATCAAGGAAATCACCGAGTAACTCCTATCAGAGTGAATTCTCTCCAATTCAAAGAAAATGTCGTTTTCTCAATTGCTCACAGCACAAAACTGTTTCAGAAAGCGGGCAAGACCCTCGGCCTTCAGTGCCACACTGCCCTCCCTACAACTGTTCTCTGTAGTAACCCCAGGAACAGGATCTTCAAGACTGCAGCTAGCACTATCCTTACCAATGTACTCCAAGGTACATAGTTTCTACAGTTTTGTATTTATTCCTTTGAAGATCCTCACCATCTAAACAGAAGTCAAATTATAAATATAAAAAAGCCTACACTGGCATTAAAACTGTAAAATCAATCACACGTTGAACAGGTTCCATTTGAAAAAATGTAATAGGGGCTTAAGGATAAGATAGCTGAAGAACTTTTTTGAAAAAAAATTGGGGGGGGGGTGTCGAGGGGGAGTTTTGTCCCTTTCACTATAATACTAGTTCACAAAGATTTTCTAACACGACTTTTGTATTTCTCAAAACTAAGTTTCTAGAGTGTTGTAGGACAAAACAGAAAAAGGTACTTTAAGAGAAGAACAGAATGAACAGTAAACCCACCTGATACCAGAGGAGAAAATTCAGGACAGAAGCTTCAGGAGCGACAAGGCTGGGCACTAGGTCTAGCACCGCCACCTCCCCTCCCCAATTGCAAAGGGAGAGAGATTGTCAAACTAATCCAACATAGATAGATCTGCCTCTCTCCCTGCATGAATTTCAAAAGTTCTGATGGTTATCAGCTCACTGTATATTAGAACCGGCAGCCAAACACACTTTCTGTTTCATAATTTGTCAAACGGACTTATCAATTGGAGGGGATGATGTGCACTACCACCCCAACCCCACCGCCCTGTTTTAAAACATCCAATCCTCTGGCTGATTTGGGGCCTAGGAAAGAAGCAAAGCTTGCCAAAGTTTCCCACAACTTTTATTATCAGGCTCTTTTGTATGAATAATCTCCTGAGAGGCCCCTGTCTGCTGCATCCCTCAGAAACGTGTTGTCTGCTTTGGTCTGTGGTCAGTCAATGCATGCTGAGTGCAGCCCCCAAAGAGAAAGGACGACTCCCTCCACGGCCCTCAGCCTGTGATAGGCAGCAACAAGTGACAGCAGCCTTATGGACTTCAATGGTCATGTCTTGTTTAATCTACAATACCTTGAGGACAGGCCCGACCTGATCAATGACAAGAAGGTTTGTCTACGGGACAATCAAACCTACAAGAACCTAAGGGACAAAAAGTCTCAGCAAAGTCACCCGCTGTCACTACCTGCTCCTCCTTGGTCACCAACGTGCAGCAGCTAACAGTGACAGAGCGCGTTCATGAGAACGAGCTCAGGGTTAACTTGCCTGTCTGTAGCAATTACAGATGTAACAATTCTTCGGATACAATATCCCTTTTAACTCAGCAATGAGTAAGAAAATGTACAATGTACAAAATGCAAAGCAGTAAATTCCAATCAGCATTGCAGAAAAATTGTTATTTGTTAACACCGAGCTCAAACTCACTTCCTAAAGACATCAGTAATTAGGATGGGCTGGCAAATAGGCCAGAGTCCATATTACGTTCTACCTTACATTCTATTTAAACATTTCTAGCTTGAGTGTCTACTCTAATTGACAAGAACAGAAAACATAACAACACAGACAATATTATGGCTGGTCCTAAGCCTATATATGAAAAATGGGCCCACAGGCACACTCTTAGCCATTTTCCAAAGAAATAGGTTTAAACAGCTTTACCATGCAGAGCTATGGCTTCCCGGAAGGGTTGCAAATCAGTCTCTACAGATGAGCTAGTTTCCGTTGGAGTAGCTCGGTTAGGGGACACTACAGTCAGTCTTGGGGGAGCTCTAGAGTTCCGTGGTGGAGGAACTTTCCCGCACAAGAAGCTGATCAAATCTTCTCTGCGGATAGTTCTTCTGCGTTTTTTAACCCATGCCAACACATCCTTATTGCGTCGCTGATAGCCAATCTGAATGCCAATATCAAAACTCCGCTGATGGGTATCCACGCTTTCTGTGGAGAGAGAGAAGATAAAACACAGGTGATGGTCAGCAGGGCCTTGGCACAATTGAACATAGTTTCATCCCCAAATCACTGCCTGGAAAAAGGTGGGTCTCTCCAGACCTATGAAAGGGGTCTGTACATCATTGGCACTGCGAATGCCGCGCCACTCCCATGTAAGTCCTTGTAAGTGTCTGCAGCCAGTCAGCCCCTATACCACCACCCGCCCCCCACACAGCCTTATAATAAGGCTGTTCTAGAGCAGTGACCCCTGAGTTTCATTAAGTAACTTTTAGGCAGACAGGAGGAAGAGAGTCGGTCTTATCTTTACCCATGATACCAAGGTTAGAAGGCGGAGCCCCTGAAATAACTGCTTCACTTAATAAGGGCACAGATCTTTTTAAATCAAGTTAAAGAGTTTTCTTTAACAATGGGTAAATGAAGGTCTAGGAGCCCTGGTGGCAGTGGTTAGTTAAGCCTTCTGCTCACCTAACAAGTGGCAGTTTGAACCCCCAGCTGCTCTGAGACCAAGAGGTGGCTGTGTGCCTTCAGAAAGATTTGCAGCTTAGAAACCCTACAGGGCACTTCTACCTGGTCGTTTGTGGAGTCACAATGGACTTGTCAACCCCCTCGAAAGTGGTGCTTACAAAGGAGTTAAGTGAGAGATCTAGTAATGGCCTCGCCAAGCTCACCAAGAAAAGAGCTGGAATTTATTTTATCACAAAGCTTATAAGCAATATTGCTCTCCTTCCAAAAACATCAACTTTGCTTGGTGACACTGGCTAGTGGGAGTGTCACACATCTTTCAGCTATGAACACACACAGGTCATTTCAGAGCGGTGGTGCGCAGGACATGGGGGCCCCCGGTAAAGCCGGGATCCCTCAGTGTTTGAGAGACCCCAAGGAGAAATGAATGCAGACTAGCTTCTACCCCAACACCTAAAGCAGCAGGGTGAGAATTTTGTTTCCTTGGTATTTTTCCTTCTGCTTTGTTCCCAGCAGTCTTCACAGCTCATAAACATTCCCAGCAGGCCTTGCCTTAAGTCTCTCCAAAGGGCCTCCCAGCCTGCACAGCTGCCAGTCAATGTGCTAAACCCTATTCTTGAGGGGCTACACAAACACCCCCCACCACGCTGGAAAAAATATCTGAAAATGTAATACATTTGTGATTTATTTTCAACTGGGCTGTTATGTTTGCAGCAAAGCAGCTGTACCTCTTTAATGATATTACAGCACCGGTTCATTCAACCAGGGACCCTTCCATAAAAATCAGAAGTCCTTGAGCACTAAGAATCATTTCCTGATTCCTTTCCCTGGCTTTTAGGGTTTTTAAAGTCCTGTCTACTTGAAAGGTGACCCCCAATAGTTAACAATGGAAGGCCAGGCCCAGAACCTTCCCACCGCAAGGCCTTCTCCCTCAGATCAGCCTCTTCTCTCAAAGTGGCCAAAGTTCTCCCTAGAGCAGGTCCTTATCACTTCTTAATACTTTAGCATGGAAAGATCGGAATTATGGCCCTGCCCCCACCACCATCAGAGGGCATCCAGAGGTAGCCAGCACTCTGTAACTCCCCAGTGCCTCTCTACTAGAAAAATCAACTTCGATTCCTCACTTAATCACAAATAAAGGGGCAGAAACCCCATTTTGTTAGAAAAACCAACATTCTGAGGCCCCTAAACAAGGACATAAAAGGACAGGTCAGCCCCTTCCCATCTCAGGAAACCAGAAGTCCATGGTCATGAGTGAGCCTGAGAAAACTCAGTGGTTTCTAGGCCTCTGACCATGCATCAGGCAGCCAAGCCCATGACCACAAAACCCACAGGGGTCCTAAGGCAAATCTTACAGGCTGAGCAAGCTAGATGATGCCCTGATGAAGCTGTACTTAGACCTGTAATGATCCCGAGAGAGCCAAGGGACATTTTAGAACAGTGGTTTTCAACCTGTGGGTCACGACCCTTTCACAGGACCATAGGAAAATCAGGTATTTACATTATGATTCATATCAGTAGCAAAATTACAGTTATAAAGTAGCAACAAACAATTTTATGGTTGGGGGTCACCACAACATGAGGAACTGTATTAAGGGTCACGGCAAAGGTTGAGAACCACTGCTTTAGAAGAAATCAAGCCTGAGCTTGATTTCATGGGGACTCCCTTGTTTCATGTAAGATGAAAAGTAGGGACCGAAAAGAAACTTAATCAAGGCCAAACGGGCCAAGGTCCTCTAGTTTCCAAACGGTTCAAACAGGAGGTGGGTGCAGGACCAGTCGCATGGATAGAGTAACTGGAAGCATGAGGAAGACAGGGGTCACAGTGTGATGGCTGAGTGGGCACCTGGCGAATCACAGGCAGAGGTGTGAGCTGCTTCCTAGTTTGACACAGTTGGGTCCAAGGGAACGGAGCCACTTGAGTTGTGCTTTTGGGGGGGAAAAAATGAAACAATAATCCTGTTAGGTAAGAAGCTAGCCAGCCTTGGTGGTCCAATGGGATCAACACTGGGCTGTTAACCACGTCAGCCATTCAAATTCCCCTGCCGCTCGCTCCAAGGGAGAAGGAAAAGCCTGTCCTGCAGAGGACGGGGTGGACTTGACAGCAGCGGGTTAGCAAACCCTGAAGCAAGAGAGCTTGGCAAACTGTATTTCGTTTCGACTGCGGCCGAAAGCCAGCGGGAGCTGAGGCTTTCGTCTCAGCTGGAAGTCACCGTTTTCACCAGTGGCCTGGTCAAAGGCATCATTACATGTAAACGCCTGCGTGACTGTGGCCAATTATTTCACCTCAGAAATCCTAACTGAGCTCACGTCGGCCCTGAGAGCCCACTAAAAAAACCAGGCAGACTGTAGGTGATGTGGATGTTCACAGACAAGGGGGTGTTCAACCAGGAGAGCGGGGACCACCCTTACTCGGTCTTCTAGGTGTTTGCAAAACCTAGGCTGGCTTTTGTACCAACATCAAATCCTGAAATCTGAAAAGTAGAGTCCGATTACTTTACCACCCAAGTGAATGCAACCGCAGGTATTTCTCGAAATAGAATGTCTCATGTTCATGCTAAGCATTTAAAACACAGGCCTGATGTTTTGAGACTTGAAAAATACCAAGCATGATCGGATCATCACCCCACCTCACCCCTACAAGATGGTCTTCTGAAGGTCCTTGGCCACTCCAAATCTAAATTTGCGAAATGTGGACTTGGGGCACCTGGCCCAAAAAAACTGCACAGAAACCGTGGGTCCATCTTCCTTCGAACGCTAACTGAAACAAAGCCATCGCTGAAAGGGCCATAAGCTGGAAGACGAGGTAAACCCCAAAGACGTCAAATGTCAACCTAACCTTTAACCACATTCCTTTCCTCCTTGCTCAGAAAACAAGCAGATTCATATACAACAATCACAGGATACACCCCATCTTCATGCACAGTGGACAGGGAATGAGAGATTTTTGAAGACGAAAAATGTATCCAGAAAGCATTTATGAGCGTTTACGATTTCTCCCAGCAAAGAGGAAAGGCATAATGATTTCTGGGTTGAAGACTAAATGTGGCGCTTTCCCACAGAACACCCACAATCAAAATGAATGTGACCCTGCAACTTGGGGTGTTTTTTGATCCCTACAAACCCCTGGGTGGGTCAGAGCAAGGATGATTGTCCTGACTGGGTCCACAAGGAACTGAGTCATGGAGCACCTGCCCGAAGCTTTGTCCCCCAACAGTAGTCAACCACCATCCACACGTCCTTGGAGACTCTACACCCCACCAAGTCAACAGGCTAGAGGACGATAGAAATTTGAATGAGAGAATTATGTAGACCTGCACAGATCAGTCTACCACTGTGGGGCAAGACGGGAAAGGGGGGGAGAGGATCCGCACACAAGGACAGTTTAATTTATCTCGTTAGACATATCAGCCACAGAAATCTGAGCCTTGGCCCAGCTGTTTTGAGATAGGAGAAAGTAACACCCAGGGTAACCAGGCCTGCCTAGCTCCTTGAGTGTTCCAAGTTTTTCTGAGGGCCAGAACAGCCAACACGTGTCCTGGGAGCCTCAACCTCAAATGTGGCCATGAGCTGGCAGCTCACTCCTGGGACAGGAGGCTCTTTCTGAGCAATTTTAGGCAGCGACTGACCCTCAGGGGCAAAGCAAATGCCATTCTATGCTGTCAAACACACAACCAGGCTGAAGAGCCATTCTAGGTGCACCGCGGTGGAAGCTAGAGGCAGAGCGGTAACTGCAATAGCCAGTTAGCCTGCCCAAGCTTGGGCCACCAGGCCCCAGCCTTGTCCCTAGCCAGCCCAACCTAGGCCGTCTGATTTATACAGCCCAAAACATCTTTCTGTAGTCAAGTTACACAGGGATTAAAAAAAAGGACTGCCTTCCATGAAAACAGAATCCAGCAACTGGCTTCAGTGGCTACTGCTCTGCTCGCCATACTGAATGCAAACCGGAAGTAGAGACCCCCAGGCCATTCTAAGGCATTTTGAATGAACCAAGGCTCAGAGGGCAGCAATAATTCCTTGGGGAAGCTTCACAACCAGCTCTGGAAATTTCAAGAGCTGAAATTCTAGCATTCTCTTCTTGAGCCCCCATGTAGAAAGAACTTTCTCTGGCCATAGAGCAGTCACCTGTCACAGGCCCCACACATTTCCAGGGTGTTCAGGGGACTTCCTGCTTACATGCCAATCCGAAACGACCACACTTAACCGAGACATGTGGATCGAGTTGACTCAGCATCAATATGTCTGAAAGCCAAGGATTTACGTACAGGGCACCACACTGATGGCCTCATGGGTCTACTTCAATTACACTGACCCTTTTCAGGGAAAGAGGATGAGAAAGAAGCTAAGTATACACCACAGAGTTTGTTCCATACAAATAATAAGAAAGCCAGTAACTTCCTTTCATCTTAGCCCATCTTCTGGCCCATAACCAGACACACCTGACAAAGGTAGACACTGCCCACCAACAGTTAACACAGCATGTATGTGAGCAAAGGAGCAGGAGCCTGCGCCCAAGTTTGGGGGTATTCATCCCATCCTTTTGAGAAAGCCAAAGAGCACCTGGTGGAGAATTTGCCCAGGGACTTATCTCCATGCTGTGGCATTCGGTTGACACTGGTCCTAACAGCACTGGCCAGGCACAGGCTCCTAGTAGGCAAAGAGTCTACCCAGAAACTTCTCATCTAAATCCCATAGCACTCAGCCCAGGGGGCAGAACTGTCTGCACGCAAAGCCTCCAGTGCTGGTTTAAAAAATGGAGGGCAGGAGAGCAAGCTGGGCATACAGTAGAATCACATGGCATAGATTAGCATCACAGAAGAAACCTGGCAAATCAGGAGCCAGGACAGCAGCCTCGCCCCTCAAGCAGTGACAAGTGAGGGTGCCCAGGAAAGGCAGCCTTAGTTGGCAGGGCTACACCCAGTACCCAGGCCTTCCTTCAGAGCAAGTAGCCTGAGGCAGTGAAGCAATTCAGTTAACTAATGCTTTGCTAATGCACAGTGAACAACCTAAAACTGGTCACTCAAGAAAACTGGAGGTTAAGTCAGCAACCGCCAGTAAGCTTGGACACCTAGTTCCCAGATAAGCAAGAACTCTGTCCTGATTAAACCAACCCCAAGTAACTTCTCAACAGGCAGTACAGAAATGTTCTGGGCTAGCCCTGACGGTTGAGCACCACCACCTCCATCCCTGGCAGACTCCCCTTTCCAAAAAGAGGAACCCTAGTGGTCCACTGAGCTCACCACCTGGGTGCTGAGTGATTCAGGCCCACCAGCAGCTCTAGGAGAAAAGAGGCTTTCTGCTCCCATAAATATTTATAGCCTTAAAACCAGAGGCAATTCTATGGGGTGGCTATGGTTTGAAATCAACTCACTAGCAATGAGCTGTTTTCTTGAGTTGTTTTGTTTTTTTGAATCATTTTATTGGGAGCTTGTCCAACACATCACAATCCATACATACATACATTGTGTCATGCACATTTATACATTTGTTGCCATCGTCATTCTCAAAACATTTGCTTTGTACTTGAGCCCTTGGTATCAGCTCTTCAGTTCCCCTCCCCCTCTCCGCCTTGAGTCCTTTTTCCCAAAGAGCATGCATACTAACACCTGACCCTACCAGCTGGAGAAGGAACTGCGCACTCCCCCGTGTGCGACTGGCCTCTTCATCTAGACACATGCCACTCACAGCAACCTCACTGACCATGCAACCAAAGGGGCCTATCTTGCTGAGGGCCGTACCTTCTAGGAAGCCTGACAGAGAATTCCAAAACTCTGAAGCCACTGTGAGCTTCCAGATTAAGTACCTGATATTACATTAAAAACAATGGAGTTCCCCCTGAAATACTCCTCAACCTACAAGTTATCATTGCAGTATCTGAAAGCCCTGGAAACCCTCTGGAGCAGAGTTCTGTCCTACGGGGTCCTTTCCTATCTGTCTAAGAGCCAAAACCAAGTCTATAGCCCCAGGTTTTGGTGTTTGGGTGATAACTTTGCAACAAATTTATGGCCCATTTCTACATAATGCTGTATGCACCTGTGGTGCTGTCTCAGCTAACTCTCATTCTAATTAATTATCCTCCAGCTATAGGGGCTATACACTCCACTGAAGAGTCAGAAGCACCCCATGATTTGGGGAGCCAGATCTTCTTTTGAATCAGTCTTATGTGCTGCTACTAGTACCATACATTTTCAGAGCCCATCACCCATTGGTGGCAGTCGGAAAGGTGGGTCTTTTTCTTTACAGAAACCCAAAACCAAAAAAAAACAAAAAAACCCAAAACCCACCATTATGGAGGCAATACTGCCTCAGTGACCCCCTGTGGGTTTCAGAGATTTTAACTGTTTACAGAAGCAGAAAGCCGCCGTTGTTCGCCCTCTGAGCTGCTGGTGGTTCTAACTGCCTATTATACAGATCGCAGCCCAACGTGAAGCCCACTACACCACCAGGGCACCTCATCACAGGAACACAGCATCTGCAAGAACCCCTCCCAGAACCACCTGGATGGAGGTGCCGTCTCTTCACTTAAATGTCAAAAAAAGAGTGATCAGAGTTCAACTTCTGGGCCCATCTTCTCTAAAGTTAGTCCCAAGGACAAGGAGGGCCAGCTTTCCTTCTACAGGAGTAAACACACACAGTGCCAGTTGCTGTTTGGACGCTTCAGGAAAAGGCCCTTCACACATGTGCACGTGGTCCAGGCAGGACATTTGGCGGCCACTAAAAAGACATGTGTATTCCACTGGGACTGACTTAAAACAGTTGGATGCCAACCCTCACACACCTCTCAACGGAGTGCTGTCGTGTCCTACTCAACAGTAATAAGGCCATTTGCAGTCTCACTGACACGCAAGGCTTCCTTCTGCCCACATCCTCCTCCCGAAGTGACCTTCTGGCCAATGGGAAAACATCAAGAAATCAAATCCATAGTTGCCAGGGAGTGAGGAGAGTGAAAGTTTTGAGGTTTCTTTTAGAAGTAGATTCCAATGTGTTACCTTACTACTCCATTTATCAAACTCCAACTATACACCTTAAAAAAGGGATTTTATTTTTATGGCATGTAGCTGTTTCAATAGACACAAACTAAATTTCCTGAGCATTATTTCAAAACACTCCCTTTCTGGTGGAAGCCCAGAGCAATTCCTCAGAGAATGTTCGAAGCCCACCAGCACCAGTGGACGATTAAACAATTCATTCAATTGTCAAAAACTGGAGCCAAGCAGCTACCAAAAATCAAAGCTGACCACTGGGGCGGCCCGTGAATTGTTTCCCTTTCCTCAGGAAGGCCTGGACTGTTAGTTCCTCATTCTCTCCAAGAACACCAAACTGGCTTAAGCCAGCTTCACTTTATGGCTTTCAAATGACCCCCCAAACCTGCAGTCTGCTCAAACAGCTTCACAACAGGGGGACCTCTCCCACAGAAGGCAGTCATCACTCCTACCTGCTTTTGTGCTCATCCCACCTCGAAGAACTGCACCCTCCCTCCCTATTTAGACATTTTGGAGGTGCATGCATTTCCAGTGCTACTTGAGAGGCAGCTTCGAAAAGTTTCAAAGCACACTGGACTTCGCTAAATAAACATTAAGGTCAACAAATTAAATCCTTTTCCCATAAAAACCTTGTGAAAGGAGGCTGGGGGAATGAACACAAATTTCTGAATATTCTCTGAAAAGTCCTAAAACAATTATCTAAATCCATGTTTCCAAGATGTTTACGTTCAAATCATGGAGGGAAGTGGGGGAGAATAACTCCAGAAAGTCACCTCCAGGAACTGGAACCTATGAAACCCAAACCGGGAAGAGCCTGCAATTTACAATCAGGTACCAGGAAGTGCGGAGTTAGGTTCCCATTAGGTAGTTCTCCCTGAAATGTCATCCAACTGTGAAGCTTCCTAAATCAAGCCGTCTTCGCCAGGGGTGGTATGCTTTTCAACCCATCAACTTGGCTGCCCTTCCAGCATGCAAAGCCAACAACCCACCCACCCCTGGTGACACTCTGGACTGAGAGTTTTGTTGGGGGAAGGGTTCTGCAGGGCGTTCAGCAGCATCCCTGAACTTGGTAACAAGATGCCAACCGCAGCTCCAGCCCCTTCGCTGTTGACAACCAGAATCTCATCCCCAGGCCTAGCGAAATGTCGAGGGGGGTGGATCCAAATCGGCCCTCCCCCGAATCGAACCGCACCGTAACTGGCCAGTGGCGCCTTATTACCGATTCGTGGCTGAACCCAACCTTGAGATGAGGGTCTGCCCCCCCCCCACGCCCCCCCAAACCACTTGGAAGTCAGGACATCGCCCTGGTGCCGGAGCCCATCCCCCACCAATGGCACAGCGACGAGCTCCTTTTACCTTTGTAGAGGTTGGTGACCGCGGTGGCTGCGTTTTGGAAGGGAACCCAGAGAGAAAGTCCTGGCTGCTGACACACTCGGTCTGCAGAAGGGAAACAAGAGCAAGAGACGAGAGAGACAGAGAAAGAAAAGACACAAGAGTGTTATTTGGGCGTCAATCACTCCGGAACGGCCATATTAGGTTTCGCCATTTTGTTCAAGGGTTTCGGGCCCCGGAGTGGCAGGGGCCGGGGGGCGGGCCGGG
>NW_022103901.1:37642645-37644608 GCF_000313985.2 Echinops telfairi | reverse complement strand
CCGCCGCCGAGCCCACCCCGAAGACTAAGGAACGTCGTCGTCGTCGCCGCCGTCGACGCCTCTGCGGCTGATGGTCCCCGCCCTCCCCCGCCCACATGCTGACTGGAGAAGCACCGCCCCCTCGGGCCCGGCGCCCCGGCCCCGCTGGGGCGCGCCCGCTCCTTGGACTCCCATTGGTCCGCTCCGACAGTTCCGCGTGCCAGCCTCTGGACACAGCGCGGCGATTGGCTAACGGGGCAGTCTACTTGACGCAACCAGTGGGTGGGGGGAAGGGAGGGGGAGGAGCCAATCGTGGTTGCGTCGAACTCAAGCTAGGCCAAAAAAAAAAAAAGGCTCCAGATAGGGGAAGTGCGCGTGCGCGCTTGTTCACTGTCCCCGAGCTGGGGGCGCTCGGTGCAGTCATGTGACCTGGCTTGCGCCGGCACCCGCAGCCGTGGAGACCTTTCCTGCGCTTCCTGGCCTCGGGGGACGCAGAGTCGAGTGTGGCGACCGCTCGGCGGGGTCAAGGGGGTGGGGGAGAGGACATCCTGCTCACTCCAGCCCCCTGGGCTTCCGAAGGGCCAAGCAGAGGACAGTGAACTTGAGCCCGAGTTTGCAAAGCGTCTCCCCCTCTGTTTATTTCTGTTCGCTTTTTTGTTTTTGTTTGGGCGGGGGGAATCCATTTCTTATCTGAGCAAATGGATCTCCGGAGCTCGGAAAACACTGGCCAAGTGGCGCGAGCGGCGGGCGGGCGGGCGAGCGAGTGAGCCCTTCTTCCGGCCTGGAAGCGCTGCAGTGCGCCAGGCCCGCACCTGGGGCCTCGCTGGCGCCTTGCGCCCCCGGGAAGTCCTGCAGCAGCGCGAGCAGGGTGCTAGTGCCAGGCAGGCACACTCCTGGGCCACGTGTGCCCGCCGAGTGGGAGGCCCAGTTTCCGGAGTCCTCGGTGAGCACCGAGCCCACCTCCCCGCCCCCTATGATGACGCCCATGGCTGTTTGCTAGGTTACCCAGCCAGGGCTTCCCCTGCATCCCCGGTGGAGGGAGGCTGCCTGGCAGACAGGCGATGACGACACAGAGGCAAAACGGGCCCTATAACTACTGGCTGGGCCTAAGCTGGGCAAGGCCTGCAGAGGACCTGATGCCAGAGGGCACATGCTCATAGCTGCTGGACTTCAGAACCCCATTGGTTGCCAGTCGCCTTTGGAAGTCTATCTGAACTCGTTGGAGGGTCTGGCCCACCTGTACTGATCTCATCTCACACGGAGCACTCTCTGCTCCAGCTGGCCAGCCACCCTGACATTCTGCCAGTTTTTCCAAGACTACAAGCTCCTTTCTCTCACATGGCCTTTCGGCTTCCTCTCTGGAAGCTCCCTCCTCATTCCTTCAGTGGCTGCCCAGCAGACAGCCTTTGTCAGGCCAGAGCTAATTCAAATAAGTAAAACCAAAGCTTAACGCCCATCTAATCTAGTCGAACTCCCAGTGACCCTATGGATAGGGTGGAATCGCTCCTGTGAGTTTCTGAAACTAACTCTAGGAGTAGAAAGTCTCAGCTTTCTCCCAAGGAGCAGTTTGTGGTTTCAAACTGCTGACTTGGTGATTAACACAACTTAACCCACTAGGTGAGCAGGGCTCTAGTTGAAATTGTGCCCTCTAACTTTCTTATTGCATTGGTTTATATTTTCTTTTTTTAATCATTTTTTTAATTTTTTAAAATTTATTTTATTGGGGGCTCATACAGCTCTTTTCAAAATACATACATACATACATTGTGTCAGGCACATTTGTTGCCACATCATTCTCAAAACATTTTCTTTCTACTTCAGCCCTTGGGGGTTTTGTTTGTTTGTTTGTTTAACCATTTTATGAGGGGCTCATACAACTCTTATCACAATCCATACATACATCGATTGTGTAAAGCACATTTGTACATTCATTGCCCTCATCTTTCTCAAAACATTTGCTCTCCACTTAAGCCCCTGGCATCAG
>NW_022103901.1:37633648-37640049 GCF_000313985.2 Echinops telfairi | reverse complement strand
TTGCCATGGTGGCTGCCATAGTGGATGCAAACATAGGAACATTGGGAGGATGAGGATCGAGGTGATCCGGTTTAACATTGTACTACGAAACCTGGAGTTCAGGAGCCCTGGTGGTGGAGTGGTTTTGCGTTGGTTGCTAGCCATGATGAGGTTAACAGTTTGAAACCACCAGCCGCTCTGCAGGGGAAATGCGGGGATTTCTACTCCTGTGACCAGTTACAGTGTCAGAAACTCAAAGGGCAGTTCTGCCCTGTCCTATACAGTCACTGTGAGTAGGATGCGGTTCGATGGCGTGAGTTTGGAGTTTTGAAAGAGTTCCAGGTTCAGAAACGTACAGGGGTCATCGTACCTTGCCCTATAGGGTTGCCGCTGTGAGTCCGCATCTACTCGGTGGCAGTGAGATTGGTTTGGATTGGTGGTGTAGCAAGTTACTCATTGAAGTACTAATCACTCAGTGGTTTGAACCTACCAGCTGTTAGAATGGAGCCTTATTTATCCTGAGAATGCTGCCTACTCCTGTCAGGAGTTTTTAAGTCTCAGAAAGCTCAAGGGGCAGCCCTTCTTTGCCCAGTGAGGTCCCCGAGTCGCTGTGAGATGGCCGTGGGTCTTATACTTGGGGGTGCTTAGTCAGAGCCCACTCAATAGCAATGAACAACACTTTTGTCTGTGAAAGAAATTAGCCATTTTCCCAGTGGTGTGTTTTGTGGTGTGGCTACGCTTTTCTTTTGTCCTTACCACAGAAGCTTTGGGAGATAGACGCTCATGGCTTGTCAGTTTTGTAGTAAGCTTAAGAGGGGGTTTCTGGCCTCCAAGATGATTTTTGAATGCGGCTGAATTAAAATGAAATGGCAACCTTCTTGTCCCTAACCTGCAGAAGAGAAGTGTCTAGCGAAGACCGTACCAACAGCATCTCTTGGTCGCTGAACAAGGCTTCCATCACAGCTGGGAGCTGTGGCCCCTGGGACTAATTATTTCAGAAAAGGTCAAAGTAAGACCTGAAAGACAGAAGACCAAAACTCAGATGATGTTGTAAGCACATAAACAGACGCACACACAAATCTATATATCAAAACTCGTTGGAGGGGGAAAGGAAGACCCTTGACAAGATGGATTGACAGAGTTGCTGCAGCAATGTGCTCAGACACAGCAACCATCGGGAGAGTGGAGCAGGCCCAGGAGGGGGTTCACCCTGTTGTACGTCGGGTCACGCTGAGTCAAACTTGATTGGGTGATCCAATGAGTTTGGTGCTGGAATCCCTTACCTGCTCGAATCCATGACCACTGCTGTGGTAGAGCATGCACGAGTTAAGTGGACATGGTCCCTCAAGCCAACTCCCTTATCTCCCTTCTCATGCAGCCGGATATTCTGGAAGCTCCTTCTTTCACAGGTACATTTCAGTAAAGAACATAGCCTGTCCAGTGCGCCTCTCCACTGGCTTCCCAAGTGACACATGGCTTCCTGTCCCACACCCTGAGCAGCCCAAATGTGCAGCAGTTTGACAGGCTGACGGCAACTCTTCTCCTCCACTGGATTCAGACCCAGGCTGAGCACTCTACCCTTTTTGTAAGAACAAAAATGTTTTCAGCCTAGGGGGAATAGAATCAAATTGCATAAATCCTAGCCCTCCGATAAATATTGACTAGCATCACCTCTATGCTTTATTTCAAGGTCCCTAACTCGTGCTGTTGGGGAAGCATGGGGCTGCTAACTGCAAAGTCCAAGGTTCAAACCCATCAACCCTTCTGAGGAAGAAGAACGAGGCTGTCTGCTTCCATGAAGATGGGCTATCCATGATTTGGTTAGCAGTGATACTCCTTAATCATCGGCTGGCAACGCTCGGCTTCTCCTAAATTGACTCTTTAAAAACTGTAGAAAATCCTTGTCAGCTGGAATGCCTTCCCTGCAGAGTCAGAGTATCTGAGGAAGTGACGCAGGGCCAATAAGATAACGGGCAACACACACACCACAAAGTCAGCTCACTCCCTGCCCAGGGTCCAGGCCACGATTGTTCCCTGTGAACAAGCTCCCTTCTAGTCCAGAAGGCAGCGTGCCAGGCTTAAAGACTACATTTCCCAATCTCCCTTGCAACTGGGCAAGCCTGATGAAATAGCAAGAGGAAGCCATTGGGTGAGGCTTCCAGGAAAACTATTTAAAAAGAACTGACTTAACTTGCCCTCCTATGCTTACCACTTCCTCCTTCCTACAGCATCAAGATAGCTGGGGCTGCGGCCGCCATCTTTGGCCAGGAGGTCACCTTTAGGGAAGGAAATGCTGAGCTAAGTAAGAATGGAGGAACCGAAAAAGAGGAAGCCCCCCAGGCAAACTTGTGGGGGTGCGCCATCTGCCTCATAGGAAACTTCCTTTGGAAACCAAACCTCTGGTTTATATTTGCTGACCTACCAAGCATCGCACAGACGGTTGAGGACCAGGCAATGCTTCCTGCTGTTTAAACATAAAATTGCCATGATTCAGGGTTAGCTCAATGACAACTAACATCAACTGCTTATGTAAGTATCTGTGGTCAGTTCTCTGTACCCACAACCCAAATATCTATTACTCATATACTACGCAAAGCCCGAGGGAGTCTCTGGCTGGTGCAAACGGTCGAGTGCTTTGGTACTAAGGTTGGAGGTCCTAATCCACCTGGGGTACCTTGGAAGAAAGGCCTGGCAAGTTGGTGCCCAAAAGTCCCATCATTCTACGGGGATAGAATGCAGTTCTACTGTCAATCATATAGGATCGCCATGAGTTGAAATGAACTCCTTCTGACAGACCTGGTTTGATTCAGAAGCTCTGGGCTGCTATCTGCAGCGTCAGCAGTTGGAACCCACCAGCTGCTGCTCAGGAGAAGGATGAGGCTTTCTGCTCCTGTAGAGATTGACAGCCTCAGAAACCCACAGTGGCAGTTCTAGTCTGTCCTGTGAGGTTGCTATGCGCCATAATGGCTTTGATGGCAATGAGTTTGCTTGGTGATTGGTTTACTTTGGTTTGGGCTTTTGTAAAAGGTGCTATTGTTTGCAGATTGTCTACTAAACATAATCAGCTACAGTCTGCGGGAATGTGCTTTGGCTTTGCTTTTCTATTGTTATAAACTGAGGCGTGTTGTGAATCTTAACCTTTTTACCTATGGTTTAAGTCCCACTTGGGAATGGGTGATCTATGAGGTATCATCATTATTAAGGTTAGACCATAAGTTATTCTCTCTCTGTAAAAAAGATAAAATTATATATATATATATGTGTGTGTGTGTGTGTGTGTGTGTATATGTATATACATATATATATGTGTTATTTGCAGAGTCCACACTTAGACTAAGCCTCTCGTGAATCCCCTCTGACCATTAACCCAGGATGTGAACCACCTTGTTATCAGACAGAGTATTACAAAGGTGATTATGGCAGATGTACCTAGGGAGTTCTTTTGATCTCCCATTTGACCCATTTTAAAGTTGTTTCAGTTAAAACAGCTACAACAAAGAGAAGGGGAAATGTACTTGGATGAAGCCGCCAGTGAATCCCCTCTGTCTGGAGACCAGGGATCTGAGTAGCCTTGCTACCATGCAGAGTTCACTGGAAAAAGTGCATTACTGCAGATGCAGTTTGGCTAAAATTTAATACTTTATTTGATCTCCTTTTTGACCCACTTTAAATTTGTTCCAGTTTAAAAAAATACAATTGTTCCAGTTTTTAATATTTTCTGTTTTCTTTTCTATTGATATTTTTCTCTGTTTCGCTTTGTTACTGGGGTTTTTGTTTTGTTTTGTTTTCTGGTATGTTTCTCTGTATGAGAATTTAAGATAGGTAAATCTATAGAGACAGTAACTGGGTTAATGGTTCCTTAGGGGTCTGGCCGGAGAGGTTAGAGAGAAATGGGGAGCTAATAACAATGAGTACAACAAAGAAGAAAATGTTCTAAAATTGATTGTAGTGATGATTGTACAACTCTTCTTAATATAATTGGACTGATGAATTATATGATACGTGAATTCTAAGCCAATAAAATGGTTAAAAGAATATATATACATATGAGAGAGAGAGAATTGGGTGAAGCTTTAAAGAGAAAATCCATTTTCTATTCAGCAATCCGCACACATTTTGTTGCATGTCATTGACGCCATCCCCACAATGTAATATCACTTCTGCCTTTTCCTGTGGTGTCCATTTCCAGGCCTCCTTTCCGAACCCTCCCAACCTTCTGAGTGTCTTCCCTGGGCCAATACTGTCCCCTGGATCTGAGAGAGTGATTGCTCTAAGGAGGGTGTACCTTGCTCGCGTTCTTGTTCACCTCAAAGACCTGGTATTGTTTGGCTGGGAACTGAGCCACGAGGAGTGGGTTCAGTTCCAGGCTTGAAGACTGGCTGGCTAATAGTGATCGTCTCTGGGATATCACCAGTCTCTCTGCGTTTTGTTCCACATTTTCCTCCTACTCCATCCAGGACCGTCAACATAATCCCTGCCAGAAAGTCAACTGTGGTATCCGGGCACCATCTAGTTCTTCTGGTTTCAGAAGGAGAGATTCAAATGATCCATTAATCAATTGGCTTGTTTCCATACTTCTATTTTCTTGACTCTCCTTTCTCTGGACAGAGAGACCAATCGTTGCACCTTAGCAGCCTGCGCACAAGCTTTTAAGACCTCAGTTGGTCCTCACTAGATTGCAGTGGAGAGCACGGTCTTTGTGGCCCGTGTCAGGCCAGCTGACCTGGGTGTCCCCAGAGACTATGGTCCTGAACCCCAGGCCCAGCGACTTGTTCTCGCAAGGTGTTCCGTTTTGGCTCCGAAGTTTCCATCACTTTGCCCGAGCCCTCTCTTCATGGGTATCATCCATTCTCCTTTTCACACCTGTCCAGCCTGCATGTCTGTCTGTGCATCCACATGTAGACTTTGTGATTGCAGGGTTATGTGGGGCATAGCATTTCCCTCAGTCGACGCATTTGAATTGTGGTGCTGGAGAAGAACGTTGAAACTACCGTGGACTGCCAAAAGACGAACACATCAGCCTTGAAAGAAGGACGGCGCCAGCGTGCTCCTTAGAGGTAAAGGTGGCAAGACCTGGTCTCACATACTTTGGACAGGTTGTCAGGAGAGCCCACTCCCTGGAGGACATCAGGCTTGGCAAAGTGGAGGGACAGTGAAAAAGAGGAAGGTCCTCCACGAGACGGACAGACACCGTGGCTGCACCAGTGGGCTGGAGCATGGAGACAGTGGTGAGGATGGCGCAGGACCGCGTGGTGTTTTCTTCTGGGCATAGGGTTGCTACGGGTTGGAACCAACTCGATGCCCCCTAACAGCAGCAGCCACAGGCTCTCCCTCTGTGGCCTTGAACTCTGGTCTGACTCCCCGTTTTCCCTATGCCTTATCATTGCTTTGCTGGCTTCCGCTGGCTAGGTATGCCCTGCCCCCTGCCGCCAACTTAATAGACATCCGTTGAGTCTCCCTTGAAAGAAAAGGGGATAAATGCAGGGCAGCAAGCAGAGATGAGGGAAGGGAGAGGGCCTGCTGTCTGAAGATGGCCCAGGAGCCGGAGCTCAAAGACACAAGGACCTTCCTCCAGAGCTGGCAGATGGAGACAGCCTCCCCTAGAGCCAGCGCCCTGAATTCTGACTGCTAACCTCCTAAGCTGTGAGAAAATCCATTTCTGTTTGCGAAAGTGCTCTCTTGTGGCTCTCTCACTCTGTTAAAGAGGCTCTAGGGGACTAAGACAGCTCCTTTTCTCCATGACAGTACTGTGCTCCTGCCCCCGGTAGGCCCACCGCCCAGAACTGTAGCTGCAAGTTGCCGCTAGTTATCAGCTGGTACCCAGGATAAGGATGCCGGCTGCCAGCGCATCACAGGCCTTTTCAGAAAGGCTGCCTGTGGCCTTGCCAGCATGCAGGAACTCTGTGGGTGGTACCTGGAGCCTCTACCACTGTCTGTGGGATTGTCAGACTGGCGTGGCACGCATGTCGCTGCGAGGCTGGAAGTGAGGTGTGACGTGTGTTAGGCCAGGTTGTCTAGAGGAACAAACTAGTGACTCTCATCTATGTACTCGAAAGAACTTTATATCAAGAAGCTACTTAAAAAAAAAAAAAAGCAACTTTATATTAAGAGGGTGCTTCAGCCCAGTCCAACTCAAGTCCATAGAAAACTACTAAAAAGAAAAAAAGAAAAAACGGGAGACAGAGAAAGGGGGCTGGATGATGTTCCATTTCAGGGATTGCAATGGATGAGCAGAAACAGAACGCATATGAACTTTTGAATGTAAAACTGATGTTCTGCTCTGTAAACTTTCCACTACTCAGACTGATGGCAGCTGAATCTCTTCTCTCAGGGTACAGGGGGAGTGAGAAGTGGGCAATCTGTGTTGTCACAAGCACACAGGTTTGAGAAACATGGTGACATAGGTTGGTGGGGTCTTGTGG
>NW_022103901.1:37631305-37632766 GCF_000313985.2 Echinops telfairi | reverse complement strand
ACAGAGGCAGTTCTCCCTGTCCTGTAGGGGTCGCTATGACTCAGAATTGAATCGGTGGCAGTGAAAGTGACATGAGAAGGATTGTGGGTTTCAATTGCTGACCTTTCGATTAGCAGCCTAGTGCTAACTCCCCCTCGCCACCAGGGTCTTTTTCGGCAAAGTCAGGCAGTGGTTATTTCTTAACGGCAGTTCCCCGATGGCTGGCTAATCCACGGGCGTGTAGGTGATTAGGGCAAATTAGCAGAGTTCAAGTGTACTTTTGACCAAAGTACCACCTTTCAGCTCCAGCTTACCAAACACCACTTAGTTTTACTCCAGGGAGGTTCTCAGAGGCTCAGGGCCAAGGAGAAAGTTAAGAATAGAATGCTAACAGGTCATCTGACTTCTGCTCACAGTTAACTACCAGTTGTGATTCAGCACTGCCTGGAAACCTGGGTTCTGTAATGAAAGAAACAGGAGAACCACCCAAATCCCAGCCCCCGATGTGCAGGCTGTGGGCTTGAACCATCACCTTTCCGTGGGTGTTCCAGAGTGTGTGTGAGCACAAACCATAGGGACCACTGCCACCCAGAGTGGTTATGAGAGACATCAGACAAATTCCAAGTGGAGCCACTCTACCAAAAAACAACACATCACTGATCCATAGTCCTCCAAAAGTGTGGAGGTCATCAAAACCAGGAAACATCGAAAAACCGGAAAGGGATGAACGGATAACTGATATGCAGTGTATGTAGCCAGACCACAAAACAAACTCACTCACTCACTGCCGTCAAGCACAGGGATTCTGGCTCAGAGCCCCCTATCGGACAGAGTGGAACTGCACCCATGAGTTTCTGAGATTGTAGGTCTTTATAAAGAAGCAGAAAGTCCGTCCGTCTGTCTCCCTCTGAGTGGTTAGTGGTTTCACACTGCTGACCCTGCAGATTGCGGCGCAGTGCTTAACCAGGGCTCCTACTGTCCCCAAACAAGGGAACTCATAAAAAGGAATGCCAGTCTAATAAATACATGCTAGAAAACATCACACAAAGACCCCCTATTGTATGTCTGGTTCCATTTCTGTGAACTGCCCCCCCAGAAATCCAAGCCAAACCGGTCCTCAAGCGTGCACAGGTGCCCAGAACAGGCGAAGCCGCTCAGCTGGGAGAGTGGGACGTTGGGTAGAAAAGCATCCCTGCAGCTCTGGAGTTAGGAGCCCGTGAACTGTACAACCAGGAGTGCCCAGGACCTGGGGGACCTGGGGGGAGGGGGGGAGGGGGTTGTAGTTGAAGAGCGTAAGGCCAGAGGGAAACAAACAAGGTGGTGGGCATGACAAGCAGGGACCATCCTGAGAAAGGATTTTCTGTGCACTTAAGGTTAGAATTTTTTTTTTTTTTCAGGAACCAGCCACTTTCTTCTTTATAGAAGCTAGGGAAATCAACACTGATACAATGATAAACTTAAAAAAATATATATGACACAACA
>NW_022103901.1:37627870-37629627 GCF_000313985.2 Echinops telfairi | reverse complement strand
AATATGTGCTTCTCTCCCCATTGGTGTGGTTTTGAACTTTTCCAGGATAAAAAAGCGTTCTTCTTGTTGCCGAGGAGGAGGAGATGGTGCTGTAGGGTGGGAGCTAGGGGGCATCCCAGGTAATACTGGGATTGAGTAGGTGGGAGGTGGTGGCCTGGTGGAAAGTACCAGGATGGATTTGTTCTGGATATGAAATGAGTCAATGCCACGCCCCATCTCAGATGGGGAGAAAGCCGAGACTGTCAACTCCTGTAAAGATGTAATGTCTCAGAAATCCATCCGGCAGTTCAACCCTGTCCTGTAGGCTCACTATGAGTCAGAGTTGACTCAGTGAACTGAGCTTTGAGATGTCTCATATCCAGCAACTGGTCTCTGTAGGACAGTGTAGAATTGCCCCTGTGGGTTTCTGAGGCTATAAATCTTTACAGCGGGAGAAAGTCTTTTCCTTCCCCCAAAGAGCAGCTGGTGGTTTAAAAGCACTCACCTTGTGATGAGCAAGCCAACACATAAGCCCCCAGGGCTCCATAGTGAGATGACCACAGTACACAGAGACAGTACTGCTGAAAGGACAAACCCATCTGTCTGGGGAGGAGTTTGTCCAGAGTGTTCCTTAGGAGTCAGGATGACATACTTTGGACATGTTGTCAAGAGAGACCAGTCCCTGGAGAAGGACATCGTGCTTGAGAATGTGGAGGGACAGGGAAGAAAGGAAGACCCTCAACAACAAAAGGGATGGACACAGAGGCTGCCACCATGGGCTCAGGCACAGCAACAATTGTGAGGATGATGCAGGACCAGGCAGTGTGTCATCCTGTTGGACCTAGGGTAGCTATGGGTCGGAACCAACTCAACTCGATGGCACCTAATAACTATACAACGTGGTCTCACAGTGACCCGATAGGACAGAGTAAACTGCCTCATAAGGTCTCCTGGTCTTTTTTCAGGTGGGCTCAACTTATTGGCCTTGGTTAGCTGGGAGCGCCAAAACATTGAGATGGATCTACAGCACCCAACCACCAACATTGGCTATGATCAGGAACCCTGCCAAGAATACACTGGGAGAATGTTCTTTCTGGATTGGGACATGGTCTGTCACCCTTCTTATTCATAATGTGAAACACAGAGCCCGGCTCATGAATTTGCTGCTAGGTGTATCTGTCAGACGCATAACGACCCAGCCCAGCCCACCCAACACCACCCAGCCCAGCCGGTCCTGCGCCAGCCTCACGATGTCAGTCCTGGTGGGGCCCATTGCTGCAGCCACTGTGTCAACCCCATCTCCTCCAGGATCTTCCTCTTTTTCATTGACTTTACCATCTCATAGTGACCTCTAGGACAAAGTAGAACTGCCCCGGGGTTTCCGAGGTGATAAACTGTACAGGAGCAGAAAGCCTCATCCTTCTCCCAAAGGGTGGCTCCTGGGTTTGAATTCCTTACATTGCAGTCAGCAGCCCAACAGGTAATGGAATCAACTCAACGGCAGTGAGTCTGAGGACTACTTGACCAAAGGAACCGTGGTAGGTAGCACTGTCTGGGTGAGTGTGGGACTGTCAACTACGAGGTTAACAGTTCAAATACACCAGGTGCTCTGTAGGAGAAAGATGAGGCTGAAGCCACAGGAACCTATAGCGGATGACTGTGAGTCAGAATCAACGTCATGGTGGTGGGTTTGGGTTTGGGGGTTGTGTTAGACAGGGTTCTCTAGAGAGATAAAACCAAATATAATATATTTATTTATAAAGATAATTAGATATATA
>NW_022103901.1:37622673-37624433 GCF_000313985.2 Echinops telfairi | reverse complement strand
GCCCTTGGTATCGGCTCCTCGTTTTCCCTTTCCTCCCCATTTAATAACTCTAACAGAGACAAAGACAACACAAAAACAGACACATCGTCTGGATGAGAGAGACCACCAAAGCTAGCTGAACCGGCACCCAAAGTTTCCTTGAGATGCAGAGATGTATCAAAAGGGCACAGGTGGGCAAAGGAAACTGTCACAAAAGCATGACTGGCGGCTGGCTGATCCACACACCAGTTACAGGTGGGACCACAGAAGCAGAAACGGGACCATGATTGGGACACGTACACTGTGTTAGACAGAAAGGCTTACAAGAATGGTCCAGGGCCTTCCCACCAAGGCAGTCAGGGCCAGACTGATGGAGTGTGACTCATGACTAGGGACTCCCTGTACCTTCTCCAGTAAGGTGACTTCTATCCAGGACACACCTGGGCAAGCCTCTAGGAGAGAGACTGCCCCTCCCTGGGCTGGCCAGACATGGGTGGGGGTGGGGGTGAGGATGGCAATCCACTCCCCAAGGCCCTCTGCCTAAGGGCAAGATTATCTACATTCTTGGTGAATGGTCAGAGAGCAGTCAATGGAAGACTGCACATGGATTTGGGGCTGTCACTGCCATCCATAGGATTCTGCAAAATAGGGTGCTCCATATTTAAGCTCTAATATAATATCCCCGTAAAGAGTTACAGACTCGGAGGCCCACAGGGACAGTTCTACCCTGCCCTATAGGGTCGCTACGAGTCAAAATCGACTCAGTGGCAGTGAGTTCCAAGGGGGCCCTCATCTTCCAGCACTGGACGGGGCAATCTTCTGTTGTGAACTTTCCAAGGGGCAGGGTTTTCATAGGCTAACAATGTTCAGAAGGAGACAGACACGCCTTTCCTCCTGGTCTGCCTTCCTCTGGAAGCTCTGCTGAAATCTGCCCACTGTGGGTGAGCCACACAAGGCAGCCCCAGGATGACAAACTGACGGGGAGGTGGTGGAAACAAACATTAGCTGAACAATGACCAGCAGCCGGGTGCTGGATAGAACCTATGCTGCGATAAACATAAGAGGAGCCCTGAGCTGAGACCCTCAAAAGGGTGGACAGGCACTGCCCAGAGCACCGCGGAGAAGAGACCCTCTAGTCTAGGCAGAGCACAGCAGGGCCAAAAAGCTGAGATGAGGAAAGGGCTTTCATTTTGAGCCACTAATAGGGGGTTGTGACCCTGCAGCCTACTGGGGGAACCAGATGATGGGGCAAGCGGACAGGGCTGGAGAAGCGGACAGGGGCCGGATCATGAACCCGGGAGGAGTTAAAAACAAAAACACCCACAGCTGTCAAATTGATGCCTACTCATGTCGGACCCCATGAGGACAGAGTAGAACTGTTCCCTAGGGTTTCTGAGACGCTACATCTTCCTGGGAGCAGACAGTCTCATCGTTCTCCCGGGGAGCGGACTGTTGAGTTTGAACTGCTAGCTTAGGGGGTTACCTGCTATATTAGTCTGGGTACTTTAGAGAAACAAATCGACAGAAACTCATGTATAAGAGAAAGTTTTATATAAAAGTTGAGTGTGCAGCAAGAACACATCCCAACACAGTGCTGCCCAAGCCCACAGGTTCAACCTTAACCCATATGTCCAACACCAGTCCACAAAGTCCTCCTCCATCTCACAAAACAGACACAATGATGCCGACTGCAGGAGGAAAGCCAAGTTAGTGAATGTGTAAGCATCTCAGCGCTGGCAGGGGTCTCCACACAGCTGCTCCAGCACCCAGGGCTGCATCGG
>NW_022103901.1:37620935-37622245 GCF_000313985.2 Echinops telfairi | reverse complement strand
GACCCAAGCCTTGGTCTTTTCAATCGCCCCCTACTCATGTGAAAGTTGGACATTGAATAAAGAAGCCCACGGAAGAATTGATGCATTTGAATGATGACGCAGGTGAAGAATATAAAATACCACGGACTGCCAAAGAACAGATCGATCTGTCTTTGTTGAAGGACCACCCGAATGCTCCTGAGATGCCAGGATGCCAGGACTCGGTCTCATTTTCTTCGGACTTGTTGTCAGCAGAGGCCAGTCGCCAGAGAAGGACATCATGTTTGGTAAAGAGAGGGGCAGCGAAAGAGGAAGGCCCTCTACAAGATAGATTGACACCGTGGCTGTAACAATGGGCTCAGGCATGAGAGCGATTGTGAGGATGACACGGGACCAAGCAGTGTTTCATGCTGTTGTTCATGGTGTCACTAGGGGTTGGAACCAACTCAATGGCTTCTAACAACAACAACAACAACAACAACAATATTGCTGTTCCTTCTTATCCCTGCTGAATGTCATCCATGGGTACATGTCATCCTTTTGGTCTCGAATGGCTGATGATTCTAAGGTGTGCGGACCGCCCTACTGTGGTTGTTCCCCTTATAAACCTACCCATTTAGCTGAAAATTGAAATGTGGGGGTGAGTTCCTTTCCAGCCCTGAAGAGTGGCTAAGGCCACAGTCTTGGCGATTCCTTGGGCCTGGTCTCTTTTATGACTTTTAGTTCTGTTCCACATTTTCCACCAAGGAAGAAAAACGGGGAAAGAAGTGGATTGATTCAGGGAGGAAGACCTGGCTTTCTACTCCTGTAAAGAGTAACAGTCTCAGGAACCTGCGCTATCGGGTCACTATGAGCCAGAATGGGCTCAATCACAGTGAGTTTTTTTGTTTTGCTACTCAGGACCTTCTGACATGATCCCTTTCAGAGAAGTGGGCTGGGGTACCTGGGCACCATCTAGTTCTTCTGCACCGTTGGACCTCTTTAAAAGAACAAACAAACATAATATTGGCACTAAAATCAAACCGCATTATTTCTCTGAAATGCAAATGTAACTGGGCACCCTGCATCACTGCCTAAATCTGGCAGCCCCATCTGAGGGATAGTGGCATGGCAGGGGAAGAGGGTGTCTCGGGCACAGTTGGCTTTCAGTTGCTGTGAAATGCACAGGTCCCTCTGCAGCACGAAGCGTTAAGCACTCAGCTGCCCACTGAAAAGATGGCCAGTTAAATCCAGCCCCACAGACTTGGGCAAAAGGTCTGGCAGACTGCTTCCAAAAGGTCACCCCCTTTGGAAAAGCCCCATGAAAAGCCCAGTCCTGCTCTGGCCTTGGG
>NW_022103901.1:37615031-37619323 GCF_000313985.2 Echinops telfairi | reverse complement strand
TAATCGGTTCCCTCTTTCCTACCCACTCTCCCTCTACCCTCCCTGTTTCACCACTCACACCACTGGTCCTGTAGGGCTCATCCGCCCTGGATTCCCTGGATTTTCAGTTCCTATCTGTACCAGTGTACCTCCTCTGGGAAGACACTTTTTTTAAGAAGCCAGGGTTCTGGGTGGAGGGAGGCCTCCACCCTTGTGAGTTAGAGATGAGTCCCAATCCCATTCGCATAATTAAGATCAATCCTTACAATATCCTCCCGTCCTAGTGCTGCCTTAAAGGTACCTCTCACAAGCACATGGCTGCTTGCTATCTGACCGGCAGCTTGATCTATAGGAGCAGACATGCTGCAATTGCTCTCTCTGCTCAGGGGACAGTCACTCTCCCTTGCCTGCCCCAGCACTGGTGTTAGGTTACTCCTCCAATGACCTCAGGGACCTCTAGGGTTAAGGTTCTGCCCACTTTGTTAGGGGGCCTGCATGCCCGAGACGATATAAGTTGATGCAAGAATACATTCTCTCCCAGACCTGATTCCAATAGCATGGAGGTGAGCACCCCAAAACTTTTGCCTGTCTCTTAGTTTGTTCCCTTCAATTACACAACTGTGCCTTAGGACCCCTCTGGATGTGGGGCTGATCCCACACTCTGCCCTTCTCCAAGGACTGGTCTCTCCAATAACATGTCCGAAGTACCTGAGGCCAAGTCTCGCCATCCTTGCCTCTCAGGAGCACTCTGGCTGTACTTCTTCTGAGACAGACTTGTGTGTCCTTTTGGCCATCCAAGGCAGTCGTTCTTCTTCCCCAGCACCACGATTCACATGCATCGGTTCTTCTTCGGTCTTCTATATTCCGTGCCCAACTTTCACATGCACGTTAGAGAATTAAAAATACCATGGCTGGGGTCAGGCACACCTTAGTCCTCCAAGTAACCTTCCTGCTTTTCAACATTGTACAGAGGTCAACTCAAAGTGACCCCCATGCAAAATGGAACAAGATGCCCCCCTCCCCTTGCCCACCAGTGAATTTGACCACTGTGATCCACAGCTTCTCACAGATGATGTTTTCAAAACTCAATCACCAGGCCTTTTTCCCTAGTCTCTTTCGGAAGCCTCCACTGACAGGTGATGGCCGTGTGTGGAGCCAGCTGGCTCAGGATAGAACCTGGGTCTTCCGTGTAGAAGCCGAGAATCCCTCTACAGGTGCAAATGTGAAACATAAACTCGGTGGTTGGCCCAGTCAGTAAGTAGCAGAGGCTGAACTTGAACTCGGGCCCCTGTGGAGACTGTCTCCTATCCAGAAGGAGAGGCCCAGTGGCAGTGAGTCAGCGCTCAGGCAGAGAGGAAGCAAACCCAGACTGACATATCACCTCTGCTTCCCTCTCTGCTGACTCGCTCAGACCTCCCGGGGCTGGCAGCTGAGCCTGCTGCTGGGGTGGGGCCAGGAACCCCACAGAGCCCTGGGCTCCCTTCCCGTCCCGCTGCTCCAGCTGCCAGGTTGGCTGGGCCAACCTGACCCAGACAACAGTCCAGACGCAGGGCCAGGGCAGCCAGCCTGCCCCGGAGGGTCCTGTGGAGGCTGTGGGTGCAGCCCGCACACCTCCCCTGGGCCTCTCGCTGCTACCAGTGTGTGTGGAGTCCATTCTGACTCCCAGCGCCCCCCGTGCTGACCGAGGAGAGCTGCCCTTAGGCATTTCCGGGTGGTCAACTGATGGGAGAAGATGGCCATGCCTCTCTGGGCTTGAACCTCTGACCTTTCTTTTACCAGCTGAGCGCTCAACGGCTGCTCCCCCGGTGTTCCCTCACCCTGTGCACGCCGGGCAGCGTGCAGCCGGCCTGCTTGGGTGGGCAGGAAACACCGTAGCCAGCGACACCAGCACTAGCAACATGGACACTCGTGACCCATTTTCCTCGACAAGCGGACAGCTTGGGCGGCAGGAGCGCAGCCGTGTCCTTTCTTTGAGTTGACTCGGGTTGGTGCTCTTGGGCGGCGGCAGCAGCAGCAGAGTGGGCTGGCTGGTGGCTCGTCGATAAAGCAGAACAGAAGCTGTTCCTGAATACGGGGCGGGGCGCGAGTGGAAAAGCAACCTTGACCTCATCATTCTCTTTCCCAAATAAAGGCTCCTTCTTTGTCAGAGCCTGCTTGCTCCAGGCTGGGGAGAATGGGGTTACCCCAGAGAGAGGTGGGGAGGGGAGTCTAATGGGCAGAGCTTTGGCGGTCAAGTCTAAATCCCCGGCTCGGCTCGTCATTCCTGCAGCTCCTAAGACTTGGACGGCAGAACAAAAGACGCCCAAAACGTAAGGGCTCTTGCCTCTCCAGGAGGGTAGCTTGGACGACCTCACGACGGATACCCAGACCCCAAACAAAACCACTTCCTGTGTGGAGTCCATGCCAAGTGAGAGCGACCCGCTAGAACAGAGCAAAACCTCCTCAAAGATCCCCCAGGGCGGCCGTCTGCATGGAAGCTGGCGGCCACGTCTTCCTCCCTTGGAAACTCGTTCTGCTGTGGGGGTATTCTCACTAACTGCAATGACACTAAAGCAAATGATCACAATAAAATGAACTTCTGCTAAATAAAAAAGTCAGTATGATCTACATGAAAATAAATGGATCACAGCCGCTCAAAAGAGGAGATAGGGAATTGCAGAGTGTGGTAGGGTACCAAAGAAACCCTGTTTCAAATATAATTTAAAGAGAACATTTATTAAGTCTTAAAAGGGACAGAGACACATGTCCTCCAGGTGAGGAAGACTACCCACTCGAGGTTGACATGGTGTCTGCGGTTCCCAAGGGCGACTGCAGGTAATCTGGGTATTGGGGGTGCCGGCAGTAAGGGCTCCGGCCCAGAAGTGTAGTCACCGGTGGGACCACAGAAGCAGGTCCAGGGGGTTCTCAAGGTCATGAGCCGCGCCCTGACACCCTATTCAGAAGACCCTGGACCAATCTTGTAAGTTCTCCTAGCAATGTACGTGTCCCGTTCCTGCTTCTGGGGTCCCACCGGTGACTGTGATCTATTGATCTGCCACCAACCTTGCTTTTGTGTAGCTTGCTCCCTGACGGTGACTCCTCGGATGGGCGCCATTTATCCTCCTGTTCCTGGCCTGCCTCACCCCGAGGACGTCTGTGTAGAGTTCATAAATGCTCTTTTTCATTGTATTTGGGAGGTACCCTGAAACAATATCATTATTCACCCAGGGAATCTTGATGATTTCTGGGGCGAGTTTCTGAATCTCAAGGAAGGCCTCAGATCACAGAGCGGGATGGGGTGGGCCAGGGCCATCTGTCCTGCCAACAAACTGGCTATGGTCTCCTGGGATTCCCCTCAGGCACCCTCTAGTGTCGCCGTCGGCCACCAAGTTTGTTCTCAGGTGGACAAAGAAGACTGCCGTCCACCAGGGCTTGTCTTTGCAACTCGGCTGGAGGCCGGGGCACAGCAATCCACCTGTCAGTGCTGACCCCCTAAAGCAGGGGTCCTCAAACTACGCCCCCGGGGCCACATGCATCCCGCCAAGGACATTTATCCAGCTGCCAGGTGTTTTTGCCCCGTTGGTTTTTTTACTTCAAAATAAGATATGTGCAGTGTGCATAGGAATTTGTTCATAGTTTTTTTTTTAACTATAGTCCAGCCCTCCAATGGTCTGAGGGACAGTGAATTGGCCCCCTGTTTAACAGTTTGAGGAGCCCTGCTCTAAAGGGTTCCTGTTGTTGTTGGGTGGACTGAGTCCATATACTACAGCATCTCACAACCCTGACTATGTCTCGGTCCATTGTTACAGCCACCTACCTCTTCAATCCATCTTCCTGCTGACCCTCTGCTTTACCAAGCATGATGCCCTTCTCTTAGGATGGGCCCCTCGGGATAAACAGGTCCCGTGGGTGTGAAACGAAGCCCCACCACCCTCCCTCCTTAGCAGCAGGATTACAGCTGCACTTTCTCCAGGACAGGTTTCTTCCTTCTTCTAGGAAGTCCACCACCATAACGCGAATGCACCCATGTGTCTGCCGTCTTCCTTTCTCATTGTCCGGTTTTCACATGCGTATGAAGCAACTGACAAGCCCAGGACTAGGGTCAGGTGCACCTGAGTCGTCCAAGTGACATCTTTGCTTGGTAAGATTTCAAGGAGATCCGCTGCTGCCAATTTGCTCAATGCCACCATGGCTTGATTTCTCACCCTCTTCCTTCATGGATGCTGATGGTTGATCCAGGAGTCCTGGTGGCAGAGTGGTTATGGGTTGGACTGTGATACAGAAGGTCAAAAGTTCGGAACCTCTAGCCTCTCAGGGGGAGAAATGTGAATCTG
>NW_022103901.1:37611731-37613243 GCF_000313985.2 Echinops telfairi | reverse complement strand
TAGGATCCACACATGACCTCATGATGTAGATGAACCTGAAGGACATCATGCTAAGTGAGTAAGTCCACCACGCAACAACAAATATTGTATGCCATCATGCTTATAAAAGTCAGGAAAAGGGTCACACACACACCACGCAACAACAAATATTGTATGCCATTATGGTTATAAAAGTCAGGAAAAGGGTCACACACACACACACACACACACAGATTGAGCCAAATAACACTACCCTCCCCCAACACAAAATCAGATTTCCTCTTCCCTCTCCTGCCCTTGTCCGGTGAGGTCCCAAACTTGTCCTCCTTGCCCGTGACCTTGCCCGTGACCTTGCCCGTGACGTAAATGGAGTCATTAGAACACCCATTGCTATTGAGTGGATTCCAATTCATAGTGAGCCTAAAAGACAGACTAGAACTGCGCCACAGGGTTTCTGAGGCTATACATCTTTAGGAGAGCCGAGTCTCATCTTTATCCTGAGCAGAGACTGGTGGTTTTGAACTGTTGACTTTGCAGCCCAACACATAACGACTACACCACCAGAGAAGACGGAGGCAGAGGCAGCCTCTTCCTTCCAGTCTTGAAGCCTAGAGTAGAAGTGCAATATTCCAAGACCAGAGATCCCCACGCAGATGTCCAGGCTTCACTCTGCGTCTCAGGGAACCGGAGGGAGCCAGCAGTGGCTCCCTTCGTCACTAGAGGGCGCCCGTCTAACCTCTGACACCTGGGAGGCTTCCCAAACCCAAACTCAATGCCATCAAGTTGATTCTGACTCATAGTGATCCCATAGGACAGAGTGCAACCGTGCCTGTGGGTTTCCAAGTCTGTAACTCTGTGTGGGAGCAGACAGTTCCATCTCTGCTCCCCCGGACCAGCTGGTGGCTTCAAACCACTCACCTTAGTGTTAGCAGCCCAACACGTAACCATCAGCTGCTCCCTCATGATCATCGAGTCCATTCAGACTCTTCGTGGCCCTATGGGACAGGGTAAAACTGCTCCTGTGGGTTTCCGAGACTGAAACTTTCTACAGGAGTAAGAACCCTCCTCTTTCTTCCACAGAGTGGGTTGTGGTTTTGAACTGCTGGCCTTGCAGTTAGCAGCTCAAAGCATAGCCCCTACACCCCCAGGGTCTCCAAATTCAAACCCACTGCCATTGGGTTGATTCTGACTCATGGACTTATAGGACAGGGTAGAATTGCCCTTGTGGGCTTTCAAGACCCTAACTCTTCACTGGAGCACAAAGCCTCATCTTTCCCCCACAGAGCGGCTCATCGTTTCTGACTACTGAACTTGAGGATCTAGGGTCAATGCACAACCACTGGCTGTTGTTGGTAGGTGGCATCCAGTTGGTTCCAACCCACAGCCACCTCATGCACAGCAGAACGAAGCACTGCCTAGTCTTGCGCCACCTTTACAATGATTCCCCTGCCTGTGGGGAGAAGAGAGTCCCCAACAAATCATCACTGGTCCCGTAGGCGCAATTGTACAGCGATAATAAGTGAAGATTATAGT
>NW_022103901.1:37604944-37607136 GCF_000313985.2 Echinops telfairi | reverse complement strand
AGTGAGTGAATGAGAGTGAGAGAGTGAGTCAGTGAGTGAAAGAGTGAGAATGAGTGAATTAGAGAGTGAGTGAGTGAGTGAGTGAGTGAGTAAGAGTGTGAGTGAGTGAGTGAGTGAGTAAATGAGTCAGTGAGTGAGTGAGTGAGTGAGTGAGAGTCCCCTCTGGCCTTTTTTTTTTTTACCAATTCTGACCTCAGCTGCCATCCCACACACTCTGGACCCCTCTGCTGGGTGCAGGAACTCTTTGAAAGGGCCGCCCCAAACTCATAAACTACATTCACAATCATGGAGCTGATTAGGGAAGTACCACCGTTAGGGAGTTTATTAGGGAAGTTATTAGGAAGTAACAAGTTACAAGCCTGGATCAGGAACGACTCTGGATACAGTTCTGGCTGTGAGGACAGCTTCTTGACGGTCCTTACCTGCCTGTGCTTACAGGCAGGCCTCTGGCCTCTTGGTCCCTGGGGCCAACCCAGATGCTAGCCGGCTCAGGAACGTGTTACAAAATGCTTTTGCCCTGCTGCACCAGTCAGCCGTGACCACAGACACTCAGCACTCCTGCCCCACAGTCAGTGAGCCTAGCTCCAGCAACAATTGTCTAGGGACACCTTACCCCCTCCCTTCCCAGCCGTTTAACCCCCCCTTCTCCAGTAGCCCTGCTGCAAGGCACTCAGCTCTGTGGCTCTGTGTCACCATGTTCGCTGCTGCCTTGCTCCGTCGGGGCCAGGAGGGCCACTGTGCCATCTTATGCCAGTCTCCTGGTTTCCCTGTCACCTTCTCTCACCATGTCCACCATTACAGCCCTCTCTCTCTCCTCTGGGTCTAAGAGTTTCCCTGCACAAGGACCCTGGCTCCAAATGACAGGTTGCTAGATAATGGATTATAGGGAGTTGTCTCCACTGACTTGTCTATGCCAAACGAAAATTAGCTATCCGTGCCACAATAAAGAGGTTACAAAGAAATCAGGCACACATTAGACACCTATGGGAGAATCCAATCTGGGTCTTACCTATATGACATCACACAGGTGCGCCTACACTCAGCCAATAAGATAACCCAATACCCTCAAACACACCTCCCCAGTCAGTGGGGATAAAAGCGGCCCTTTTTCTCTCTTGTTCAGGTGTGCACTGAAGTGCGGGATTGAGATTTCTCCCTTGTGCTCAGGCACACACACCTGCATGCCCACCTGTAGCCCACTCACGCTCTTGGCCTCTGGGGAGTTCCTGCTCTTGGATCCGCACGTGTGGTTTTCATGCTCCTGTCCCGGTGTTCTTAGCACGTGGTTTTCACGCACTCCTGAAGTGGCCATCTTCAGTGGCAAGCTCCACGTGGCCCCCGCGTGGCCTTATATGCTTTCCAGTAGTGTGCACTTTTTGAGATGATAATACCTGCCACTTGCCTTCCCCTCATAGAAGTCCCTTCGATTTTCAAAAGCGCTTCTGCCGCGTGAATTCTTCCAGCATTGGGAAGCCAGTACCGAGGGAAACCACCCCAGAAACATAACACAGAGTGCTCCCTGTTCCCTGTCCTCCTTTCTTGATGCGGTGAGGTCCCCCCTCCACCACCAATGGGTAGGCTCGGTTTCAGCCTAGTGGAATGACAAAACGGGCTCATCCCTCGCTAAAGCTGTCCACGTGGCTCCACCCCCACAGCGGTACATCATTAGCAGCTGCCCATCCCCCATGGACCACCAGCACCTTATTTGCATAGTACTACCCAATAGTACTTCGTCCCATCCCGTGTACTCTAAACATGTTGAGAGAGCCCTGTCCCTGGAAAAGGCTGTCATGCTTGGTAAAGTAGAGGAACAGCAAAAAAGACAGCTGGCTGGGCAAGGTGGCTGTACCAATGGACAATTGTGAGCATGGTGCAGGACTGGGCAGGGTTTTGAGTTCTGGTCATGCGGTGGGTTACATTTGACTCCTGACCACAAATCAGCAGTTCAAAAACACCAGCTGCTCCTCAGGAGAAAGATGAGACTTTCCACTCCTGGAAAGAGTTACAGGCTGTAGTATTAGATGGAGGGGCCCAGTCCCCCACCACTAATCTCAGGTTCAATAAGCACAATTGTACGGTTGAGATATATAAATAATATATTAAAGTCATCAAGAGCATGAGCAAAAGAAGAGATATTACAATAATGCAGTCAGACACATTTTATGGTAGCATTGCTCACCTCAGCCCTGCTT
>NW_022103901.1:37602027-37603793 GCF_000313985.2 Echinops telfairi | reverse complement strand
ATTGAGCCCAGTTGGCATTTAACAAGTTACTAATCCTCTAGGGACCTCAGTTTCCTCATCTGCAAAACAGGGCTGAGAGGAGTGCCAGCCTGTGAGGTGGCGTACAGAGCTCTCCCACGGCGACTAGTCCTGGCCTGGGCCACGAAGCAGATATGGAACAAGCTCAATGGCGTGGCTTCGGAGGCTGGGTTGAGAGGTACCACAGCTTGTGTCTGGCTGTCTTGTGAATGGCTCACTCTAGAAGCCGGCTGCCATTTTTACAGCCATCACTCCCTTCCCAGCATGCAAAACAGCCACCTCTGCAGTGGACTTCACAGCCCAAGTTACGTTTGGGCTGACATCTTGACTGCCCACCTCAGGAGAGACCCTGAGGAAGTCCAAGTGCAGACCACGGCATGGATGAGCCTTGGAGACGTTAGTTGTGTGAAGTTCACCCCCGCTGCTCCAGCATAGGACTCCTGACCTGCGAGTCCTGTGAGCAATGAGAAATCATGGTGGTTTTCATCGACCTTTTGGGGTTATTGGTTATGCAGCAAGAAAACAACCTCCGTGTGGGCCCACCTCATAATTTGAGGGAAGATAGACTCTAATAATGCTCATAGGGGCTTAGCACAGTGTAAGAGGCAAATGTTTGTGTGTGGAAATATGGGGGCCTTCAAAAAGTTTGTGGGAAAACTCCATTATCTTTTCATTCCATTTCCCACCAACGCCTGGAAGCCCCTCACATATCACATACCTATGCATAGAGACCACCCTCTGGAACAGTGACAAAGGGGGTCAGGGCCTATCAGAAATTCTTGACACACCCTCCAGTCTGGACCTGCGCTCACCCTGATCACTCAACTTTCAACCAAACAGCAGACAAGGCTAGTAGGCAAACAGTAACCCCAGGGAGGTGATGCCTTAGAGCAGGCGTCCTCAAACAACGGCCCGCGGGCCACATGCGGCCCACCGAGGACATTTATCCAGCCCACCGGGTGTTTTTGCCCCATTTGGTTTTGTACTTCAAAAATAGATATGAGCAGTGTGCATAGGAATTTGTTCATAGTTTTTTTTTTAAAACTATAGTCCGGCCCTCCAACGGGTCTGAGAGGCAGTGAACTGGACCCCTGTTTAAAAAGTTTGAGGACCCCTGCCTTAGAGCCATCAACCAGAGGAGATGGAAAGGGTCCAAACACAAAGCTCTGAAGGCTGAAAGGGCGGGAAAGGAGCTGGAAGGGAAGAGGAAAAGCCAGGGAGGAAGTGGGAGCGTGCTGTCCCAGCGTGGGAATCGCATTCCGTGTCATGAACCAAAATGTGTACGTACCAGTTTGCTCGCTAAACTTTCACCCAAGCACCCTAAAAAGTCATGAAGAAGAATTCAAATTCCCTTGGCTTTTGATGGCAAGTCTTAGTCCTGCAGATGTAGTCTAGCCTTAGTGAATGAGCATTAGTGAAATGTTTACCTTGTGTGCGGCCCTCATTTTTCTTACAGTGTTCAGTCATGCAAGTTTTTAATTGGTATAAGTGAATCTTCCACGTATTTTAGTCTAAGAAGCTTTCTTATATATGAATATATTCCTTTTCTCAATAGTATTTTTAATTCTATGCCACTGGCTTGATTAATAATATTATTACTAGAATTACCAAGTATACCATGAAGGTTACTTATATTATTTCTCAAGAAACTGATAATGTTGTCCTTAAAGTGGACCAGGGATATATATATATTTATATTTATATATTTATATTTATATATACTGTAGATTTACTAGTGGATATTGAGT
>NW_022103901.1:37572045-37573225 GCF_000313985.2 Echinops telfairi | reverse complement strand
TTCAAGCTTTTAAGACCCCAGACGCTATATCTTTTGATAGCCGGGCACCATCAGCTTTCTTCACCACATTTGCTTATTCACGCCTTCTGAGCTCTTAACCCAACCCCCCACCATCAAGTTGACTCCTGCTCACCGCCCCCCGTAGGACAGAGGAAGGCTTCTCAGACTGTCAGCATTCACTGGACACTTGCTTTGTGTTGCAAACCCGAACGACCCCACAGGACAGGTCACTGCCCTGTGGGTTTCTGAGACAGTCACTCTGCTGTGTCCTTCTCCCTTGGAGCAGCTGGTGGCTCCGAACTGCTGACTCTGTAGGGAGCAGCTCAACCTGTAACCCACTATGCCACAAGGGCTCCTTATTTAGCAAGCACTTATTGGTTAAGCCTTTTAAATAGCTCCAAGTTGTAAATTAAATAATAATAAATGTTTGTAATGATTCCCTGTGGGTACATTATAGGGAGAGAGGGGAGAGGGAATGGGGGAAGGGGGAGTTGATGTCAAGGATGACTGTATAATCCCACTGGAGGGGAACGAATAATAGGACTGT
Source organism: Echinops telfairi (assembly GCF_000313985.2). NCBI lineage: Eukaryota > Metazoa > Chordata > Mammalia > Afrosoricida > Tenrecidae > Echinops > Echinops telfairi. The sequence continues at coordinate 37,572,678 of NW_022103901.1, read as the reverse complement.
AGGTGAGTAGATAGGTTGGAAGGTGTAAGACACGGATAATAATAACAATAGTGATAATTTATAACATATATAACACAACAATCAGGGCTCCTGGGGGGTAGGGGATCAAGGGGAGCTGATATCAAGGAGTTCAAGAAGAACGAAAATGTTTTGTAACTGATGGTGGCAGCAATTGTGTAGTCATGCATGATCTAATTGAATGATGAATTGTTACATTTGTAAGAGCTCCCAATAAAGTGATTAATAATCATAAGACATTTTATCGTGAATTAGGTGAAGTCGGTGTAATGTTTTAAGAGAGTTCCTAGATGGAGCAAATGGCGAATGTTCTTGGCCGCTGACGGATGCGCTGGAGGTTCAAGTCCTTGTGGGGAAAGCCTGGCAATTTGCTTCTGAAGAAACACCCAGTGAAAACCGCGTGAGGCACGGCCCCACCCTGCCACTCAGGGGCGCCCTGAGTCGGAGTGGACCGACAGCAGGGGGTCTGATTTTGTTCTTGGGCTTCAGACTGGGACGAGTGTATTTCTGGGAGAGCCTGTCTGCAGCCACCGACTGATCACAGAGACCTGTGCTGACAGGTGTTGTTGGAATAAACCCATGCATGTGTGAACTAGGGAGCGCAGGTGGCATCGC
>NW_022103901.1:37569235-37571523 GCF_000313985.2 Echinops telfairi | reverse complement strand
GTACTACTCCCCAATGCTCCCCCTGGCTGCACAGTGGGTAAAGCACCCCACAACTAACAGAAGGGCCAGAACTTCTCTCTTTACATTTGTACATTGTTCCATTGTCCGTCGTTCTTTAGAAAACGGAGGCCCCTGACTGGGGCTGTGCGTCGTTCAAACTCTCGCTTCTGCTTGCCTGATTGTGCACGTCACAGGAAGACTGACTCATCAACACCGCCTGGGACCCACCTCCGAATGTCCACTGGGTTTCCGAGACGTTTCCCTTTCTCATCCTGCGGCCGCTAGAGGGAGCAAGGAGAACAAAAGCAGCTGAACCTTGCATCCCCAGAGCTGCTGGCCAGCAGCCTTCCTGCCCCCAGTGCGCCCCCCACCCCACCCCGCGCCCACCCTAGGGAGTAAACAGCAGGGTCCCATAAGCCCCTGGGCTGCAGGTTAACGGGGAAGAGAACCTGCTGGCACCCTCTGAGCCAATGCTGTTGACAACGCCATGGGGTGGCAGTGCCAGAAGGCCAAGACGAACACTCCCCCGCTGTTGTTCAAGAATTCCTGATGTCACAGTGGTCTCTGAGTTACAATGTCACGTGCCTGCTAACCAAAAGGCCAGCAGTTCAAACCCACGGGCTGCTCTGCGGGAGAAAGATGAGGCAGTTGGCTTCCATCAAGACGGAAGCCTCAGAAACCCTGCAGCGCAGTTTTCTTCTGTCCTAGAGGGACACTGAGTAGGAATCTGCTCTGTGGCGGTGGGTTTGGATTTGGTTCTGTGTTTCTGGGCCCGGACCTTAGGGAGCAGCAACGGAGCGGCTTGGCCCACACTTGGGCCCTCTGCCGAGAGCCCAGCTGCGTCTGAAAGTGCAGGGGTGCCTGCAGGCTAGAATGACCCTGTAATGGATCGGCCTGTACTTCCTGTCCTGGGCTTGGTTTTCACTTACAGTAAGTAAGCCTGCCTCTCCGAGAGACCTAGGGCGAGACAGGTGGAAACGGGAAGGGGTGATGTGATGGGCTGGCAGAAAACCACAGGGTGCCCAAGCGGGACCAAAGCGATGACCACCTTTTGAATGAGAGGAGGCACCCAAGGGGATGGGGCTCTGGGAGGTGGGGCTGGCCTGGGCCCCCAGAGTTGGACAGACCAGCTCAGCTGTCTCCCAGAAGTGTTGGCTTCCTTCCCTCTCAGTCCCCATCTTCTCAGCGTGGAAATGGGGGGTCCGCTCAGGCTGCTCAGGGTGTTGTGGGATTGGCGTGAGGTCGGGGTTGCCCAGCACCCACCACAGGCCTCCACCCACAGCAGCTAACAGGAAAGGGTGGTAGCTGGGTTATAGGGCAGCCCCATTCACTGTGTCATGTCGTGGTTTAAACCACTGTGCTCTGACCTTTTCTCACCACAACTCACACAGTGAGTGGCCTGGCGCAGCGTGGCCTCCCTTGGGGTCCTCTGTGCTGTGGCGAACTGAAGGCTACTGTGCTGGCGCCACCTGGCAATGCTGGGGATGAGAGGCAGGACCGATCTCCTCCCAGCCTCACCTCTCCACAGGGCCTTCCTGTCCAGAGAGCCAGCACCAGAGACGTGGCTCTCAGGGGGCCGTGCTGAGGAAGGGAGCCCCAGAGAGGTGATGTCCATTTCCTGCCTTCACTGTAACAGATCCCCACCAAGAGTGCACACTGGTGAACTTACGTGTCTGGAGGTCAGAGCACACAGGGGATGGGTCTCCCCCAGCTCCTAGGTGGTGAGAATGGTCGGTCGAATGTTCAACTACTAATCAGGAGGTTGGAAGTTCAAATCCACTCAGAGAGGTGCCTTGGAAGAAGGCCTGGTGATCTACTCCTTAAAGATCACAGCCATTGAAACCCCTGTGGAGCACACACACTTCCACACATGACAGTCACCATGGGTTGAGGTCTTCCCCAAGGCAACTGGTTAGCTGGTGGGGTCAAAGTCTGTTGTTTTGACAAGGGGACAGCAAGGGATCTAAAATCGGTGGTGAGGCGGGTGTAGGAGGCCTGGTAGGGCGTGATCAAGGGCAATGTAGCCAAGAGGAATTACTGAAACCCAAATGAAGGCCAAACATGATAGTGGGACAAGAGCAAAGTAAAAGGAAAGAGGAAAGAACTAGGAGGCAAAGGGCATGTCTAATTACAGGCATGTACACATGTAAATATATTCATGTATAATGATAGGGAAATAGATCTCTGTACATATATTTATATGTTAAGTATCAAGGTAGCACACAGACATTGGGCTCAAGTACTCAAGTACGCAAGTACTCCCTCAACGCAAGAACACTTTGTTCTAA
>NW_022103901.1:37565507-37567963 GCF_000313985.2 Echinops telfairi | reverse complement strand
ATCATTTTATTAGGGGCTCATACAACTCTTATCACAATCCATACACACATCAATTGTGTAAAGCACATTTGTACATTCACTGCCCTCATCATTCTAAAAGCATTTCCTCTCCAACTTAAACCCCCAGCATTAGGTCCTAATTTTTCCCCTCCCTCCCCGCTCCCCCCTCCCTCATAAGCCCTTGATAATTTATAAATTATTATTTTGTCATATCTTGCTCTGTCCGACGTCTCCCTTTACCCACTTATAAGTCATCAAAAGTTCGTTTGTGAGGCAGGGAGGGTGGGGGAGGGAGGGGGGAAAATGAGGGGCTGAAACCAAGGGCTCAAGTAGAAAGAAAATGTTTTGAGAATGATGATGGCAACAAACGTACAAAGGTGCTTGACACAATGTATGTATGTAGTGTGATAAGAGCCTATGAGCCCCCAGTAAAATGATTTTTTTTAAGTGTGTTGTTCCCAGGGCTGCCCTCCTTCTGGAGTTCTAGGGAACAGTCCAATTTCCGGCTTTCCCAGCGTATAGATGCTCCCTCTTTGCATCTTTTAAGTCAGCACAGACAACAGTTTGTCTCATCCATCTGTGGACTCTGCCACTGACCCCCTGCCTCCCTCCTTCACTTGTAATTGGAGGACCTTTGTGATCACACGGGGCCACCTCCCCCGATAAACCACGACCACCTTCCTGTCTCCAGGACAATCTCTCCATCTGACCATTAGTTGATCACACTGGGCCCAACCAGTTAAGCCAAGACCCCGCCCCTCTCTCCATCAGCTGATGACACTGGGTCCACCCAGAGAAGCCAAGACCATCTTCCTATCTCCCCCAAACTTGGGTCCCAGGGCAGCTAAGACTGAGGCCATTGGATTGAGCTAATCATGACCATGTGTTCTTCATAACCAGGAATTGACTTGGTGGGGGCAGGGGTGAGATGAGTTCATGGGTGACTCTGACTAGCCGAAGTCCTCCCATCAGAAGGCACAGGATGCTGGCCTCCTCAACACCGGTGATATTAAGTTTGGTGTGGACTATGGTTCAGATGTCTCGAAAGTAATGAGAAAGTCCCTGGGGGGTAAGGCTTTAAGACTGTGTACACCTTCACCACACACACCACACACGTCCTCCAATTACACACACACACACACACACACATGTTCATTTTTAAAAATAAGTTTGAATTGGGTTCCTATTACTTGCAACCAAAAGATTCCCAACTGAAATTTGGCAATGAGTATTAGTGATGGCTGTACAAATTGGCAGATGCGATTAATGTCACTGAATTGAACACAGGTAAAATGTCAAATCTGCACATGTTGTGTTATATATCATTTTACATCAATTAGAAAAATAACCTGACATAGTGTCAATTTTCAGCTATTTATAAATTTACAGGCATGTAGCTCCAGCTCACCCTTTTTGCTTCCCCTGTGAAAATGGATATGGGCCCTTTAAACACCTTTCCCATGCCGTAGTCGAGGCACAGTAGAAGGCGCTGGAGAGATGTGTCAATAGGGAAGGTTTTCCTTCCTCCATGCAGCACTGCGCCTTGTCCAGTGTCCACTCCTCAGGGCCAACGACTTCTCTAGCACTGGGCACCTGCCCGGCATGGTGGACACAGTACCCCTGACATCCAGGCCCCATCAGTGTTGTGGTGGTCTGCCTTCGTAGAGCAGCATGACCCCGCAAGTCCTGGAAGCTCTGCTTCCCTCTCCATCAATGAGTGGCTCTTGGCCCTGAAGGTTAAGGGGTTGGTTCTTCCTTGAATCTTCTTCCTCCATCTTACGGGCAGTGGTCCATCCTCATGACTCAGCGCCATCCTGAAGTTCATCATTTTCCCGAGACAAATTACACGACGGGTGCTCTGCTTAGATTAGACCCAGCCTTATGTGTGCTTTATGGGCGTAGGAGAGGGGTTGCTTTTCTTTGCTTATGTAAACACTTCCATAGCAATGGAGTTGTTCTGTTTATTTGTTTAATTGATTTTTTAAAAGTTTTATTTCCATATAATTCACATATCATACAATTCAATAATTCAGTTATATTAAGAAGAGTCGTACACACATCACCACAATCATTTTAGAACATCATCTTCTTTCTTTGTTTTTCCTAAACCCATTTCTTCTTTCTTGTACTTATCATTATTAGTCCCCACCCCCATTTCACCCTCCCCTCCCCTGCCATGCCCCCACGAAGCCATTAATCCAGTTATTGTTTCTATAGATTTACCTATCCTGGGTTTTATACACAGGAAAACACACCGAAAAACTAATAATCACAAAGTCAAACAGAAAATAACCTCAATCAAAAAGAACGTATAGAAAATATTAAAAACTAGAAAACATTTGAAGTGAGTCAGCAGGAAGATCAAATGATAAGGTGTTTAATTTTAACCGAACTGCATCTGCAGTAAGCCACTTATCAATGCACTCAGCATGACGGCAAGACTGTTCCCATCCCTG
>NW_022103901.1:37548734-37563766 GCF_000313985.2 Echinops telfairi | reverse complement strand
AAGGCAACCTCTGAAAAGTAGAGAGCCCAGTGGTTAAGACTGCAAAGGAGTCTGGGATTTCACAGCATGTTGTTAATTCCAACTCTGCCCTGACTCCGTGTGCTCACAGGCCAGTCACTTAACCCCTCTGTACCTCCACTGCGTTGCCTTCAAAGTGAGCAATAACAGTCACTACTTGTTCAGACTGTCACTGATCCTAAGTGTTCAGAATGGGGCCATGTTCTCAGACAACGTCAGCTGTGATTCATGATGCATGGTGTTGTGCCTTATCACTGGTTCCTAGGATGTGAGGCTTCAGGGTGACCTCTGTGGGCTGGGTGATAGGGATGCAGCAGTTGGGCTGAGCCCCATGGAGGCAGTGGGGAGAGTTGGGAGAAAAGTGAGTACAAAGGCTTGGAGAGGCAAGGTGTGGTGCAGATGAGAGCCCTTGACGCCTAACCTACAAGTTGGTGGTTCAGGTACAACCAGCGGCACCATGGAAGAAAGGCCTAGCCCCCTACGTCTGTAGAGATATTCTCCTCTGTGGGATGGGGTTGGCATCTGCTTGAATCAAACCGGCGGCAACAGGTTAGGTTTATTGTTTCTGTTTTGAGATCTCAGACTGGGAGCAGACTATCCTGGAAGCCTCCACACCCCACAGTATCAACCCCAACATGGGGACAAGAACATTGTACAGCTTGACTTCGGTGGATCTGCAACAGCACCATGGACCAAGGAGGCATGGATGGCACCCACTGGATGCCTCCAGTCTGAAATCATCAGATTTAGCTCTCCCGATGCATTGCATGAGGCAAATCTGCAGCACAAGGCCTTTCAAAGTGCTGAGAACCAAGGATGTGACTTTGAGGACTAAGGGACATCTGATCCAGGCCCTGGTATTTTCCATGGCCTCCTATGTTTGTGAAAATTGCACAATGAATAAGGACCACTGAATAAGAATTGATGCATTTTAGTGATGGTCCTGATAAAGAGTATTAAATCCGTCTCGAAAGAACAACAGCTAAAATGCTCCTTAGAGGCAAGGATAGCGAGACCTTGTCTCATATGCTTTTGACGTGTTATCAGGAGAGACCAGTCCCTGCAGAAGGACATCATGCTTGGTAAACTGGGTGGTCTGTTACAAAAGACTTCTTTAAAATACTGAGGAGCAAGTATGTTATTTGAGGACTAAGGTGTGCCTGACCCAAGCATGAGAGGTGGACAATGAATAAGGAATGGAGAGTTAATATTTGGATTGTGGTGTTTGCAAAGAACAAAGAACTCCAAATGAGTCTTATGGAATGAGGTGACATACATATTAACTCCCAAGTCACAGCAAATTAAAAGGGATGGATGGGATAGGGGGAAATCTTAGATCCAGGAATGGGTTTGGGACTCACTCTAAATCCTAGCTCCGACTTAAGAACAATCCATTCTTACATTATGGCCCTGCTCGATACTCGCCCTCAGGAGGAGAACACAGACAACATGGGTGCTAGAGCAAAATGTGGCCACAATTTAGATGGTGCCCGGCTATCAGATAAAATAGTGTCTGGAGTCTTAAAGGGTTGTCTCCAACAAGAAGCCATCTAAGTGAGATGTCAACTAAGTCCATATGAAAGAAGCACACCATCATCAGTCACCGAAGGAGTTGAAGGAGGGATCAGTATCAGCCAAAATTGTGACAATCTAGGGTGTGTGGAAGGCAATGGCTGACAGTGGGAACCCAAGATTCATTTGTGGAACTACCCAGGAAATAAGCCTCTGGAAAACTCCCCCTGTCTAGAATTGAGGGATGGGAGGAAAGCGGTCACTGCACAGAGTGCTTGGGAGAGAGGAGTACAGAGGATCAAAGGTCTGAACAGTTAAAACTTTGTCAGTGGATCCCCCTATGATGCAGGCTGGACCTGAACTGGTTTCCAAATTTTTCTGTATTATTGGTTTGTATTATTTTGTTGTTGTTGTTTTTGTTCGTTCTTAGTAAAGTGTATCTCAGAGGTGATATGTCAATCTTGAAGCTGTGTTATATGCTGTGTTAGGCAGGGTTCTGTAGAGAAACAAAACCAGGACACTTATGAATAGATAGATAGATAGATAGATAGATAGATAGATAGACAGATAGATAGATTTACATAGCAAGAAGGAATATAACTATTAGTCCACACAGCAGTACAGAAGGCTCAATTCAACTCACTTTCAGGAACAGTTAATATACTCAAGGGCCTTGGCTGCTGTTCCAAGGTCAAGGAAGCAGAGAGTGGAATCTTCCCATAGGCAAGACAAGCAGGGTCAGCCTGCAGGCAACAGGGTGGGGCAGCAACAGTCAGCAGCATGGGAGCTTAGTGACATAGACTCCAGTGTAATCTCAAACTCCAGTGATGCATAGCAAAGCTGCACGATCCACAGGTTGGGTCGGCCCACAGGTAGTGCAGCACACAATGGCGGCAAAGGACTAGCTCAAGCAGCAGCACGCTGGTCTGATCACCAGAGAGAAAGAGAGATGGGGGCGGGCCTCAGAAAGCATTTCTCTCAATCACCCTCCAATCAAGCTGCAACCAGATTAAACTCCACCCACATGTTCCTACAGAAACCTAGTTGCCACAATCAGCCTAACTATCATATATGCTTTTCTGTTTTTCAGTATATGATACCCAGGATTGATGAACCTATAGCAACAGGAAGTAAAATAAGGGGTTCAGTTGGGAGGAGGGTACAGTGGTGGGGGGGTACAAGGGGGACAATGTCTGTGAGTCCATGTAGGAAAAAATGGTAGGAAACTGGCTGTGGTAGCAATTGTACAATTCTACTTGATGTGATTGAAATATGGAATAATATGTTATATGTATTAAATCCCAACTAATATAAATAAATAAGTGCAATTAAATGAAGCACTAACAACAAAAGGAATATCGACTCTACTATGTACTACCTGAAAATAAAAGAGATCTGTCTTGGAAGAAGTACAGCCAGAATCAGAAGTGAGGATAGCGAGATTTCATCTCACGTACTTTGATCATGTGACCAGGAGAGACTACTAGTCCCTGGTAAAGGCCATCATGCTTGGCAAGGTGGAGGCTCAGCTAAGAAGAGGAAGACTATCCAGGAGATGGACTGACACCATGGCTGCAGCAATGGGCAGTGATTGTGAAGATGGGCGGGGGACACAGTACTTCCTTCTGTTGTACGTAGGGTCCCAAAGGATCAGAGCCAACACCTAGATAAAGGAGCTTCAAAACGCTTGTGGGAAAATATAATCTTTTCATTCCGTTTTCCTACAAACATTTTGATCACCTGTGTGTTTGTGTATATCGATATAGAGAGAGACATGTAGAAAGACAAATTCACTTATTTGTCTCTAGAAAATGACTCACCTGGTTATGGAGCTTGGCAACTCACAAACCCATGGCTCAGGAGTCAAGTTGGAGGTTTCTCCTGACGTCTGTGGTTGCTGGGCCTAATGAACCCACAATTCGCAGGTGAGATAATAGATTGATAGCTCACAGGGCGGAAGCAGCTAGCAAATCCACCTACTAGCAATTCCATCCACAGGCTGTGCACTCAAGTCCCAAGAACCAGACACCAGACAGATGCAGAGTCCAGAGTCAGCCTGGACAGGGCCTCTAATATAGATTGGAATTCAGGCCACATCCCCAAGGAAACTTTGCTTACATCAGAGTAAAGGTGGGACTTGAGTCACACCCTCTTATAAGGCTCTGACTCAAGATACACCCCACACTAATCCTGCCTCCCTAACATGTAGAGGCTCCGATTCACAACACAGACAGTGGAGGACAAGTACACCACACCGCACAATAGAAGATAGTTCACATCAAAGCACAACACTGGGAATCATGACCAAGCCACATCACAGGAAACATCATAGTCCCCAGGAGTCAAGGGGCCACCGGGACAGCAACTAATGGCAGCAACGACAAATATGTGGAAAATAATATCACTTCAAATAACGTCTTCAGCATCCAGTGTGCGTGTTATACTTACAAACACGGCTCCCCAGCCCCCAGAAGCAAAAAATCCCTCCAAACCCATTAAGCCCATAGGCCAGAGTAGAACTACCCCACAGGGATTCCAAACCTGTAAATCTGTATGGGAGCACACTGCCACATCGTTCTCGTGCAGAGCAGCTGGTGGGTTTGAACTACCAGCCTCTGGTTAGCTGCCGAGTGATTTTAACCAGTATGCTATCAGGCCTTTCCACTTATAGCACATTGCTATTTGGATGAACCTCATTTCAATGTGCCTTGGCTGCGGGCGACTGGCGGCTACCATATTGGAAAGTGTGGCTCTGGAAGAATGACAGAGCCCATGGGGACATTCGAAGCTGTGGAATCCAGCTGAGCACAGGGGCCAGTGGGAAGCTCAAAGTGGTACAAGCTCTTGTCTGAAAGAACCATCCGCAAACACGAGGCTGGCCCAGGACATGAATAGACTTGGCTTTAGCTAACGTTCCCCAAGCCCTCTGAATGCCATTCCTAGCAAATCAGTGCCAGCAGGCTATGGTGAGAGAGGAGTCAGACTAGTTAGGCTCAGAATCTCTGCTGTTCCCATACCACTGTTTAACCCTGAAGCAGCTCTGGTGGTGCCATAGGCTAAGCTAATCACAAGGTCAGTAGTACAAACCCACCAGCCACTGTAGGAGAACGAGGCACAGTCTGCTCTCCCAAAGCTAATCAGAATCCACTCGATGGCAGGGGGCTGGGTTGGATGTGACCTCTCAGTGCCTCTGTGTTTTCATCTCTGAAAATCCACTGCCATCGGGTTAATTCTGGCTCATAGTGACCCACAGGAGAGGGTAGAACTGCCCCTGGGGGTTTCTGTGACTGTAACTCGTTCCAGGACCAGAAAGCCTCATCTTTCTCTGGCGCAGTGGCTGCTGGTTTCGAACTGCTGTCCTTGCAGGTAGCAGCCCAACACCTAGGCCACTGCGCCAGCAGGACTCCTTCATTTCTGAAAGCCAGGTGATGATAAAAGAGTGTCTTTCCTCTCTTCACGCAGCAGCAGGAAGGAGGGAAGCGATGTGCTGAGCCTGCAAACTCATTTGGAGTCACAGCACACAAAGGACGGGGGTGGCAGTGCAGCCCTCAAAGCAAACTGGGAAAAGTTAGCCACCCAGAGAAACAAACCAGGAGAGAAAGGAATGGACACAGAAGAATAACAGCACCAACATGTGGCTCCCTGCTCTGCCCTGAGGGTTAGTAACTCAAGTGCCCCGAAGCAGCTTGGTCAGAAGGCAATAGGGAGTGGTGGGGTCTGAGGCAAAACACTTCCTCAGCTCGGCCAACTGAAGTCTTTGCTCAAGTGCACTTTGCCAGTTCTCATCCTGGTGAGCATACGTACAAAACCTTACTAGTTGTGTGAATTTGAACAGGTCGCTTAACTCTTCCTCATTTACTAAACGGATGGCAGTGCTGATGTGGAAGGACCACTTGAATTTCAAGAGCATCCCAAGAACAGACGTGAGGCACTGAGCACTAAAGACCGAGACCTGATGAGCTGTGGGAGGACATCCAGACCATCATCCACGAGAGACCAAGAGGTCATTCAAAAGGCAGGAAAGGAAGGAAAGGTCAAAGTGGAGGTCAGAAGAGACTCTGAAACTTGCTCTCAATTGCAGAGTCGCTAAGGCACATGGAAGGAATGATGACGTCAACAACCTGAACAGAGCATTTCAGAGGGCATCTCAAGGTGACAAGGTGAACCATGGTAATGAAATGTGCAAAGACCTTGACTTAGAACAACCCAAGTGAAAGAACACGTCCAGCGGGCCTTGCATTGAAAGAACTCAAGAAAAAAGTCCGGCCTCCAGTTGTAATCTTGAAATATTCTATGGGAAAAATATTGAATGACGCAGGAAGCATCAAGAGAAGTCACTACTGAAAAAACTAATCGACAGCCCATCATGTCAGAGGTAGCAACGGTATTGATGGAAGGAGTTCAAGCTGCACTGAAAGCATTAGCCAAAAACAAGGCTCCAGGAATTGAACTATGGACAGGCTTGAAAAGAAAGGGAATCCCACATCAGTTCACTGTGCTCATGCAGAACCTGTGCATGAATCAAGATGCAGTTATACACACAGAACAAGAGCATGTTGCGTGGTTTAACATCAAGAAAGGTGTGTGTGTACCCTTTTACCACACTTGTTCAGTCTGCATGCTGACCAGATAATCCGAGAAGCTGGATTTGATGAAGAATGCAGCATCAGGATGGGAGGCAGGCTTATGAACAACCTGCGATATGCAGTGGACAACCGTGCTTGCTGAAAGAGAGGAGGACTTGAAACACTTGCTGGTGAAGATCAAAAACTGCAGTCTCAGTGCGGACGACGGCCAATGTCAACCAGCCCCAAACCCTCGCAGCTGGACCAACAGATGACACGATCGATGGAGAGAAGACTGCACTTGTTGAGGATGTTGTCCTGGATCTGCGGTCAGTGCTCATGGCGGGCGGCAGCAGTCAAGGGCTCAGACAGCTCATTGCCTTGGGTGAACCTGCTACACAGACCCCTTTAGAGCTCTGAAAAGCAAGGCAGTTATTTCCAGTTCATAGTAACTTATGTCACTGGCCCAGGTATAGTCTTTTTTTTTAAGGTAGTCATTTTTAAGTGGCAACCTAATTTACTGGGTAAACGCTCACTGCGGACACAGAAAAATACGCTAAAGGAGGAAAAAGGGCCCTCCCAGGTTTAAAATGAAAAATCCTGCCTCTCAGGGTAATTGATCCTCTTAAATCTCCTGCCTGAGAATGCCTGAAACTGATTGGCTTAGGTCAGGATTTCTGAACCAATTACTGCTGGGGAGATGGGTACACCAATCGGAGCCCATCCTTGATGCTGCATATGGGGTTGGTCACATAAATCACATGAAGGAGGAAGTGAATCTTCACGTCAATTCAGAATGCATTTAGGTAACCCCCATGTCTCCCTCACACAGCCTCCCGGGATTATCCAAAAAGATCAAGCCTCGCAAGCCAAGCACTTAGCTAGCACTCAGCCTCACGCCTGCTTCTGTGAGATGCATCAGCATGAATTCCAAGCATTCTGATCCAAGTCCAAGCAGACGAGGCAATGGGACCCTTATGGTGCCTCCTTCCCAGACCTTGGGAGGGACCCCAACAATTTCTTTATAGGTCATATACTCCCCCTTTGATACATGATCCATGCAGGCAAATCAAGACCCTGGGGCTATATTTGGCCTGCTTAACAGACCCAATTGTTATTGTTATGCCTGAAGGTAAAGAAAAGGGAAATCCTCCTGCCTGGACTGATAAACAAGATCATTGCCCTTGGAGAAGAAGCTGGAGCTGCCACGTCCAGCGCTGCAAACAACAACCAAACTCACTGCACCAGGCCAACTCTGACTCACCATGACTAGAGGACAGGGTAGAACGGCCCCTGTGGGTTTCTGAGACAGGAACTCTTTACAGGAGTAGAAAGTCTCCTCTTTCTCCTCAGGGGACTGGTGGTTTCAAACAGCCTACCTTCTCGTTAGCAGCCCAAAGTGTAACCCACCATGTCAGTGGGGCGCCACAGCAGCAGTTAAGAAATCAATCAACATACTGCATTGGGCAAATCGACTGCACAAGAATGCTTTCCGCACTTCGAAAAGAAGTCAGTTCGATGAGAAATGTGCATCTGACCCAAGCCAGGAGCTTTTCTGTGGTCTCAGACTCACTCAACTCAGTACAATCGAGTCGATTCCAACCAACACATAGCGACCCAAACGGACAGAGTAGAACTGTCCCGGTGGGGTTCTGAGATCATAATTCTTCCTGGGAGTAGAAAGCCTCATCTTTCTCCTACCGGTGGCCTGAGGAGTATTCAAAAGCTGGACAATGAAGGAAGACAGAAGATGCATTCTTGAACTGTGGGTTTAGCAAAGAAAATAAAGTTTGCCAGAATTGGCCACCAGAAGAATAAACCAATCTGTATTGGAAGGGCTGTAACCAAAATGCTCCTTGGAAGCATGGGTGGTGACATGCGACCAGGAAAGGACTCACACTTGGTAAAGTAGTTGTTAGGTGCTGTGTAGTCGGTTCTGACCCCAATGACAGAGTGAAAGCCTCCCTTGTCCGGTGCCAGCCTCACATCCTCGTTTTCCTGCTGCCGCCATGGTGTCGTTCCATCTCCTTGGGGAGCTACTCTTCTTCACTGACCTCTACTGTACCAAGCATGATGTCCTCCGGGGACTGGTCCCTCCTGATGACACGAGCAAAGAACCCGACAGCAAGTCCTGTCATCCTGGCTTCTAGGGAACATTCTGGCTGTACAACTTCCGACAGACCTGTGTGTGCTTCTTCCAGCGCCGTCATTCGGAGGCACTGATTTACCCCATTCTATAGGGTCAGAGACGCTGAGTCCCAATCAACTCAATGGCAGAGAGTTTGAGTTTTGAGCCCCTCTCCCCCCTCCGCCTAAGCCCTGGTGGCATAGTAGTTATTCATTGAGCTGCTAAGCACAAGGCTAGCAGTTCAAAACCACCAGCCCCTCAGAGGGACAAAGACGAGGCTTACTCTGAAGAGTTAATAGTCTCAGAAACCCGTAAGGGCAGTTCTACCCTGTCCTTTAGGAGTCTCTGTGAGTTAGAATCGACCCGACGGCAGTTGGGTTTTTATCAGCAATCTGGTTTTACCTCTCTAGAGAACCCTGTCTAACACACACCCCAACATCAGTGAGATCAACTCAAACAGGTCACAGGCCGTGGAGATGCCGGGAACAAGGGTGGTTCCCCTTCACTACAGATACGGTCGCCTGAAGTAGGAGCCGCCCCGACAGCTAACAGCACAGTGACACTGCGCGCCTTTTACAGAGGGGAGAGAAACCACCGAGCTGACCGGAACATGGGAGGTGGCCTGGGCCCTGAGACCTACAAAGATGGCCCTGCTGGAGTCCAGCTGGCTGGCAGGATGCTCTCAGGGCTCATTGGAAGGGATTCTTTTCATATCCCGCAGTGCTTCTCTTTGAAACGACTCTGGCTGCCTCAGAAGCTGCCTGCCTAGAATAGCTGCCGCTCAGGGGGTGTAGGTGGGTGTATTCTCATCCCTCAGTCTCGGAGAAGCAAGCGTCATTTTTCATCACTACCTCGAGGGACACCCGGCACTACCCCCACCCCACTTCATAAACTGGGTACCGTCCAAATCGGACCTCCCCAGGGGGCTGGATGAGAATTTCTCCGTCAGCCTTCCTCTGGCGGCTGGGTGTCTGCTGGAGCCGGGAGGCAGCTCGCTTCCCGAAAGGGAGGGCGCACCAGGCGCTTCCAGTGGCGTCCTGCAGAGCCTCGGGAGCTGCCTGGCTCTGCTGTCTGCAAGTCAGTTTTGCTCTTCTTTCTTCCGCCTGCCTGCCTTCCTCTGCTCCCTGCGCCACCTGGAGGTCTGCCGCACCTTCAGAGCTGAGCCCTTTCCATCCTTGGGGGCCCTTTCCCTCCCCCCTCTCTGAATTGGTAGAGGATGCAGGGTGGCCAGGCGTGGTTGAGCAGGTTCTGCACGGTGCCCCAAGCTAGGAGACACCTAGAGCAGCAGTTCTCAACCTGTGGGTCGTGACCCCTTTGGGGGGGTGTCAAACGACCCTTTCACAGGGGTCACCTAAGACCATTAACACATATTTCCAATGGTCTTAGGAACCCAGACACCACTCCTCTAGCCGTCTCCAGGCGTGTCCACCCACATGCAGATATGCCCACATATGAGTACTGGTGTGAAGACTGTTACCCATGCTACACCATGCTTCAAGACAAAAGTTCACTTATTGATTAGAACTAAATATTTCACAATATATAATTAAATATTGATTCTATGATTAATCACTATGCTTTAATTATGTTCCATTTGTAACCATGAAAACCATCCTGCATATCAGATATTTTACATTGCAATTCATAACAGTAGCAAAATGACAGTGATGAAGTAGCAACGAAAATAATTTTGTGGTTAGGAGGTCACCACAACATGAGGAACTGTAGTAAAGGGTCATGGCATTAGGATGGTTGAGAACCACTGGCCTCGAGGGTGAGCCCAGGCTTGCGTCATGCCCCCCCACAGGGACAGTGCCATGGATCGGATTGTGCCCACACAAATATGGGTCAACCTGGCAATGTCAGGATTCTTAGCCTTATGTAACCATCGTCCATTTGTTGGTCTGATGTAATTACTGGGACTGACTCATGTCAGTTAGTTTGTTTGGATAATTACATCAGTAATTCTATTGGCCCACCAAATGGAGAATTATCCTAAGAATTATGGGCGAGCCCCATGGATAATATTTGGGGAGACACAAACCAATCCCTGGCAGCGTCCACATAGGTGGGTGTGACTCAAGCCTGGGCACAGTAACCCTATAGGACAGGGAAGAGCTGCCCCTGAGGTTTTCTGAGACGGTAACACTTTACAGGAGTAGAAATGATCATCTTTCTCCTGCAGAGTGGCTGATGGTTTCAAACTGCCACCTGGCAGTTAGTGGTGCACGGCATAACCATACACCACCAGGGCTCCTTTGGACGTACCAAGGGGTCTGCAAAAGTACCACTCATTATGTCAAGCCACAAGGGGTCCTATGTAATCACTCTATGTGTTGTAAATTCTCACCTCCGTGAGGTGACGGAGGCAGGATTCGAGACCACCATGTTAATGAGGGAGGATGCTCTCTACAGACAGGATTTCAGATAAAAAAGCCAGGAGTGGAGTACATCCATTGGACTTGGGTTCCTTGCACTGAGAATGCTATAGACCAGGGGTAGAGAAACTTTTCCCACCAAAGGCCATTTGGATATTGATCAGATCATTCTCAGGCCACACTGGTCAAACATTTTATTACTGCGCCCCTAATGTGATGGCTGAAACGGCTTCTCTTTGGTGAGGCGTGATGATTTCAAGGGCTTTCCATGGCCTGAGGAGCCTGGTGGCATAGTGCCTATGCATAGGGCTGCTAACTGCAAGGTTAGCAGTTCGACTACCGGCCAACCCATGATAGAAAGATGGAGTTTTCAACTCCCATGAAGAGTATAGGCTTGGAACCCCCCGAGGTCAGCCCTGCTCTATCCTATAGGGTTATGATGGGGCAGCATTGGCACATGCCCCTTGGGCTGCACATTCACCAGCACTGCGCTAGGGCCCAGGGACAGACTGATAACTGGGACCTTCCCCAAGTAGCTGGCAGAGAAAAGCCTTACCTGGACCCCCCTGAGCTGGTACCTCGAGTTTGGATAAGTCACCTCCCAACCTGTGAGAGAATAAATGCCTGTTCATTAAAGTCCCCTCCTTGTGGTATTTCTGCTGTGGATAGTAACTCTGAGAGTCTTCTGCCTCTATCGCCCTTACCTGCAGTTCGCACGGGGATTGTCGATGGAGGTGACTAGGGCTCCGGGAAGCTGAGAACCAGTTCTACCTGGCTCTCTGGATCCTGGCGGTGCCCAAGTACCCAGCGGGGGTGTCCCAGAGAGACCATGCAGTCCTGTCTCTTGATCCCGAGCCCCCTCTCGGCTGAGACCTGGGATGTTCTGCTTTTCCTTTGAGTCCCTGTCCTGCCTTCTCTCCTCCCAACAAACACCCTTTCTCTGCTTCAGGAGGCAGCAAAGCTATAGAGGGCTGTCACCCTCTAACCTAACTGATGATCACCATCACCTAACTGATGATAAGCCAATGGCTGCAGAACGGGCTTTGACTGCTGGTGCCCCCATGTATGTCTCAGACTAGAACTACCCTCCATTTGGTTTTCATGGCTCAGTGCTTAAGCATGGGGCAGTAAACTGCAAGGTCAGCAGTTTGAAACCACCAGCCGCTCCACAGGAGAAAGATGAGGCTTTCTACTCCTGTAAAGAGTTGCAGTCTTGGATACACACCGGGGCCGTTCTACCCTGTCCTATAAGGTCGCCACTAGTCATAATCGACTCTCGGCAGCGAGTTTGGCTTGGTTTGGTTTTTATTTTTTAATTTTTATTATTTTTATTATTTTTTTGGTTTGGTTTTTAGAAGGAGATCAGTAGGCCTTTCTTCCTTGTCTGTCTTGGTCTGGAAAGTGCTGCATCGTGTTCAGCATCCTAGCCACATGACAGGGTGCCGGAAGGGTGGGGTGTGACTTCAGTTGCCCTGGGTGCGCCTGAGTTTGCCTCAGACATGAAGAGAAAGCAAAGGAAACTCACTGCCCTGGAGTCGATTCTGACTCACAGCAACCCCACAGGGCAGAGCAGGCTTCTAGGTGCTCACTCCTTATGGGAGTGAAAAGCCTCATCGTTCCCCTGTAGAGAGACTGGTGGTCTCAAACTGCCGACCTTTCAGTTAGCCCCCCACTGCATAACCCACTGCACCACTGGGGCTCCCACATCCAAAACCAAAAAATTGCTGTCATTGACTCAATGCTGACTCATCGTGACCTTCAAGGACAGGGTAGAACGGCCCCTGAGGGTTTCCAGGACTGACATTCTTTATGGGATGAGAAAGCCTCCGCTTTCTCCCATGGAGCGGTTGATGGTTTCGAACCATTGACCTACAGTTCCCAGCCCAACTCAAACTCGCGTACCACCAGGCTTCCCACACAGAAGGCAAGAATTCAAGCCACCACTGCCCCGTTCTTAAAAAGAGAGATGATAGCGAAAACACTCACCACCAAGGAGGAGGGTTATAAAAATTAAAAACTGCAATGGTGGGTGTCAATGTCCTGCAAATATACCTCCAAAACGCAAACCCTCTGCCACTGAGTCAATTCTGACGCATAGCAGCCCTGTAAGACAGGTTAGAACTGCCCCTGTGGGTTTCTGAGGCTGGGAATAGAAAGTCTCATTTTTGGACAACAAATATGCCCAGTTTTTGTAGGTAGGTGCCATTGAGTCAGTTCCAACCCACAGCGACCCTGTGCGCAACAGAAGGACACACTGCCCGGTCCTGCGCCGTCCCCACCGTCGATCCTCTGCCTGAGCCCATTGTGGCAGCCACTGTGTCAGTCCACCTCCCTGAGGGCCGTCCTCGTTTTCACTGGCCCTCTACCAAGCATGATGCCCTTCTACAGGGACTGGCCTCTCTGACAGCATGCCCAAAGTATATAAGACGCAGTCTTGCCATCCTTGCCTCTCAGGAGCCCTCTGGCTGTACTTCTTCCAAGACAGATGGGTTCGTCCTTTTTGCATCCATGGAACTTTCGACATTCTTCTCCAGAACCACCGTTCAAATATATACCTGCCCAGTAGGAGCTAAATAAATATGTGTTCTGACCTACAGTGAAGCCTGGTGGCGTAGTGGCTTGTGAGTTGGGTTGCTAACTACAAGGTCAGCAGTTTGAAGCTACCTATTGCTCTGAGGGACAAGCATGAGGCATTTTGCTCCTGTAAGGATGAGTAAATTCCCAAACGTATTTGGGCTACAGTCCCCTTTTTAGGAAAAGAAACTGACTTGGCCTCCCTGGCAGTGAAAAACGTGTACTCTAGCCCGCCAACAAAGAGAGAGTGCAGTGCTCTGGTTTTGCAGCCCCATGGCTCGTGCCAGCGACCCTTCAGGGTGGTATTGCCCACTTTGGGAAACGTGGGTTTACAGCCTCCGGAAGTGCTCTCCTGCCCCGAGAGTCACCAAGCAATGGACTCATGGCAATGGGCTGGGGCTAGGTTGCTTCCGCTGTTGTGAAAGGACAATAGTCCACACTCAGTTTGGCTGAACAGGCCGTGTGTACTGCGGGGGTTGTGTGGAGGGTGTGGGGGGAGCCCCAGGGGTTCGGTGGGTTAAGCTCTGGGCTGTCCACCAGCTTCTCTGTAGTGGGCGTGGAGGGAGGAATGAGCAGTCTGCTTCCATAAAGATCCACAGCCTTGGAAAGCTGATAAGGCAGTCCCACCCTGCCTTACAGGGTTGTCCAAGTCAGAAGCCCTCCCCAGCAGGGGCTGGGGCTGAGTGGTGGGAGGGGGCCAGTTGAGACTGCAGAAGACCCAAGTCCCGCCCAGGGCTTCGGAGGGATGAGCATTTAGAACAAAAACAAAAAACTCCCTGGTGAGCCTTTCCTTACTAAATTAGAAAACGGTTCCCTCCAATTCTTGGTAGACACTGGAGAATTCAGTGGAGAGTGCTGGCCTGTCCACACTTGGGCGGCCATAGTATTTCCGCATAGCTGGTGGTATCGTGGTTACACATGGGGCTGCTCACCACAAGGTCAGCAGTTCAAAATGACCAGGTGCTTCACAGGAGAAAGATGGGGCTTTCTGCTCCCACAAAGAGTCACAGTTTGGGAAGACTACAGGGCCAGGTCTGCCCGGTCCCCGAGGCACGCCAGGAGTCAGAGCCGACTCCACACCGAGAGTGTGTTTGTTGGAGGCCTGGGTGGGGCGTGCTGCTCTGTGGCTTTGTCCCCACACCGTTGCTGCTGCCACCTTGGGGTCCCTTGTCACGCTGATGGCCACAGTACCAAGAGAAAGTTGAGTGTGGGACCTGAATCAGGCTCCCACCCCCAAAAAAGACAGTAAAAGGTGAACCCTCTACCATCAAGCCCGTTTCTTTTCCACCATCACTCAACTCACTGCCATCGAGCCGATGCCAACGTACAGGAGCCTGTAGGACAGGGTCTTTACCGGCAGCTCTTTAAGGGAGTAGAAAGCCTCATCTTTAGCCCACAGAGAACAGAGCAATCGGTGGTTACAAACGCCCAACCATGACATTAGCAGCCCAGCACATGACTGTGATGGCACCAGGGCTCCATCCCCATCCCCACCCCCCAACTTTCCCTCCTTTAAAAAAAACACTTTTATGTCCGCTGTTGTTTGGAAAGAAGCCCTGGTGGTATAGTGGGTTACACGTGGGGCTGCCAACCACCAAGGCGGCAGTTCGAAACCACCGCTGCTCTGTGGGAGAAGGACGGGCTGTAAAGATTTAAAGCCTCAGAGCCCCGCGGGTACGTAGTTCTACTCTGTCCTATAAGGTTGGGAAAACAGTTCCATGGCCGGGAGTTTGCTTTTGCTTTTGAGACTTGTTTGGGATTCTTTTTGTCTGTTTATCTATGTACCTAGGAGGCCTGCTGACATAGTGCCTGCGAATTGGGCTGCTAACAGCAAGGTCAGCAGTTCGAAACCACCAG
>NW_022103901.1:37546996-37548430 GCF_000313985.2 Echinops telfairi | reverse complement strand
GTGGTAGGTTATCAGGGACCCTGGTTGGCACCCACCAGTGGCTCTGTGGGAGAAAGACCCAGCTGCCATCAAGATGACAGATGGGGGAACCCCCTGGGCCTCTGTCAGACATACGGGGTCTCTATGGGCTGGAATCAACTCAGCGGCAGCGAGCTTGAGCTTGCTGAGCAGAAGCTATTCAGTGTGTCACCAACAAGCAAAAGCTCAGCCTGCCAAAGTCAGGGCTGATCCCTTAGGCCAGTGATCCTCAACCTTCCTCATGCCGCGACTCTTTAATACAGTTCCTCATGTTGTGGTGACCCCAACCATAAAATTATTTTTGTTGCTACTTCATAACTGCAATTTTGCTACTGTTAGGAATCATAATGTAAATATCTGATTTTCTGATGGTTTTTGGCAAACCCTGTTTAAGGGTCGCGACCCACAGGTTGAGAACCTCTGCCTTAGGCCCTGTCACTAGTTAACAATAGACATTCAGGTAGAGGGCCCAGGGCTTCCAACAGAGGACAGTTATGAGAGTGCCTCCCCTGTACCTTCTGCCCACCCAACACCCACGCACCCACAAACTTTTTTACTGCACCCCGCCATGATCTGGCTGAGTCTAAAACTGGTGTTGTATGAGGTCAAAATGGTGCATGGCCGAGCAGCCAAGATTCATCCTGTGTGACCTCATTAGGCGCTGAACCACTCTGTTGCTTCAAAGGGTTGCACTCCGACACTCACCTGCAAGGTTAGTGCTTCAAGTCCACCCCGCAGTGCTGGCCATCTGTCTTCCGCAAGACCCCAGCCCAGAAAAGCCTGTGCAAGACAAGTTCTGTTCTGTAGCCTATGGGGTGGCCCAGCGAAAGGCTCGACTCGATGCAATGGGTTTGGTTTTGGGTTCTGCTGCTCTTTGCTCGGTAAAATGGGGATCCTAGAACGTATGGCTCTGGGGGCTGGCCGGGGTGAAGATGGAATGTGGAATGTGTGTCAGGACCCCAGAGCACCAAACGCAAATAAACCAAACTCACTGCCATCAAGTCAATTACGACTCACAGCGACCCTGTGGGGAAGGATAAAACTGCCCGTGGGTTTCTGAAGCTACAAATCTTTACGGGAGCAGATAGCCTCATTGTTCTCCCAAGGAGGGTCTGGTGGGTTCGAACTGCTAACCTTGTGGTTACAGCCCAACATGTAACCTACTATGCCACAAGGGTGACTTGGTCATACTGAAAGTGCCAAGTAAGTGCTAGTTGGTATCATTATAATAATAATAAAAGCAATAATAATACAATATAATATATCATAATGTAATATAATATATGGTATATATTATACAGTGTAATATAGTCTGATATATTGGTTACATACTATATCACATTATATTTATTGTATCTCATTACATCATATATGATAACTATATATAATGTTGTATTATGTATTACATTATATTAT
>NW_022103901.1:37541449-37546017 GCF_000313985.2 Echinops telfairi | reverse complement strand
TATATATATATATATATATATATACACACACATATACATTCTATCACATTACAATGCTATTATGTATATCTTTTATAAATGTAATATAGTATATTGTTTATATAATATATTGTAACATCTATATTAATATAATATATCATCATATCATAGAATGTAATATTATACATTATCTAATGTATCGTATCCTTATAAGATGATCTTGTATCATGCTGCATTACTACATTACACTGTGACATTGTTCTCGGACACAGGAACAATTGTGAGGTGGCACAGGACCGTGCAGTGTTTGGTTCTCTGTGTACACGGTTGCTATGGGTTGGAGTCGGCTGGATGGCACCTCGCAACAATAACATGATATTATAATATAATAACTCAGAGTATTAAGCCAGGTCTTGTCACAGGTCCCGGAATGTGGGCTGAGCACTTAGGATTCCAGATACCATCTCCTCTAAGGCCGCAGAGCTGCTGGATCACCCTAAGGTTACACATGAGAGCGGTCGGGCCTCCAGAGCGTGCCTTGTCCAGGGCCACCCAGCTGGCAGTGGCGCAGCATGGTTCCACTCTGGAGTGGGCAACACCACTGTTGTGGTGGTCATCAGTCCCGATACCTCGACCTGTGTGACAGAGCAGAACTGTCCAGAGGCTACCACCTCTGGTGCCCTGGTGGCGCGGTGGGTGAGCATGAGGCAGCTGGGACACTGTGAGCGCTGCCGGGGAAAGACAGGCAACTGCTTCCACGAAGGACAGTCTTGGAGACTTGAGGGGCCATTCCACGTCGTCCGTCCCACAGGGTCACCGTGAGTCAGGATGGGCTCCGTGACTCACAACAACAGTAGTCAGGTGGCCTCCGCTGAGGCAACGCTCAAGGGCTGTGGGTTAACTCCGCAGGAGCAGATTGCCAGGCCTTTCCCCCCGCAGTCACTGGGTGGCCTCAAACTGCCAGCTGGGAGGCCGGTAGCCAAGAGCTAGCCCGTGGCCCCACCAGGGCCCTAGAAGGGCCCCCTGGCCGATGCCACTTCCACCCGTTGTCCACCCGTCCTCTGCTCTGTCAACACACATGTTGCGAGCCTGTCATGCGCCCACACTCCATGCCAGGGATTCCAGCGGGCGCAAAGCGAACCCCACCCAACTGCTAAGCCCTCACCCAAGTAAATACGCGTGTACATGGGGGCGGGGGCAGATAAGTGCCCGGGAAGGAAGGCCGGGCAGAAGGAGAATACATGGTTTGGACCAGTCCAGGAAATCCAGGAAGGTGCAGGGAGCAAGTGATGAAGTCCCTGCAGGAGGAGGACCCCATGGCCTAAGGCAGGCGCCCACAAGGGATGGAGGAGGAGGTCAGGGAGGCTGACAGGGAGTGTTTGGGGAGATGGAAGGCCCCGAGGATGAGAGGAGGGGCCCCGAGGCCAGGCCGCAGTTTGCCTTTGTCCTGGGTCTTGACCACATCCCTCTGCTGAAGGCCTGCCCTTCTCAGGGTGCAGCCGGAAGTCATCCTTGACCTCCGTGGGGCGGCACCCTCCCCCTTCCCTCTCCTCTTGGTCTCACGTCAGAGCTCCAAGAGGAGACCTGGTGGCCCAGCCGTTAAGGCGAACTCCTCTGCAGAGACAGGTTTGAACCCACGCAGCAGCCTTGCAGGAGTTGGATGTGTCCGTTGGCTTCCACAGATTACTCTTTATGAAACTGCTGTTGGGTAACAGAAATGAACAATTCTCGGGTTGTTAGATTTTGTGTGTGTGTGTGGTTTTTTTTAAGGTCGCTGTTAGGAGCCTTCAAGTAAACTCCCACCTACAGCGACTCCATAGAACAAACCACTGCTCGGTCCTGCACCATCTTCACGTTTGTCGCTGTGTCTGAGCCCAGTGTTGGAGCCACTGTGTCCATTCGGCTCAATAAGGGTCTTCCTCTTTTGCGCTGCCCCTCCACTTTACCAGGCACGATGTCCTTCTTCGGGGACTGGCCTCTCCTGACATGTCCAAAGTCGCTGAGAGGAAGTCTCACATCTCCACTTCCATGGAGCATGCTGGCTCTATTTTTTCCAAGACAGATTGGTTGCTTCTTCCAGCGTCCATGGTACCTTCAGATCTTCTTCCCCATCACCATCCTACCGATGCCTTGGGAAGCTAAAGGAGCAGTCGGCCCTGTCTCTAGTGCGTGTCGGCTCGACAGCGGCCGGTTGGCTGAGTTAGAGTGTACCCTGAGTGTCCGGGTGGCAACGGTGTACCCTCAGTAGCTCATTCATTCTCTGTCTACTCCCTTTGCATTTTTGGAGCCCCTCAGTGTGGCAGACAGACGTGCCCTGCGGCAGACAGACAGAGACATGTGGGCTAATGCTGGCCACCTTGGACTAGAACAGCCAGACTCCTCCTTGCCTCTAAGGCCTCTCTATGGATTAAATTGGGTTCCGTTGCCCCCAAAGTACATGGATTCCCTGTGTGCTGCAGGCATTGAAATACTCCACCACTACTAGAGGGTTGACAGTTCAAAACCAACCAGAGGCACCTCAAAAGAGAGGTCTGGTAATCAGCTTCTGAAATTTCAGTCTTGAATTTCTTAAGGGGCAGTTATGCGCTGCACACATGGTTGCTGTGACTGGGGTCCCCTTTCCCCCAGCTAGCAACAACAAAGAAAACCCAAATCCTCACAACTGGACCAGCAGGTACTATCATGGCAAATGAAGAAAAGGGTGAAGTTGTCAAGGATTTCATCTTTCTTGGTGTGGCAGTTACAGAATCTCCTGACATCTTGGGAAGGGGTGGAGTCTAGCCTGTCAATCAGGTCGCAACTTGATGACCTCATGTGGAGGCGCTACGGAGGTAAATAGCTCACTGGAGGCCAGATACATACAGACTCTGCTTCAAGGGCTTCCTGCTGACAAGACACATAGCGCTATGCTAGAGCCCTGGAACTGGAGGAGCCACGTGGAGACCCCTGCCAGCATTTAGATGCTTCCCCTGCCACTGGATCCACAAGACTTTCCACCCGCAGGCCAGAGATCTTCCGGCATCCGGTGTCATTGCATGTTTTGTGTGAATCTGAAGAGGAATTTATAGATTGGTATCAGACATATGGACTATTATCGGGTTTATAGACATAATCTGGATTGTGCTGGGATGTTTTCTCAATATACAATTGCTCTTTTACATGAAGCTCTTTCTTAGACACCTATGAGCGTCTTTGAATTTGTTTCTCTAGTCCACCCTGACTAACACCCTTGGTTCCAAAATCAATGCTCCTGGAAGCAGCAGTCCAAAGGACAGACCGCGCAGAATAGATCTGCTGCCCAAGACCTCTTTAACGTGTTTAAAAGCACGGATGTTACTTGGAGCACTGAGGGGTGCCTGACTCACCGTGGTCTTTTCAATAGATTTATATGCCTGCGAAAATTGGACACTGTAGAAGGAAGGCTGAAGAAAAATCGATGCATTTGAACTATGGCGTTGGTGAAGAATATTGAAAATATCATGGGCTGCCCAAAACAAACAAATCTATCTTGGAAGAAGTCCAGCCAGAATGCTCCATAGAGGCAAGGATGGTGTGTTCGTCTGGGTTGACTAGAGAAACAAATCCAGGGAGAGTCCTTTGCTCATATGTGTATTAGAAAGAGCTTTATATAAAAGAGCAATTGTAGATGAAGAAAACATCCCAGCCCTGTCCAGTTCAGGTCCATAAGTCCGATATTAGCCCCTATGTCCAATACCAGTCTATGAATTCCTCCTCAGACTCATGCAACACATGCAATGACACCAAATGAGGAAGACCACAGACCAGTGGGTGGAAAGTCTTATGGATCCATTGGTGGTGGGAGCATCTCAGCACTGGTGTGGATCTCCACATGGCACCTCCAGCTCCAGGGCTCTGGCTTCATCAGCGTGTCGCTCCATGTGTCCTGTCAGCAGGAAGACAAAGCTGAGCGTGTGTGTGTCCCACCTCCAGTGAACTATTTATCTCCTTGGAGCCTCCAAATGAGGTCATCAAGCTGTGACCTGATCGACAGGCTAGAGTCCACCACCAGATAATGTAACTACCATAGTTGGTGAGACAGCATCTCAGGTACTTTGGATGTGTTCGCAGGAGAGACCCATCCCTGGAGAAGGACATCGTGCTCTGTAAAGCAGAGGACCATCGAAAAAGCCCCAGTGACAGGGATGGACACAGTGGCTGCAACAGTAAATTCAAGCATAGGAACCATTTGTGGGGTGGCACAGGGCCGGGCGGTATCTCTTACTGTGTGGATAGGGTCACTATGGGTCGGAACTAACTCAAGGCACTAACAACAACAACAGAACAAATTACTATGATGGATGGGCACTGGGCGCAGACAAATTAGTGGTCCAGGTCAGATTGCAGGGGGCCACAGTGGCACATGCTCACAGCACTAGCCTTCTCTGTGCACCGCTGGGGGCCCGCTGCAGAGCGACCCCAAAGGGACACATCTGGACTTTATTTTTTAGAACCAGCACCAAGGCAGAGAGGGGACTCCCTACCCAGAAGCAGGATGGTCAGTAGTTCCTGGGTCCAGGGCTGCCTGGCTCTTAATATCTGCACCACCTCCTTAGGAAAATTTGAGGCAG
>NW_022103901.1:37531482-37540996 GCF_000313985.2 Echinops telfairi | reverse complement strand
CTTGCATTTTGACAATCCCTTTAAAATCGTATCATTTCTAGTAGCTCTCTTCTTCACAGAACCCAGCTTCTCTGACGATTTGCTCAGCGTTCAGATTGAATAAGTATGGCGAGAAGATGCAACCCTGACGCCCACCTTTCCTGATGTTAAACCAGGCAGTGGTCCTCTGTTCTCTTTGCACAACCGCCTCTTGATCCAAGTACACGTTCTGCAGGAGCACAATGAGGTGTTTTGGATTCTCATTTTCCTGAAGGTTTATGTGGCCCACACAGTCGAATGCCTTTGTAGAGGCAATGAAACACACGTAAGCATCGTTTGGGCGTTCTCAGCTTTGAAACAAGATCCATCTGACATCAGCAATGAGAGCTCTTGCCCTCTTCTGAATCCACTCTGAACCTCTCTGGCAGCTCCCTGTTAATGTACTGCTGCAATCATTGTTGGATGATCTTCAGCAAAATGTTAGTTGTGTGCTGTGTCAATGATATCCTATTGTTTGAGCATTTTGTTACAACACCTTTCTTTGGAGTGGGCACAGATATGGATCTCTTCCAGTCAGTTGGCCAAGTAGCTGTCTTCCCAATTTCCTGGCATAGACGAGTGAGTGCTTCCAAGTGCTTCGGCAGCTTGTTGAAGTATTTCCATGGGTATTCCATCAATTCCTGAAGCCTTGTTTAAGGCTCATGCATTCAGTGCAGTTAGTTTGAACTTCTTCCTTCAGCACCATTGGTTCTTGCTCATATGCTACCTTCTGAAATAGTGGAATGTCTACTAGACCTTTTTTTGTACAGTGAGTCTGTGTATTCTTTTCATCTTTTTTTTTGTAGATCATTTTATTGGGGGGCTCTTACAGCTCTTAAAACATTTCAGACATCAATTGTATCAAGCATCTTTGTACATATGTTGGCATTCCACCTTTCTCTTGATGCCTCCCTCCTGAGTCATTCAATATCTTGCCTGTAGAATCTCTCAAAATTGCAAGTCGCAGCCTGAATTCCTTCCTGAGTTCTTTCCGTTTCAGACATGCGGAATGTATTTTTCTCTTTGGGTTTTAACCCCTAGGTCCTTGAATATTTTTGTTATAATATTTGGCTTTGTCTTCTCAAACTGCCCTTTCAATCCAGCTCCTTGGCTTCCTCCTTTCTTCCACTTGCTTTAGCTGCTCTGTGATGGAGAGCAAGTTTCAGTCTCTTCTGACATCCACTTTCTTTCTAATGATCTTTGCTCTTTTCCCTGATGTCCCCACAGTTCACCAGGCCTCCTGTCATTGGGGTTCAAGGTGTCAAATCTGTTCTTGAGATGTTCTCAAAATTCAGGTGGGAAAGTCTCAAGGTCGTATTTTGACCTTTGTGAACTTGTTTTAATTTTCTTCAGCTTTATCCTGAACTTACATCGGAGTAATACAGGACAAGTACAGTCAAAACAAAATACAGCGAATACATTGAATTTGTTTTTCATTATGTTTTGTGGTTTAAAAGCCTGGGGGGTTTTGGAAGGGTACACTAACACGGACTTCACTTTAAAATCCCCACTCGCATTCCCACACAACAGTTAGCCTATCTTTCATAGGCTTGTGGCCTAGAAATTTCTTGTTTTCTTTAGTAATGAAGGTCCTATTGGGCATTTTTTCCTCCAATAAAGTCCAGTTTGCTGGGTAACGAGACCCTAAGACTCCATGTATCAGCAAATTTAGTGCAGGATTTATTGGCTTTGTCCCTCCCCCATGCCTCACTGCACTGTGTCTGCCTGTGCTCATGTTCAATTTTCCAAACCAGCCACGGGGCTGTGAACACCCAGGGCTGTACGGCACTCCCTCCGGCAATGCTTTCCATGGAATCGCTGTGAGGCTCGGAGCCTTCTGGCACGTCGTTGTCTCAGACACACTATCGCCATCAAGTTAGTTCTGACTTAGCCAAGTGAGCAGTCACTTTTCGATCTCTTCCATGGCCTGGGTTCTGTGTTTCGTGGTTAACAATTTCACACCTTTCGGTGCTTTCATGACATATTTCTTTTCAAAAATGTTGATAATGTCGACTGAGCCATGTTGGCTTCAACCGCCAACTCAGACAAGCCGAGACCTGATTCAAGTTTCTCAACGATGTCTTTCTTCCACTCTCTTGTGGCTCCCACCATTTCCCTCCTAGCCTCACTGCCACTGTCACTCACACTCTGGGGAGCCATGGTTTCAATACTTTGGGGCGAATAAAGCGCAAAACGAGCACAGTGACAATATTGTGACACACAAACACAAGCCCGAGAGCAGCGCTCAGATGGAAGTGTCCCCCCCTGAGCCCAAGGCCAGAGGCAACGCGTGACTCACCCTCAGCTGGTCCGGGGTTTTTCAAGTCGGATTTCTGGTCCGACGACCGAACAGAGTGATGTATGAACACCGAGCAGATTTTTTTCCTCCCAGCTTTGTTGTTTGAGTAGTGGAAACTTCGAGCTTGGAGCCGTTGGACCCCCGAGGTGTGGCGCTCGTTGTCTGTCTGCCTGCCTGTTAGCAGAGGCTCAGTATCCAACCAGGAAGGCACCCAGGGGGCACAAGACTAGGCCCTGGGCCGCCAACCTTCCTCACTGCCATCACGCCCGCGGAGTCACAGGGACCCTCCAGGCAGAGAACCGCCCTGTGCTTTTCTGATGCGCAAACCTTTATGGGCTCAGAGAGCGCATGTGGGGCTTGAACTGCCCACCTTGTGGTCAGCAGCCCAACACCTAACCGACTACACCACCAAGACACACTCGGTGGCTCACCTGTTGGTAGGTATCATTGAGCCTCCCTGACTCATAGTGACCCTGTGTACAACAGAATGAAACGCTGTCTGGTCTGGAGAGAGCCTCACAATTGTTCTCAGGGTCCAGCCCACCGTTGCAGTCACTGTGTCAGTCCATCTTGTCCAGGGTCTTCCTCTTCTTTGCTGCCCCTCCACTTTACCAAGCATGACGTCCTTCTCCGGGGACTGGCCTCTCCTGACGACATGTGCGAAGTACATGAGGAGAAGTCTCACCATCCTCTCTTCTAAGGAGCATTCTGGCTGTACTTCAAACGCGCTGCTGCTGCTTCTGGAGGGTCGCTATGCGTCAGAATCAACTCAATACAGTGAGCTTGGTTTTAAAGAGTCCTGGTGGGGTAGTGAGTTACAAGTTGGACTGCTGACCACGAGGTCAGCAGTTCAAAACCACTAGCTGCTTGACAGGAGAAAGAGGAAACTACATTCTATTCCCATACAGCGTTACTGTCGGGGCCCCCCTGCCACAGGTCCTACCAGCCCAGATGTGGCAGAGCAGCAGTGGCCAGGCAACCCAGCTTCCAGAAAGTTCTGGGTGCCCCTGGTCCACAGACATGGGGCCAGCATCCTCCCCACAGCCAAGAGGCTCAGGAGCTCAAGAAGAGATCAGCAAGGTTGTCCGTGAAACCTGTGCCTGCAAAAGTGGAGAGGAAGCCCAAAAAAAGGTAGCGGGAAAGGATAAATCTTCAGACCAAAAAAAAAAAAAAGTGCAAGCCCAGGGGAAGGGAAGCAACAGGAACCAGGCTGCAGGCGCTGACCCAGAAAGTAAAGAAGGTTTACCTGCCGGAAATGGAGGAAGGAGGAGGAAAAGAAGCCAGGTCTGATGAAGAGTCATCTCCCGGGTCTTATCTGTGGGCCCTGTTTCCTCCCTTCCTGTCCAATCCAGAGGAAGAGTCTTATCAACTACTTTGTAAATGCAAGTTTTTAGTAGCTCTAGAAATATTTTTAAGGAGGAGGAAATCCCATTTTGCCCCATTTTTTAAAAGTATAAGTGCTTTTGTTTTTAAGATGTGTAATAATTTTCTGGTTGTGTATTTATTCATTTATGTTGGTATAATCAGAAAATAGTGGGATGTTGAATTGTGGGAAGATTTGACCGCCTTGGGTGTCAGGGCAACATTTCATGGGATGGGGGAAGTTTTTGTAACCCTAATACAAAACATACTTTAATGGCAATTTGGGGTCACTGTCATGCATTTGTATGACTAGAGTATTTACATTTTTATTTCCATGCTGTTGTTGTTTTAATAAAATTGGGTCTGAAAGCCATTCTGTCACTTTGGCTTCCTTGGCACCCTGGTGTGCATTTGGTAACCCCTTTGGTCGTGGGAGTCCTGTTTTCCTGATAACTTGGTTATATGCTGTGTCGGGGTGAACATCTGAGTGTGTAGTGTGTGTGAATTAAATCGTGAATTAGTGGGACTTACGATGTGACAGCTTACCAGCATTTAAAGATAATGGTACTTGATAACTTCTTTTTAAAATTTTGCCTCCAGATTTAAAGCTGGAAAGTCACTGGACTTTAGAAATGAATTGCATCTACATGCCACTTTAGGATTTTGGTGCATACATTAAGAACTGTGTACAAATTGTTCATAATGTGTCTGTACTGATCTCAAAACAACCAATAAAATGCCAATGATTTCAAACAAGAGAGAGAGAGTTACACTCTCAGAAATCCACAGGGGCAGCAGTTCCACCCTGCCCTACAGGGTTCCTATGAGTCAGCACCAACTGATGGTTTGGTTTGGTTTTCAGGAAGTAATCCTATGGGAGAAATATGGAGCTTTTTATTCCCATAAAAACTTACTGCCTGGCAACCCGCTAATCTGTTCCGGAAGAAATACAGCTAGGGTGCTCCTTAAAAGGGACGATGGCTAGATTCATCTCACGTTCTTTGAACATGTTGCCGGGAGAGGTCAGTCGTAAGGGGTGGCTTGCATTTAGGCTACCAGCCTATTGGAAACATTTCCTTTCTATTGTCTAGTTTATTAGCTTATAATTTACATGGCCCCAAGTTAATTCACTTTAAGTGTGCCAGCCAATGCTTCTGTGTTATGATCACTACCGTAGTCTGGTCTTAGACTATTTTCATCACCTCCACTGCTTGCCCGCCAGAGGGTCCTA
The DNA here is from genome assembly GCF_000313985.2 of Echinops telfairi. Lineage (NCBI taxonomy): Eukaryota > Metazoa > Chordata > Mammalia > Afrosoricida > Tenrecidae > Echinops > Echinops telfairi. The sequence continues at coordinate 37,536,086 of NW_022103901.1, read as the reverse complement.
CTGCAGTGGCTGGTGTGTTGCTGTGATTCTAGCAGCGGTGACGCCGGTATTTCAAGCACCACCTGGGTCACCCAAAGTGAACAGGTTTAGCAGAGCTTGCAGAATAACAGCAAAGAAGGAGTAGGCTGTCTGCTTCAGAGGAATTAGCAGACAGCCCTCGGCCAGCATCGAAACACTGTCAGCTTCTGAAAAGCTCCCGAGAAACGCAACACGTCGTGTTCGTCAGACAGAGAGAGTCTTAGAAGACGAGTCCCTGGTGTCAGAAAGAACTCAAAATACGAGTGAGGAAGAGCTGCCTTCTCAAAGGAGAGGCCACCACGATGACATGGCTGTTAACCCTGCCAGAGTACAGCCGCCGGGACCTTCATTGGCACGACTCAAAATGAGAGGAAAACAGGAATTAATAATTGGAACTTGGGATGTATCTAGCTGAATCTCGGAAAATTGGAAACCACAAAAAATGAAATGGAACCTATGATATATGTCCCATATATTATAGACATAATATCTATAATGATAGATATTCTTGGCATTGGTGAGCTGAAATGGGCTGGCATCGGGCATCTTGAATGAGAAAATCACATGGTTTTCTAGGCCGGGATGAGGGATTCAAGAGGAATGAGGTCACATCATAGGCAACAAGCTGATTTAAATGTCTGTCTTGAAGTACAGTCCTGTCTGGGATAGGAAACTATTTACCTGCAGACAAGGAAACCCAGTTACTCCAACTGTGATTTAAATGTGTGCACGAACTGACCACTGAAGCGAGTGATGCAGAAGCTGAAGAATTCTGCCAACATGTTTGAAATTGATCAAACATGCAATCAACATGTACTGACTGTTACTGTCAATTGGAATGCAAAATTATCAAAGGTTCATGAGGGAGGGAAGGTAGGGGAGTGGAAAATGAAGAGCTGATACCAAGGGCTCAGGTGGAAATAAAACGTTTTGAAAATTATGATGGCAACAAATGTACAAATGCACGTCACAATGGATGGATGGATGGATTATGATAAGAGCTGTAAAAGCTCCCACTAAAATGATTAAAAATAAACAAAATTTTAAAAAATGTAAAGAAGCAAGGATGTTACTTTGAGTACTAAGGTATGCTTGACCTAAGTCATGGTATTTTTCCATTGCTTCAGATCCATTTGAAAGTTGGACACTGAGAAGGGAAGACCGAAGAAAAATCAGTGCATTTGAACTGTGGTGCTCATGAAGGATATTGGAAGTACCATGGACTGCTAAAAGGAAAAGCCTAGCTGCCTTGGAAGAAGTAAGGTCAGAGTGCTCCTTACATGCAAGGATGTCAAGACTTTGTCTTACATACTTTGGACATATTGTCCAGAGGGACCTGGAGAAGGACATCATGCTTAGTAAAGAGGTGGGGCAGCAATAATCCTACAGTAGCAGCCTCTACACTATTTGTCCTTTTGTGATTACAGAACTTCACGCAGCACAATGGTTTCCAGGTCCATCCATGTCATGTGTGTGGCTGTTTCGTCACGGTTTTCTGGAGATGCTCCGTGTTTCACAGTGCATACATACCAGCATTTCTTTATCCGTTCTTCTACTGATGGCATTTGGACTGCTTCCAGTTTCTTGCTCTTGTAAACTGTGCTTCGATGAACGGGAGAACACACGCGTTTCTGCTCTGACTCTTACTTCTGTGGCTTATAGGCCAGCAAAGGTATTTCTGGGTGGGATGGTATTTGTATTCCCAGTGGCTTTAGATAATGTCACATCTCTTTCCACAATAGTTGCACATACTTATAAGCCATCAGCAGTGTATAAGAGTTCTAATCACTCCACATCCTCTCCAGCATTTGTCTGTTTGTTTATATTGGGCTATCGTTGTGCGTACAAGGCAATATCTCATTGCCGTTTTGATTTGCGTCTCCCAGACGGCTAGTGATCGTGAGCATTTTTTCATTGCTGAGTGTTAGTCATCTGAGTGTCATTTTTTGTAAACTGTCTGTCTTTGGCCCACTTTTTAATTTAACTATTTTTTTTTTTATTGAGGTGTTGCAGAATTCTGTAGATTTTCGGAATCTTTCCCTTGTTGGGTATGTCATTGCTAAAGATTTTTTACGCTTAAAAAAAATCATTTTATTGGGGGCTCGTACAACTCTTATCACAATCCATTAATACACACATTGTGTCAAGCACATTTATACATTTGTTGCCATCATCATCATTCTCAAAACATTTGCTTTTCTACTTGAGCCCTTAATATCAGCTCCTCATTTTTTCCCTCCCTCCCCACTCCCCCTTCCCTCTTGAACCCTTGATAATTTATAAATTATTATTTTATCATATCTTGCACTTTCCCATGTCTCCTTTCACCCACTTTCTGTTGTCCTGTCCCCCAGGGAGGAGGTTATACGTAGATCCTTGTCATCAGTTCCCCTTTTCCACCCCACCCTCCACCCACACGGTATTGCCACTCTCACCTCTGGTCCTGAAGGGATCATCCACCCTGGATTTCCTGTGTTTCCAGTTCCTATCTGGTCTAGCCAGATTTGTAAGGTAGAATTGGGATCATGATAGTGGGGGGGAGGAGAAGCATTTAGGAACTACAAGAAAGTTGTATGTTTCATCATTGCTACACTGCACCCTGACTGGCTCGTCTCCTCCACACGACCATTCTGTAAGGGGATGTCCAGTTGCCTACAGATGGGGTTTGGGTCCCCAGTTCGCCCTCCCCCTCATTCACAATGATATGATTTTTTGTTCTGATGATGCCTGATACCTGATGATGCCGTTAGACACCTCGTGATCAAGCAGGCTGCGGTGCTTCTTCCATGTGGGCTTTGTTGCTTCTCAGCTAGATGGCCACTTGTTTACCTTCATGCCTTTAAGACCCCAGACGCTATATCTTTTGATAGCTGGGCACCATCAGCTTTCTTTGTCACATTTGTCTTCAGCGTTCATATCAGGAAGGTGAGCACACAATGATATGATTTTTTTTGTTGTTGTTCTTTGATACCTGATAACTGATCTCTACGACACCTTGTAATCACACAGGCTGGTGTGCTTCTTCCATGTGGGCTTTGTTGCTTCTGAGCTGGATGGCCACTTGTTTACCTTCAAACCATTTGACTCTTTTGATAAAGAAACTATAACTATTTGTGGGAGCAGAAAGCCTCATCTTTCCCTCCACAGAGCTGCTAGTGGTTTTGAACTGCTGACCTGGCAGTTAGCAGCCAAACATGTACCCACTGTACCACCAGGGCTCCCATAGAGAGAAGGACTACCCTTGACCAGGCCCTGCGCTTCACGGAAAGCCCCTTGAAGGGGTCAGCAGGAGGCACACTGAGGAAAGGTATGGCCAGTGACAACGATGAGCTGGGGGCTTGTTTGTCCCAGACCTCCCAAAACCTACCAATCATGGAGGCAAGAATCAGAATCCAGGCTAGAGCTGTCTCCCTCTGGAGCCCACACCCATCGCCAAGGCTCCCTCAGACATATGAGGCTTTCTATTCCCAACAGCAGTTAGTCTTGCCGCAGATTTACCCCATGCAATGAGTCATTTCATCTCTTAACTGCTACTTCCACGATGGCTTCATTGCTGATCCATTGTTTGTGGCTCTTCGCACGGGTGCCTTCGCACCATGACCTCTGGGTTGGCTGCTGAGCCAGTTAGCCATTTACATTATTCCCAAGAGTCCATCACATTCCTACACTCAAACTCACTGTCATCTCATCAATCCAGACATATAGAGACCCTATAGGACAGGGTAGAACTGCTTTTGGGGGGTTCCAAGACCGTAACTCCTTCTGGGAGTAGCAAGCCTTATCTTGCTCTCAAAATATTCTTAAGCACCCATAAAACAATTTATACTAAGGACTTCTGAAGAGCCCTGGTGACACAGAAGCTAAGTGCTTGTCTGCCAATGGAAAGGGTGGGGAGTGTGGACCCACCCGGGTGACCTCCTTCCATGAAGATCCCACCAGGACTCACTGGGATCAAGAAGATTCAGTTCATAGTGCCCAATTTAGGGCTCTGGGACTTTGTCATCTTTTAGGGAGCAGAGAGTCTCAACTTTCTACTATGGAGCTGCTAAGTTGGTTTGATCTGCTGGGGTTTTTTTTGTTTTTGATCTTGGGGTTTTTTTCTTATTTTTATTGGAGGCTTGTACATCTCTTATCACAATCCGTACATTCATCCAGCGCGTCAAGCACATTTGTACCTATGCTGCCATTATCATTTTCAAAGCATTCCTTTCCCACTGGAGCCCCTGATATCAGCTCCCCATTTCTTCCCCCTCCCTTCCTCATGATCTGCTGGTTTTTCAACAGCAGTCCAACACTTACCTAACAGTGCCCTATGGAATGGTTCTCTCTTGTCACATCAAGTCACGATGAGTTGGAGTCCAGGTGGTGATGCTCATGAAAACATACCCGGTCACTTCACATTAGTGGGCGGTGGTGTGAAGTAGGCAGTGATATTGTTGAGTGTGGCAAACTATGTTTTCTTTCCTTTAACGGTGCAAAGAATCTGAATAATGTGACTAACGGTGAACTAATACGAGGAGTTACCCCCCACCCCCGCTAAGAATGGAATTACACTGGGGCAGAGCAGAGCTTTCGTTAAGTACATA
>NW_022103901.1:37518422-37530636 GCF_000313985.2 Echinops telfairi | reverse complement strand
AGTCAGAATCAATTCTGTGGCAGTAATTTCCTTCTTCTTTTTTTTCAGTTTAGTTTTGTTTGCAGCAGCCCTATAGGACAAAGTAAAACTGCATCATGTGGTTTCCGAGGCTATAAATCTTTATGGAAGCTGGCGGCCTCATCTTTCATCTGAAGAGTGGCTGCTGGAGTCGAACCCCAAACTTGTCTGCTAGCAGTACAACACTTAACCCACTGCACCGCCCGCCCGCCTTCCTTTCCATAAAGATCACGGCACTTCTACTCTGTCCCTCGGCACACATGAGGCAGTCTGCTCTGGTAAAGAATGACAGACCCAGAAACTTTCTATTACAGGGTTACTGTGAGTCAGAATGGGTTTGGGGTGGGGCACTGCTCTGGAGGTTTCCCGCTCCATTGGAACGGCCTTGAGGGCTCAGTGTTTAGATCTAGAGTGGATTTGCTTTGGCATTGACCTCCAGGCTTGTGGCCAAAGCACGTTTAATCCTTGAAGGATTAACCCTTCAAGAGCAAGAATTAGTAAAATGAAATGTATACGCGTTTATGGGGCAGTCACTTAATGGGGTTATTGGTGTTTGTTGTTATAATGGGGGGGTGCAGAATGTTTGTTTTTTCTGTTCTACTTTTTTCCCAAATGAGTACAGGGGAAGTAAAAGTCCCCTCCGTGAGGGATTTCTTTCTTTCTTTTTTTAAATCATTTTATTAGGGGATCATACAGCTCTTATCACAATCCATGCATACATCAATTGTGTAAAGCACTTAGTACATTCATTGGCCTCATCATTCTCAAAACATTTCCTCTCCACTTAAGCCCCTGGCATCAGGTCCTCATTTTTCCCCTCCCTCCCCGCTCCCCCCTCCCTCATGAGCCCTTGATAGTTTATAAATTGTTATTTTGTCATATCTTGCCCTGTCCGGCGTCTCCCTTCACCCACTTTCTGTTGTCCGTCCCCCAGGGAGGGGGTCACATGTAGATCCTTGTAATCGGTTCCCCCTTTCCAACCCACTCTCCCTCTACCCTCCCAGTATCTCCACTCACACCACTGGTCCTGAAGGGATCATCCGCCCTGGATTCCCTGTATTTCCAGTTCCTATCTGTACCAATGTACATCCTCTGATCTAGCCAGACTTGCAAGATAGAATTTGGATCATAATGTGGGGGGGGGAGCATTTAGGAGCTAGAGGAAAGTTGTATTTTTCATCATTGCTACATTGCACCCTAACTGGTAGAGGGATTTCTAAGTACTTAAAAAAGCCGAATCATACCCAGAAACCCTTTAGGTGAGCCCACTCCATTGTGCAGCAGCCACACCTAAGCCAGCCTTTAGATTATGCAAATCGGGTTAAGATTTCAGCCTTCACACCCACCCTGAGAGGGGATATAAACAGGGTGGTGGTGGCAAGAGCCTGAACTCAGGACCAGAGGAAGACAGCCTGTTTCCAATGGAGCTTTGCGGCCATGGGGAAAAGGAAGAGCCAGAAGTTCACCCCGAAGCGGGAACGCTGTCGGATCCTTAGGGTCCTCCCAGAGCCGTTTCCTAACGACCCCTGCACCAGCTGGCAGGCCTTGAGGCTGGACAGAGAGCATCCCAGAAAGAAGGCCAGAGTAAGCCAAGGTATGTGTTTGTGGTTTTTTGAAAAACCTGTCTTCCAACTGGATTTCTGGCCAGTGGGTCAGGTGTGGATTCCGTGGACGTGGACTGGGGGAGGCTGTCTGCGCCTGGAGAGAAGGATTTGGAAACCCTCTATAGGGTTGCTATGTGATGGGAGCCTCAGGGTGGCGGGGCGTTTGGGACCTTGGAGATGAACTGGTTTCCAAAGAAGACTCTTGAGGGTGGAGCAAGGAAACCACTGGCAATGGGACACTGGGTGAGGTTGTCAGTGGAACGTCCGTGGGTGACCATGGACTTGGGGTTTTAAGAGTGACTAGAAGGAAGAGCCAGTGAGAAGAATGGAGAGCAAAGGGGATGAGCACTGAGCTGCTCCGGGCCAGATTAGTGGCTGCAGGCCCCTTCCCAAGAACTCTGGAAATCATGATCTCCCTCGGGGATCCCTAAGTCCCGTTACAATCCATTTCTCTTCCAAGGCGGGAGCTACTCCCTAAATTGAGCACAGGAGTTGCCTGGGCGGTGCAGAAAGGGGTTACTGTTAGCCAAACATTAGACGTTCAAGCCTACCCCCAGGCGCTGGAGGGCTGGTCATCTATTTCTGGAAGGAGCCCTGGCTGTGTAGTGGTTAAGCTTTGTGCAAGGTCGGCAGTTTGAAACCACCAGCTGCTCCTCCGGAGAGGAGAAAGAAGGGGCTTTCTATTGTAACGAGCCAACCGTCTCACTCGGCTGGGTCAGCACTGGCCCGATGGCAGTGAGAGTCACTGGAAAACAGCAGAGACCACGTCTACTCTGCGGCACAGGGGGCCCGGGCGTTGGGGGGTAGACTTGACAGAAACTAGCATTGCCTTTAGAAATGGTGTCACATCCCCCTCAACATGTAAAAGCTAAACAACAAGCTTTACGTCCTGGGATTGTCCCTGTCCGGAGTGGACAGGTCTTAAACGAAGACCTTTTGAAAGCCCTGGATGTGTGCGCGGCTGGCTTCAACAAGCTTTCCTGTCGCTGCTCCACTCCCCCACCACCCACCCCCGTTTTCAGGTGCAGCATTTCTTTCTTTGTAATGACCATTCATTCTGGCAGGCATTGACACCCAAACTTCATCTTTCCAGGCCAGAGATTGGGTGGGTCCATCCTTCCGAGACCCCTACTGCCAGGGAAAAGGTGTGTGCAGTGAGTGTGTGGAGCAGGGAACTCCCTGGCTCTACCTTGGTGGGTGGAGGAAGTGGAAGCTGCCTCAGACTGCAGGGCACCGAGAAACCTACAAACGTCTGATGTGGCCTCAGGCTGCGCCTTGAGTCTTTCCTGTGCCTACCGGGTTAGTGACCCCCGCAAGGGAAGCAACATTTTTTTTTTTCTATTCCTATGTTTTGTTTTAAATCCAGAGAAGGGAAAATACTGGTTTGAGATCAGAACATATAGTTCTACTGTTTGGGCTACATAAAATTGGGAAGGGTAATTTCTCTTAAGAGACCTGGCAAACGTTTTCTTTGATCTGATAAAAACGGAAGGAAGCAACACACACGAACAACATCACCACCACCAAAACGAAGGGCGAACTCAGTTCCTCTTGTTACACACTCACTCGGAAGCATAGCCCGCAGGCCAGCATTCCCACCGTAAACCCACCAGGTTCATACAATGGCTCAAAATAACAAAAGGTGCTACTTTGAGACACATCAAAGCAGCAGTGTCATGACTAGTGCTGTCCTTATTTTTTATGCACAGAAAAGATAACACAAGTCTTTGACCAATCGGCATTAGCTACAAACCACACCTAGCTATTCTTATTTATGTACAAAGTGGGTATTGCTTTAGGTCAGAACTCAGCCATGCAGGGATCACCGCAGTTTGAAAAGATGCATTTGGGGGGACAGTTCATGCTCAAGGGCACACGAGAGAAATGTGATGTCCCAGGGACGGGATATCAATGGCAATGGATGAAACCTCAAGGAAAATACAGTAAAATCCGTGGAAGCCGGCGCTAGTGAAGGTGGGAACCCAGTGAGAATGAACGGGCCTGTGACAGACGAGTGGGCAGAACCAGGCAGCCCTCCTAGGAAAAACTATTTTTTTTAAATCAGCACGTTAAAAATAAAAAAACCAACCAATCAACCCTCGGGTTTAGTGAGCACGCCTTGTGCGGAGGAGGCACCCTGGCGCATAGTGGGTGACAGGTTGGGCTGCCAGTCGCAATGCCAGTAGTTTGCAACGACGAGCCTCTTTGAGGGAGAAAGATGCGGCTTTCTACTCCTCCAGAGGACAAAGCAGTCCTACTTTGTCCTAGCACCGTGGTTCTCACCTTCCTGATGCCACGACCCATTCATCCAGCGCATGTGGTGGCGACCTCCCCCACCATAACATAATTTTCGTTGCTACTTCATAGCTGTAATTTTGCTACTGTTACCGGGCGACCCCTGTGAAAAGGTCATTTGACTCCCCCAAGGGGTCGTGACCCACAGGTTGAGAACCGCTGTCCTATAGGGTCACCAGGGGTAGGAGTCCCCCGGGTGGCAATGAGCTTGCTTTTGTGCTTGTTTTCAATCCCCAAGGGGCAGTGGGTTACACTCTGGTGCTAAACCGCAAGGCCCGCAGTTTGAGACCATCAGCCTCTCTGAGTGAGAAAGTTCGGTCTTCAACTCTTGTGAAGAATTAATTTCATTGGTTGATGAACCCCCTTGACCCTGAATTTGTTCCAGGTACACGTATTCATCCATGTTCCATGACAAAAGGGTCTTCCCTGGCTTTTTAAATACTGATGGTGGTCTTCCCCGTCTTACTCATGGTTTTTATTTTCATCTTTATGTTGTTATTATTTTATCCTTACCACTTTACTTTGTTTTTGTCGTTTCTGTTGCGGTTCCCAGTTTGTGAAGCACAGAAGGAGTCGATGCACAGAGATAAGAACTGATGTAGGTTTTATAGGGGATGGAGGGGCGGGGGGTTGGGAAATTGGGAGGATAAGGGAATTTGGGGAGCAAATTATATTCGAGAGGGGAGAGGGAGCATTAGAACTGATTGTGATTACATAACTCATTTTAAACTTGATTTAACCATGAAGAAAAAGTTGTAAATTGTGGTAATGATTGTATAATTCTTGATATGATTGAAGTCTTGAATCTATGATATGTGGATTATGCAGCAATAAACCTTTAAACATTAATTTCATAACTCCACAGGGGCAGTTATACTGTCTTACGGGGTTGCTATGAGCCGGAATCCAGTTCACGGCAGGGAGTACACCCAAGGAGCACTGGTAGCACAGAGTTTAAGCACCTAGCCCTTAACTGAAAGGTCAGGGGCTGGAGCTCACCCGCCCCTCCCTGGGGAAAGACCGAGTGGCTCCTGCAGAGATAGATGAACAGCTTTGGCAACGGTGGGGCTGTTCCACCCAGCCCCGCTGGGTTGCTCTGAGTCTGAATGGATTTGTCTGATTGAGGCTCGAGGCTTCGGGAGGCAAAGGCCTCGAGGCAAGAGTGTGAAGGCCAAGTGGAACCCAGCCTAGGAGGGGAGGGCCAGATCCCTCCAGGGCTTGGGAGGCCAGATGGAGAAAGGAGCTTTCTTTTCAACGATGAGAATGATCAGTTTACCGGTACAAACTTTTTCAAGTCCCTCGGAGCCCGCGTGGCATAGGGGTTATACTTTGGGCCGCTAACCTACAGGGTCAGCCATTTGAAGCCCCCAGCCAGCTGTCAGGAGACCTAGGCGGCTTTCTGCTCCAGTGAAGAGTTACAGTCTTCTTGCGTTTTTTGTTTTTAGCAAGCACTCGAACAGTTGTGAGATTTGAGGGCAGGGCTGCGTGTTGTTCAGTTGTATGTAAGGGTAGTTGGAGAAGCCTGGTGGTGTCGTGGATAATTGGACGGCTAACCTCAAGGTTGGCATCAGCCCCCTCTGTGGGAGAAAGCTAGGGCTTTCTACTCCCGTGAAGAGTCACAGGGCCAGTTCTACCATGTCCTGTAGGGTCACTATGAGCCGGTTGGAGAAGACCAGCCCAGTTCACTTCTCACTACTTCCTATAATAAACTAAAGAAACCTCTGGTTGCTGACACAGGTCCTGAGAAAACCAAGTCAACCTCCACTGAGCCGATTCTGATCCGTAGGGACCCAGGGGGCAGGGGAGAGTTGCCCCTGTGGGCTTCTGAGACAGTAGAAAGCCCCATCTTTCTCCTGTGCATGAACAACCACACCCAGCACCCTGTGCTTTGGGGGAAAAAAGTGTGGAGGTGAAATTGACCTCCCGTCAGTGATGTTCTGTGCATTGGCCGTGGGAGGGGAACCATCTTCTCTTATCTAGTTCTAAAACGTTTCTGGCCCTCCTGAGTAAGCAGTCACGCCCTGCCATCCCCTGCCCCCTATCAAAGGGCATTCTCAGAGAAACCAGGAGCTCTGAAAGGGGCCCTGGTGGCATGGTGGATGACAGGTTGAGCTGCTGACCCCCGGCAAGTCTGTGTTTCGAACCCCCAGCAGAACGATGAGGCTGTCTGCTGCAGGAAAGATCGACAGCCTGGGAGAGCCACAGGGGCAGCCCTGCTCTGTCCTCTAGGGTCCGTGTGATGGGTGTTGGCGAGTCTGGAGTTTCTGAGTCAAAATTGACTCCAGGGCACAGCAGGTAGGATTTGGTGTTTGTCTGACCCTGGGGCCCTGAGGGTACGCCATCTGATGGTGCAAGGTTGAGTGCCCAGCTGCTCACTGTGAGAGGGCAGTGGTTTGAATCCACCAAAAGGCTGCCACCCTGGGAACCGGGGCTCCTCGTCTAGAAATGGAGCTGAGCCGTAAGGTGAGGCAGTGCCAGTCTCTATTCTGCTCCCATAAGGCTGCCTCTGGGTCCGGTGGTGAAGGTTTGGGAGATGGTGTGGTGGGGGCTACATGTTGGCTGCTATCCCCAGGGTAGGCAGTTGGAAGCCGCCCCCCGGCCCCCAGCCGCTCTGCAGGAGTAAGAGGAGGCTTTCTACTCCCCTAGGGTTAGTCTCAGACACACACACACACACACACACACACACCACACACACGGGATAATCTTCCCCTGTCCAATGGGTGGCTATGCGTCAGAATGGACTGGGGTCAGTGAGTTATCTTGAGTTGTGATTCCTACTCAAGGCTTACTCTTTCATCTTCCTCACGAAGTGCTCCCAAGTCCTCTTCGCTTTTTCAAAAAGCGAGTGTGGTTGAGCCATCCGCATGGTGCAGTTTCTCAGATTCGTTGCCCAGCATCCACATGGAATAAATGCTGAAAGGATACACCTTTCCTGATTTTAAACCACACAGTGTCCGCTTACTCTGACCCAACAACCACGTGGCTCCTGGTCTCCGCACAGGTTCTGAGTGAGCATCATGAAGTGCCCTGCAATTTCCATGTGCACAATGGGAAGATACAGTTTACTACCCTGCTTCCCTGAAAATAAGACAGTGTCTTATACTAATTTTTGCTTCCAAAAATGTGTTAGGTCTTATTTTCAGGGGATATCTTATTTTTCCATGAAGAATACGGTACACATTTATTGTTTATTGTTTTATTAAAAGAGACCTCACACTTCCTGTCTGCTCTGGGTGCGCTGTGGCCAACAGCGGTGCCCGCTGCTACGGTCTAGAATCCAGAGTTACGGTAGCTTCGGGGAGGTCTTATTTTCAGGGGGATGCCTTATTTCAGCGAGAGGCAAAACTGTAAGTAGGTCTTATTTTGGGGGGATGTCTTACTTTGGGGGAAACACGGTATGATTCACACCGGGGAATGCCTTTGAATTTTACGTGCTTATTCTAATGCAGTGGGCAAGTTCATTTCCAGACTTGGAGGAGAGGAAGGACCGGTGCACTGGGGGTCCATCCATCTATCTGACCTTTCTTTTTCCTGTGCTTGAAATGAGCTTCTATGTCACTAAAGACTCCACATTCATTTCTGTTTTTACCTTTCCTTCTCTTTTATCCACTCAGACCAATATTTAGGCCCAAGAGGTCAGGAATCTGATTTTTTTTAGTTTTTAAAGAAGCACATTGTACATAGTTACCCTGTTCATACAAATGAAATCAGCAATAATAATCCATTAAATCTCCCATAAATGTGGTTCTTTCAGCCTCTCTCATCCTCCCTCTCCTTGTTCCTGCCCTCTTAGTCTTCAAAGTCTTGTCTTTTGTTGTAAAAACCACGCTTCTTTCTCTTTGTCTGTCCTTATCATAATGGGTGTTAGTAAATATTTATCTTTAGAAGACTAAGTTTGCTAAACATAATGTTACCTAGTTTTATCCATGTTGAAAAGTTGTGTATCCATTCCTGTATAATAGGACTTTTCCGGTTGTTGCATGCTTTTGCAATTATGGAAATTACTGCACTAAACACAGGTATACATAGATGTCTGTTTGTGTTTGATTCAATATGGGGGTGTGTCTACCCAGCAGTGAGATTGCAGGATCATACGGGTCCCTTTTCTGATGGTGATTTTTATTTTCTCTACTCGATCCAGGCACTAATGTGATCTGTATCAGAGCAGTTGGTCATGGTAGATGGGCACCATCTAGCTCTTCTGGTCTCAGGGTCGTGGAGAGAGGTATTTCGTGTGGCCTTAGATGTCTCCAGGTCTTCTGATTATCATCATCCTCTAAATGAGGTGAGACCAAATGGTTGCACCTTACATGGTTGCTCATGAGCTTTTAAGGTCAGTTGCTACTCACTAAATTAGAATGTATAATATTTTCTTTATGGACCATGTCATGGCCACTGGCATTGGTGGTTCCCACCCCCACCCCCACTCCCCGACTGTGGCCCTGAGCCCCCGGCCCAGCAACTCATTCCCTCAAGGTGTTTGGTTCTGTCTAAAAGGTTTTCATACCTTTCCTCCCTGTATGTTCCACCACATTCATGGATATGTTGCCCGCAATCGTTTTTTAACTTCAGCAAAATTTTATTTGTATGTGATATTATCTATTTTCCCATTTTGTTGGGCCACTTTGTTTTGTCTTCTCAAGCTGCCTTTTGAAATTTCTGTGTGGCTCTTTCACTTCATTTCTACTGTTCACGTTCGCTACATTCAAGCGCACGTTTCTGACATCCTTTCCGCCCTTTTGCAAGGACTCTGTTCTCGTGTCTGGTGTCATCACATAGCTCGTTTAGCCTTTGGTCACAGTCACTAGTGTTCATGGCGCCAAATCTATTTTTGAAATGTTCTTTAAATTTAGGGGGGGGGGGCGATATCCTCAGGGAGGAGGCGCAGTCAATACAAACCCTTCAGGTCACAGGTCCAGCCCCATTGTCTATGAGGAGGCCAAGAGCCCTGTGGCAGCTTGAAGAAGGCCGCTGACAGCATCGCAGTAGACGGAGCCAGACTTCTGAAGTTCAAGCGTGGGCTCCTGTCTGAGCTGTAGGACCTTGAGCTTAGCTTTGTGCAGGGTTTTGAGCTTTGCGTGAAAGACGTGCACGAAGAAAACTTCCTAGCTCGTCCTAGGTATGATTTAAGTGAGTATCGGATTGTTTGCTCAGATTCGCAAGATTGGCTGCCCTCCATTGTTCTATATTGTGCTTCTGGCCAAGGGAAGTGGTATTGGTTCAACTGATTTTTTTTTTTTTTAATAAAAAACAAAAGGAGGGGGAAAGCCACTGGTCACCACAGATCTTATTATCTGCTATCACTGATCTTTGCGAGACCCAACAACTCCGGGGCCCCCCACCCCCACCCCGCCCCCAGCAAGGTGTTCACATTAGTGTTTTCTCTCTGTTGGACTAGAGAGGAGGTGAGTGTTCATGTGCCGGGCGTTAGTGATGGTTAGCTGTCTGGTTTGTGCCAGGATCCATGTGGACAACAGCATGAACGGTTGCCTGGTCCTGCACCATCTTTGAGCTCATTGGTCCACTCTAGTCCGTCTTGCAGCCACTGTGCATTTCCAGTGCCCTCTAACCCAGAAGGCGCATCTTCAGCAGGATAATATGGTTCAGTATTCTGTTGTGATCCATAAGGTTTTCATTGGCTGGTTTTCAGAAGTCGATTACAGTGAACCCTCGTTTATCGCGGTTAATCGGTTCTAGACCCTACCATGATAAATGAAATTCCGCGAAGTAGGATTCTTTATTTGTAAATCAAATATTTTCGTAGTTAGAGCATAGAGGACATGAAAAAACACCCTTTAGTCACCATTACACTCGAATTACCCAATTTATTAAACGAAAAAGGGAAAATACAGTAAAACATTTTGGACGTTACAATTATCATTTATTATAGTATTTATGGCATCAAGCGTGTACAGTATGAGCCAATCAGTGGCAGTAATGACAGAGCATGCGCTGTTACGCAAAAACCGCGATAGAGTGAAGCCGTGGAAGTCGAAGTGCGAAGTGGCGAGGGTTCACTGTACTGGTCTTTCTTCCTCGTCTGTCTTAACTGAAACACTCCCTTGACACCTGTCCACCATGGGGAACCCTGCTGGTATTTGACATACTGGTGGCATTACTTCCAACAAACACATAGATGGACAGTGGTAACTTTAATTAACCGGTTGGCTCTTTGTGTGTGTGTTTTGTTTTTAAAGGTCATTTTACTGGGGGCTCTTATAACTCATAACAATCCATACATCAACAGTATAGCATATGTGTACATATATTGCAATCATTATTTTCTAAACATTTACTTTCTATTTGTTATCAGTTTTTTCCATCTCTCCTCACTCCCACCTTGATAAATTATAAATTATTATTTTCTTATCTTATAATGACCGCTGTCTCCCTTCCCCCACAGTTTCTGTTGTTCCACCCCTAGGGGGGCGTGTGGTTATGTGTCAATCATTGTGACTCTTCTCCCCACCTTCCCCCTACCCTCCTGTTATCACTACCCCCATTTCTGTTCCTGAGGGGTTTATCTGACCTGGATTCCATGTGTCCTGAGCTCTAATCTGTCCCTGTGCACATGCTCCATCTAGCCCACAGTGAAAGGCAGGACTGGGGTCATGAAGGTGCCGGGTGAGGAAGCCTCAAGGAACCAGAGGAATATCGTGTGTTTCATCTGAGTTATACTGTGCCTGGTTGACTCATTCCTTCCTTGTGACTTCTGCGAGGGAATATCCCATTGTCTACAGCAGGAGTCCTCAAACTACGGCCCCGCGGGCCACATGCGGCCCGCTGAGGACATTTATCCGGCGCCACCGGGTGTTTTTGCCCTGTTTGTTTTTTTTTACTTCAAAATAAGATATGTGCAGTGTGCATATGAATTTGTTCATAGTTTTTTTTTTTTTTTTACTATAGTCCGGCCCTCCAACGGGTCTGAGGGACAGTGAACTGGTGCCGTTTAAAAAGTTTGAGAAAAAAAAAAAAAGTTTGAGGACGCCTGGTCTACAGATGAGTTTGGGGGCTCTGCCTCAGCTCCCCTCATTCTCAACAATGTTTGTTTGTTTGGGGTCTTCTGATGCCTCTTATCTGATCCCATGGACACCTCATGAATGCACAGGTTGGTGTGCTTCTTCCATGTGGGCTTGTTGCTTCTCTGCTAGATGGTCGCTTATTTAACTTCAAACCTTTAAGATGCCAGACACTATGTATCTTTTGATAGCCAGGCACCATCAGCTCTCTTCACCACATTTGCTTGTGTAACCATTTTGACCTCAGCAATCATGCCAGGCAGGTGAGCATCACAGAGTGCCAGGTTGTTAGTACAAAGTGTTCTTGCATTGAGGGAGGGCTTTGAGCAGAGGCCCAAAGTCAGTCCACTACCTCAACGCATTTCCATATAAATATATGTACATAGGCCAAGACCTCTATTTTTATGAATATATTTAACCTACGTACACACCTAGGTCTATACCTCTATCCATAGCTTTGCTTCCCAGATCTTCCCTGTTTCCTTTTACCTTCCTCCTGTCCCACCATCAAGCTCACCCTTCTTCTGCCTCTTAGTAATTCCTTTCAGCTAGATTGATGTTACTCTGACACCCCAGGATCTCTATGTCCTGCTCGTTGTTGATTTTAAGTCCCTAGTTGTTCCCCTGTCTGTGTGTTTGCTCACGGCTCCCTTCCCCTGCCTGCTCCTCCCCCCAAGTCCCCCCAGAACCTTCGGTCCTGTTGCTCTCTCCTCAGGCTTGCTTCCCATGCCTGTCTTCTACAGGCAGACCAACCAACAATAACAGAGGCAAAACAATAGACAAAAATAGACTTCAGGCTAGGAGGGGCAGTTCCCAGAGCCCCCCAGGACCAGTGGGGAGACAGTCATAAAAGTCAGCAGACAGACCTGGAAGTATCTATGCTTTGTCCAGGTTTTTTGCTAGTTATTTATTCTTATTTTTCCCCCTTTTAATTTAATCTTTTGTTTTCTTTTTGTGTGTGTATTTAAAATAATACTTTTATCATGTTTGGGATGAAAGTTCACACAGCAAATTGGGTTTCGGTTTACCGGTTTCTATACAAATTCCTGACGGCAGAACTTTGAGTTCAGAGTAGCTGAGTAAGTTTTCCACTTGTAAGTCTGTAGCCCAGTGCCTGATATGGAATTCTACCAGACTTGCTTGGTAGAATTCGGATCATGATGGTGGGAGCAGATTCTGACTCCACCACCTCACTGCCACTGAGTCAGCGGTGACCCTATAGGACAGGGTGGGACTGCCCCCGGGTAGGTTTCTGGAATAGTCACTCTTTTTTTTTTT
>NW_022103901.1:37510487-37517353 GCF_000313985.2 Echinops telfairi | reverse complement strand
ATAGAATGCCAATTTAATAGAAGAAAGTATTCTTGCATTGAGGGAGTACTTGAGTGGAGGCCCAATGTCCTTCTGCTACTTTAATACTAAACCTATATAGGCTCATAGATCTATTTCCCCATCCTGACATAAATATATTTGCATATGTACATGTCTTTATCTAGACCTCTATAAATGCCCTTTGCCTCCTAGGTCTTTCCTCTATTTCCCTTGATTTTCCTCCTGTCCCACTATCATGCTCAGTCCCCACCAGGATTTCAGCACTTCCTCTTGGTTATATTCCCCTTGATCATGCCCTATCAGGTCTCCACACCCTCCTCCCCCGGAATAGTCACTCTTTATGGGAGTTCAAAGCCCCGTCTTTCTCCTTTGAAGCAGCTGGTGGTTTCTAGTTGCTTCAGCTCAACACAGAGTCACTTCTCCACCAACATCCCTTCTGATCCGATAGCTGCTCATTTACCCTCCTCAAGCTATGTCCAGCTGCAGGACCTGGGCTGTGTCTCAGATTGCCTCCAGTCTCAGTTCCTCTCAAGGACCTTGGACAGGGCAGCATTGGGTTTTAAAGAGTTTTATTATTGTAAATATGCAAAGAGCCCTGGTGGCTTAGTGGTACATGGTGAGCTGACAACCACAAGGCTCGAAACGCCGCTGGTTAAAGAAGGGAATTTCTACCCCCATAAAGAGCTAGTCTCCAAAACTCACAGGGACAGTTCCACCCTGTCCTGTAGGGTTGCTATGAGTTGGCATCAACTTCATGGCGGTGATTTTGGTTCATAGTCAATATATAAAGAGTCCCTGGGTGGGGCACACATAGTTAACAAATAAGCTCTCAACTACTAGGTTGGTGCTTGAAACTCACCCACCTGCACCTCGGAAAAAAAGGCTTCTGAAAGGTCCCAGTCTTGAAAAATCCTATAGAGCTGAAGGTAAACAAGCGACCATCTAGCTCAGAAGCAACAAAGCCCACATGGGAGAAGCACATCAGCCTGCGTGACCATGAGGTGTCGAAGGGATCAGGTACCAAGCATCAAAGAACAAAAAACCATAGTGTGAATGAGGGGAAGTGCAGATTGGGGACCCAAAGCCCTTTCCTCTAGTTCTTACATGCTTCCCCTCCCCTCCCCCCTCCCCGGCAATCATGATCTCAATTCTACCTTACAAATCCAGCTAGACCAGAGGATGTACACTAGTACAGGTAGGAACTGGAAACACAGGGAATCCAGGACAGATGATCCCTTTAGGATCACTGGTGAAAGTGGCAATATCGGGACAGTGGAGTGAAGGTGGGGTAGAAAGGGGGAACCGATTACAAGGATCTACCTATAACCTCCTCCCTGGGAGATGGAGAACAGAAAAGTGGTAAAGGGAGATGTCAGACAGTGTAAGATATGACAAAATAATAATAATTTATAAATTATCAAGGGTTCATGAGGGAGTGGGGAGTGGGGAGGGAGGGGAAAATGAACTGATACCAAGGGCTCAAGCAGAAAGCAAATGTTTTGAGAATGATGATGGCAACAGATGTAAAAATGTGCTTGACACAATGGATGGATGGATGGATTGTGGTAAGAGTTGTATGAGCCCCCAATAAAGTGATTTTTTTAAAAAGAGAAAGAAAACCCTATAGAGCACAGTTCTATGCTGCACCCACGGGGTTGCCATGCGTGGGAATGGACTTGACTGGCAGCCAACAACAATAATGAACTCATGTCACCCAGTGGATTCTCGCTCATGTGCCCTATGTAGAAGAGGGTAGAACGTCCCCTGTGGGTTTCCTGACTATAACCCTTTAAGGGAGTAGAAAACTTCCTCTTCATCCCATGGAACGGCTAGGTGGCTTTGAACTGCTGGCCATGTGGTTAGCAGCCCGACACTTAAACCACTACTCTGTCAGGGCTCCTGAGAACAAAGATGAGCATGTAAGTATGAAGACACTCCCCATTATTACTATCTCCATATAATACGCTAGTGACATCCTGGTGCCACACACCGTCACTGCTTTCCATTTTTTCCATCAGCTGTCACAGAAGCTCAGTGTCCCAAGTACCAAGTCCCCCTGCCCCAGCAATCCTGCCCTCCCCTGCTGACCACTAATACTCTTTAAATCTCCCTTTATTAGCTTGCAGATCTTTCCTGTAAGGGTGCTCATAAAACAGAATTGGGCTCTTCTTTTTCTTTTATTGTTCCTTTTTTTCCCCAGCTGATGGATTCTTTGTGAATTCCTTGACCCTTAAAAAAAAAAAAAAAGGGCTTTTCTTTTCATTTTCATTTATTTTAGACCCCGACCACCACAGTTGCTTCCAGATAGATAAATATTTTGGTCCTCAAGGAAAGGCCAACCCGTTGTTTATGCCAAGTCCTGGCCTGGGCCCCAGGAGCAGCTAAATATGTTCTGCTCAGAGTAACGATAGGGCAGCCCCTCCCTGCCCTATCCTGGTTCTTACCTCATCTTACCTAATGACGAGGCAGGTTCTACCTCTCCCTGGTTTACCCCCCTCTCCTAGGCCCCTGAGTTTTGCACCAGGGTGGGGGTAATGAACTTGAGAATGCCTGCCCAGGTCAGATGGCACCCCAAGGAACCCTCCCTGTGGAGATCATTTGGCACTGCCAGCTTGGGAGGCAGGTGCTCCTTCCAGTGGCTGCCGCAGAGTCCGTCCAAACACACCCCTCTGTGTGCACCAAGGGGCTGGTATCTGACGCAGGCACAATTCCACCGGGGGAAGAAGGGAACCTCCTTAACCAGGAAGACACCGGAGCCGTGGCCTCTTAGAATCAAACTCTCCCACCTCCCAGTGGCATGGAGGAAGCTTGCAGCCACAAGGCTGAGGCGGGAGGAAGTTGGGGGCGTGTCACCTGGCTGGCTCTCTGTGGCAGGCACCTTCCTTCCCACCTGGCGACCCCATCCGGCCCCTGCCTCCTGACAGGCGGCAGCGGCGGCGGTGAGCAAAATAAAAAAAAGCCGAACCAGTGGCAGTCAAGTTGCTGCTCACCCTTGGCCACGCCCTGTGTGGGCCAGAGCTGGACAGCCGCTGGTTTTCTGCAAGTTGCAAGTTCAGCGCCAGGCCTTTCTTTCTTCTGTGGTGCCTCTGGGCGGCCTTAGACCTTTGCAACTTTTCAATTGGGAGCCAAGGGCATCCATGTCACCTAGGCCCATGAACAAAAGAAAAGGAAACAAAAGCAAGCCCTGACTCGAGTGCATTCCAACAAAAAAACGCTAACGGGTGAAATCAGCCATTCATTCAGTACTTGCACTGTGCTTGGTACTGAGGCGACAGACACAGGGACTAGCTCGCTGCCCTCCAGTAGACGCTGACTCTTCCCAGGAGTAGGAAGCCCATCTTTGCCCTGGGGAGAGGCTGGTGGTTACCGCCTGCAATGAGCAGCCAAGGTGTAACCATGATGCCATCAGAGCTCCTTGAACCAGTTAAAAACCCATTTCTCCACCTCTGGGTTTCAGGTGGGCTCAACTGGGGTCTCTGCTTGGGGTCTCACCAGGGCCACAGTCCAGGGCAAGGGGCCCTCTTGTTTTGGGGTCCTGAAGAAGGGTTGACTTCCCAGCACATTCAGCTTCTTTGCGGCATTCAGGCTAAGGTCCTTGTTTCCTTGACTATCGGCTGGGTGTCTACTCCTAGCTCCCAGAGGCCTTTCTGGAAAGCTCGTCCTTGACCCCCTCCCATCTAGACTGAAGAATTCCTCCTCCATCTTTCTCTTTCCCCATCTGTCGCCAGCTTGAGAACACTGCTTTAAGAAGTTCAGGTCCTAACGGCAAGGTCTCTCCACTGGTAAAACACGAGGCCTCCCATAAAGATGCAGTGTCAGAAACCCACCGGGGTAGTTCCACCCAGCCCTATAGGGTCACAGTGAGTCGGTATCCATTCACTGGCAGTAAGTTTTTGAGAGTCAACAGAAGGCATCCCAGTGGTTGTGAGTTGGGCTACTAACCACAAAGTCAGCAGTTCAAAACCACCAACCACTGCAGGGGAGAAACAGGAGGCTTTCTCAGAAACCCACAGGGGTTATTATACTGTGTCATATAATTCCTATGAGTTACAGAATCGACTGCATGGCATGCAGCTTGGTTTGGGATCGTCATGTGGTTGTCCTTGTGCGCCATCGAGTCACTTCTGACGCTTGGTGACCTGTGAGCGTTTCCTTGACGGCAGTCTTTAAGGAAGCAGATTGGCCACATCTCAGCCTGAGTTCGAACCGCCAGCCTTGGGCTAGCAGAGTGCTCAGTGAACTGTCACCAAGGTTCCTTATCAAGTGACCTTAAAAACTCAAACGCAACACATCTGAGTTGCCTCTGGGTTGCTGTCCAATCCCCACCAACCTATAGGATAGAGTAGAACTGCCCGTGGGTTTCCAAGGCTGTAAATCATTATGGAAGCCGACTGGGTCTGTCCTCCTGAGGAGCAGCTGGTGGCTTTGAACTGATGACCTGTTGGCTAAGCAGCTGAGTGCTTAAGCACTGTGAAGGACCAGTGATCCGTAACCTCAATTACAGCTGCAAAAGTTCTTTTGCCTTTATTGCAACCATCTGGGAGAAAGTCTTTGGGACCTCTCAGAATTCTGTCCTCCACACTACGGACACAAGGGGGTTTGTTTATTCCAAGCAGTGGCTAATGCTCCAGAAGTCAAGGGGGTCCTGGGATGCAGGGACTGGATAGGTCGTTCCGAATCCCCTAGGCCTACTGGAGCCAGTTGACTGCTGGCTGCTTTCCTGCCTTGATTCGGCCTCTAACCAGGGTCCATGTCCAGTCTCTTGGCATTTGGACTATCCCTATTCAGCTCTTCTTTCAGCCCAGCTGGAGTGGAACTCTCTCACCATAGGCACATCAAACTCAACAGCTGCCCATCTCCCCTAAGATATTCAAAACAAAAGCACCAACAAAAAATGTTAAAAATGTTTTTTGATGATTTTCACACAGAGGTATAGGTTCCCGTGCAAAGGTTCCTCTGCAGATTGCTCAGTGACCTTGGACACAAGGTGTCAACAGGCTCATTCCTTGGTTGCCCTGCCTACCCCTACCTCCCACCCCATCTTGGTTTTAAAGTCATTGCTGATCATTTGGTTCCTCATAGATGTTCTCCAAGGAACCTGATTGATGCTTATTGGAGACATTATTTTCTTGAGTATTTTATTTAGCTCAAGGTGGCCTAGAGGGTGGGTTAGTTTGTTTGCAAAGTATGAAGAGGATCTCAGAGCACTAGGCCCAAGAGGTGGGCCTCACCCAGTCCAGGAGGTGGGAAAGTTTGTGCCCTCCACCACCTGGCATCCTTCCTAATAAATAGTACAGCAGCCATCTCTGTGCTCAAGCCCAAACTCTTTGAAGAGCTATGCCTGAGTCTCCTTTCACTCTGCCCCTTTCCAGCCCACCTGCCTGGCTCATTCACACCTACCCACCTCTATCTCTGCTGTGGGCTATCTTCTTATCTGACATCTTGCTTTTTTCGATAAAAGTAAAAATCTGTGTGTTTTTGTGCATGTACAACAATCAGACAGCGATATACACCAAGGTTCAAGGCCAAGGTGATGCTGCTTCATTCAGCCTGTGTCCACTTGGTTGGACCACGATTCTTAAGAGCTTTATTCGATTGTATTTGTAATGTAGTTTGGCAGTTATGTAACGACCACTTTATGGCCTGATAGGGTGTAATGGTTACAAGTTGGGCTAATTTCAAGGTTCTCAGCCTCCAGCCACTTTGCTGGAGAAAGACTAGGCTTTTTAACTCCCAAGTGTTGCAGTTTCTCACACCCGGGCCAGTTCTACCTTGTCCTATAGGGTCACCAAGAGTGTGAATTGACTAATGGCAGCTTGGTTTTCATGGCCATCTCCTAATGCCAATTTTCCCTAAATGACCTGGTCTTTGTAACCATGAACTGTCCTGCTGAGGACTGGGTTATATATCCCACTGTCTGGACAGATCACTTGGTATTTATCCATTGGACTTGTGGTGAGGTGGATTCTAACTCAGTGAAGTTGGCCAGTGTGGAGCTTGTAAAACACTTCCTGTACCCACCCACCCTTCCCTCCCCGCCCCCCACTTCTCTGCTCCACCTCCCACCCACCCCAGGGCGGCAGGCTAGAGTCTAGGGAGGTTCTTTTGTATCAAGCAAATGCCACATTAACATTTGTGAGAATTTGTGTGAATAACAACTGCCTTTTCACACTCTACGGGTGCCTCCTGGGTGAGGACTGGCTCCTAAAGTTATCTTTGCCCTGTAGTCCCCCTGGAAATTCACTGGTAGGGAGAACTTTTTGAAATGTTTTTCTTTTTTTGGAAGGGGGAGGGGGGCCCAGTCTTAATGGTGTCATGCGGCTTTTTCAATAGTACTCACTGGACACCTGCTTTGTCCCAGGCGCTTGGGACAAGCAAAACAAGCAATAAAGTGGAGAAAAATGGGGGTGGGGGACAGCGGGAGGTGGGAAGATGCAGGCAATTGGGGTGAAGGTGATGGAAGCAAGAACCCTACAGCCTCCCCTGGCCATTTTGGGCACCGTGATAGCATGGCTCCCTTGTGTCACTTCGCTGCTGTGGTTTGCGGAGATGCTGAGACCCTGATTGAAGTGAAGGGGGGAGCCGGTGGACTCCGGGCAGCATCGGACAGCGCCGACAGGGTGGAAATAAACGAGCTGCTTGGGTGGGTTTTTGGGAGGGTGGGATGGGGTGAGAAAAAGATAAAAGCACTCCCACGCGAGGTTCTGGGGCGCGGGGAGGGAGGCATGAATTATTGATCAGGTAAGATGCTAAGTTAACAACAAATAGTCATCACAATAACAAGGCTTCGCCGCTGACCCTTGCTGGCCACTCACTGCCCAGGGCCGGCTGGCGACCTCGGCTACCAGCCCGGCCTCCACACAGGT
>NW_022103901.1:37499163-37509232 GCF_000313985.2 Echinops telfairi | reverse complement strand
TCTGGGGCACAAAGCTCGTGGAGCGGTGCACGGGCCGGCCCGGCGGCTCGGGAGCTGCGCTCCGGGGACTGTCCCCTTGCTCGGGCGTCCGCGGGGCCCGTCTCCCTTGACCAGCGGCGGGCTGGCCAGCTGGGGGAAGTCTCGCCCTCTTGGGCTGCGGGGCTCGCCCACACCTGCTCCAATGCGCTCCCCCGGAGGGAACCCGCGGCGGCTCTCCAGCGCTCCCCCCCAAAGCACTTTTGTCACCGCACTTGCCAACGTCGACCTTAATTTTGAAACATCTGCGAAGAACGCAGAGGTTCCCAGTCTTGTGACCGCCCAGAGTTATAGCGCCCGGGCTCATTTGTAAGTTACCTTTTTTTTTTAACCGCCCCCCTCTCCCGGGGCGTGTGGTACCCAACCACCGTCTCTGGCATGGTCAGCATCCGGTCAGGTGTGTGTTTGAAAGTACGCGAAAACCCGCCACACTTGGCTACCTAAATTAGCAGCACACCTGATTCGAAAAGGCAAATAACTAACTTCCTTTTCGGCCCGGGTGGCGGCGACGGCTTCCCAGGATCTGTTTTGACGGCCTGAGGGAAAGATGCTGGAAATGAAAGGGTCCCTGAGTGAAATAAGTAAGTTCCAGCGGACTTGGTCCTTAGAAGGCATTTTAAATTTTCTTGCAAAGTACTTGCACCAGGCAAAATTGGCCCCCCAAATAACGTTCCTTACCTAAGGTAGGGGTTGGAGGGAGCGCACCAGTAAAAGGCATCCAGTGCATACACCCAAGCGAACAGATAATAATGTTTTGCCCCAATACATGTTCTTGGGTGCCTACTTGAATGGAGGGTGTGCAGGTGAAGAGAGGAGCCGTGTTGTTAGGATTGGCCTGTGTGGGGTGCTGTACCCTGGTTTGTGGGAAGGCTTCTGGATCCTGGAGTTAATTCTGTGGGGCTGTGTTGAAAACATGGCTTGCCAGATTGTCGAAGGCAGAGTGGCCTGGAGAAGCCCAGCGAAGCTGGTCATTAGGGATGGCAGTAATGGGGGGTAAGAGAGATGGGAGAGCAGAGGCCACGCCAAGGACCAAGGGTGTCTATTACACTTGGCTCCAGCAAAGCCAGGGCTGTGCCTCTGATTAAACCATCTGAAAAGGAAGATGCTACCCAGGAGGAGGGTGTGTGTGTCATAGATTTTTGTGACACAATAAAACATAAAAAACTCCCTGCCTTCTTGAGTAGCTCCAAAACAAGACACAAGTTGTATTATGCGAACTGGTTTGCCCTATGCGCTTGGCCCGGTGATTCTGAACATGAGTGCAAATGGTTAATTACCTGACTGTACAGGTTGGCATTGGGGACCCCAGGAGGCCTCGGGGGTCGCTGAGAGTCTGGCGAGTGGTGGCATGTTAACAGTACAGTGAGTGTAGGTGTAGGCATGACTGCAGAGCTCCGTTTTGAAGGGGAGTCCCTGAAGGGCGCTGGAAGAATTTGCAGGAGCTTGCTTTTTACAGCACACCTAAAGAGTTTGCGTTTAGGGTCAGGGCTGGATCGCAGGGCAGCGATGCTCTTTGGACCTTTACTCGAACTGAATGGCCTCAGCTTCAAACTTGGGAACAACCAAAGCTCGTTTCCCTGGGCAGGCCTTTGGCCCAGATTTACCACCCAGAAGGGGCCTCGTCTTGGTGTGGGACTGATGCTGCTAGTCTCCAGTCTCGCCCAGTGAGCGTCTGCAGGTGTGAAGCATCAGAAGTAGCCAGTTTCCTCAGAGCTGTCCTAAGCCTTCCCGTCCCTAACAGCTGGCACCAACCCTGCCTGATGATGGTGTGGGCTCTGGAGGAGGCCAAGAAGCCAGCAGAACTCAGGTTGGCGCCCTGAGATGGGGACCCAGGTCCTAGCCAGCAAAGGTTGCACCTGCTCCCTGTGTTTGCCCTGATTGGAATGGGAGGACAACAGCCTGATGGGATTGGCTGCACTCCCCCCTCCCCCACCATTAAGGCCCAGTTCCTGTTCCTCCTGCCTGTTACCAGGGTGGCATGGTGGTCCTTGTGTTACTTTGTAGTGAATTTGGGGGGTTGGACTGCCTGGCTGTGTTAAGAGAGATGACAGGGTGATGTCTGCTGAGGTCGGAACCACAAGCTCTCCACTGACCTGGACTTGCCCCAACTGCAGGTTTCAAGTTGGGAGGTGGCTGTGTCCTCAGATTTGGCCCGGGTGATGTTTGCTTGGCTTTGGCATCCACCAGAACTGAGGGGTACAAGGGGTGACCCCAGAGTCTTGGCCTCTGGAGAGGTGTTGGTATCAGTTCTGGTGGCGAACAGGAAGGCTTGTGGGCCACCTTGCTGCCTGGCATGGAACTTCCCCAGTGGGCTTCCAAGGCCACCACCAGGTCTTCCTGTTCTGTGGAGCCCAGCGTAGGTTTGAGCCACCAATCTGCAAGCCTGTGACAGTTGTACCGCATGGCACTGGGCAGCCCTGGGTTTGCCCCCACTGTTTGTTTTCCCTAGTTCCTCCGCCCTCTGAGCAGCTGCTTGCCAGTGTCTTGGTGACAAGGTGGGACAGTTTGTGTGACTAGCGCTACTCTCATCAGACCACTGCCACCAGAGAGAGCAAACTCACAAGGCAACCTCTTCTGGAAAGAGCCCATTACTGGCTTCTGCCTTGTTTTTTGGTTTGGGGGAAGTGGCTGGGTTTTCCTTTCTTTATTTCAGTAAGATAAAGTTTCAAGTTATGTTACTGTTAAAGCATATTTTGGGAGAAGAAAGGGATTTGTCTTGTGCCTGTCTTAAGCCTCAGTGCCCTTGCACCCGAAGCAGGTGCACTGACACTAGGAGCATCTCTGCTTCCCTCCAACACTGTCTCCCATTGGCTTTGCTGGATCACTTTGGAGCTGCCAAGTAAGAGAAGTGAGTCTAAGCCAACACACAGTCAACTGCTGTCCTCATATCAATAATTGCTACCAGCCCTTGAGAGAGGAAAGGGTATAGTTAGGGGGTGGGGTGTGTGTGTGTGTGTTTTATAGGGGGGGTCAAGTTCGTTTGGGAGAGGGGAGAGGCCATGGAGTTACAGCTTGTTGCAGTTGGCGGTCAGGCATTGGGTTTTAGCTGGGCCTTCCCTTTAAAAGTTGCATGCTGTCTGCAAGGTGCTACACACTGGGCACCTCGAGCTCCGCATCTCAAGACAGGTCCCTTTCCCTGTGGTTGTGAGGCTGAAAAGACAGGAAAGAGGAGTTTCCAGCAGTCCGTAACTGGAAGATTAGAGCTTCTCTATAGAGGTGGCTGTGGAGAGATGAATAGCCACAGGTGGGGACCTGGTGATGCCCATGATCAAACATGGGCCCTTAACCAAAAGGCGGGCAGGTTGATCCCACGAGAAGGATGTGGGGACCCACTTACATGATGATAGCCAAGAAAACCCTTATGAGCCAGTTCTCTGTCCCGTGGGGCCCACCGTGAATTGGAACAGACTCAGTGGCCCCTAACCCCAGCAGATCCAGCATGGGTGGTGGAAGGGGCAGTCTTCTATGTCAGGCGCAATGTCTGGTAAACACTGAGGGATCACTATTCAAAGGTTTGGGGTCTGTTCTTTTAAGGAAAATGGGATGGCTTAATGAGGGGAGGGGCAGTGTGCACTTGGTGTGGTGCTGTGATAATGGTGATGGAATTGGGTCAGCCCCACGGCAGTCTCTGGCCACAGTGTCTGTAGCAGGCAAGCCAGAGCACAGAAGTGGCCTGGACTTACACAACCTGTCACCAAGCACCTTGTTTTTTCCAGCCACCTCCCTCAGTGGGGTGGGACCCTTGTTGACCCCCCCGCTGGGACCAGTGCAGTCACCCTCTTCCCGGCAGTGTCCATCTGATTTCCCAGTAAGCAAGGTAAACACAGCACCTTCTATGGAATTAAAGGCCCTTTTCCCCCCAACTACCCCTGACAGGGATGGGGGTACCTAGTGGAAATTACATGTGGTGAAGAACCTGAGAAAATGTTCACACTGTAGGTGAGCCAGGAAGCAGAAGTAGGACTTTGCTTACCTTGCTTGCTGGGCAGTCCACCCTGCATCCTGAGCCCCACGGGGACATGACACTGGCAGCCCTGGGGAAGAATTACCAGGTAAAAAGGACCAGGGTGTCGTGTGTGTCCTTGGAGGCTGGCAAGGGGTGTGTGGTCAGCATGGCCCAGCCTCCCGTGGGGGCCAGGCATCCATGCACTCACCCATTCTGGCTGGGTGGGATACAGCTGGGGGACTGTGTGTGGTTCCCCACCCACCCACCACACACACAGATTACGCAGTGGCAGCTCCTTCAGGACAGACAGCCCAGGAAGGTGCCACCACTTCCTTCTGCCCCCCTAAACCTGGCTGGTTGTCACAGATACCAGCCTTGTCCTGTGGGCACCCCTGCCTGCAGGCACCCCATTCATGAATTCGCCTTCCTCTGATGGGTTGCCCCGAAGATAACCACCCCGGCTCCCATCTGGGTGAATTTAGTGGGGGGCGGGTAGGAGGGAACCCTCCAGGAAACCTGACTTCAGAGGCAAGGCCAACCTGTGGGAGGTGTCCTGGCGGCAGCTTGTAAGAACCCACTACGACCATAAACAATATCTCCTGGATAGGAGCTAATTTCACTTTATTGCTTTAACGGAAGCTGAGCTGCTCCCTGTGGCAGTTTAGGACCCTTTTTGGAAAGGAAAGTCTCTTGTCTAGATAATAAGCCCAGCTTGGTAGGCTTTCAGAAGCCATTGCAACCTTTTGTCTTTCAGTATTTGTTAGTGAATCGAAGGTTGGTTATTTTGGGGGGTGGGGGATACAGTGTCTCAGTGGCATAGTAGATGTTTGATCTGGACATGTCCCCGTGTCACCTGCTTGAAGTGTCTCATGTGGACTTAGGATCCCAAGTTGGAGGGAGTTTGTGTTTAGGTGCCCAGCACCTAGGTAAGGAGCCCTGAGGACTGGCCACTGACAGACACTGTGTTTCGGAAGCAGGATATTGGTGATGACTGAGGAGGTTCTTTTGAGGGGGCTGGGATGCTCTGACCTGGCAGAGAGGGGAGGGGGATGCTTCCAGAATGCTGTGGTGACACCCCAGCAGGGACATAGTCTGGGGGTGACCCTACAGTGAGCTCTGCATGGTGCAGTCCCTGACCTTCCTGGAGCCACTGGCTCACAACTGTTGGTGCTCAGTGTGTCCCGGGTCCTTGGCTGCCTTTGCCTCGCCCTTTCTCTTGAGTGTATGGCATATACGGCTTTTCTGTGGTTGAGTTTGGGCCTGTGTAACCAGACATTGGTCATGTCCCCGTAGCCTTCAGTGTGCAGGAGGGGATGTGGGCCTGCCAGCTGGACGGGCGAGGGCCACCCCGCATGGCAGGGTGTGTGCTGACCCACTGCTTGCAGGCTGCCGGTACAGCGCCTCCTAGGGCTCCTCTGAGCTCTCAGGACACCTGCCGCAGCCACGGGGTCTCAGTAAGGCCCCCTCCTCTCCTGGTTCTTCTTGGTGTGGTCTGTTGCAGTCCCCTCTTCCTGCTTCTGGGGTATTCGAAGTAGCCACTCCTTGATGAGCCCTAACACCTGTATATATAGTTCCACCTGTTAGCCTGGTGGGAGTGACCAGGCCACGGACATCTAAATGGCCCATCATGGCCACGCAGGACGACTGACAGGCCAGAGTCACAGACAGTGGAGCTTGGGCACCCTTGTCTGACAGTAGCGCCTTGGGTGATTTTTTTCCAGTCTGACAACATACAGGACTCGGTTACCACTGGTGACCAACCAGGTGCTCTGGAGAGCTGGTACGAGGAAGGTTGGTGGGCTGTGCTGTGCTGGACTCCACTGTGTGCTGGACTCCTCAGGGCCCACACACAGCGAGTTGGACAGTCAGCGCCTGGCTTGCGTTTATATGCGGCAGGCTTTTGTAGGTCCAGATGTGCAGTTGGGGTGCTATTGCTCCCCAGACTGACTATAGCAGGGGACAGGTGGTCTCTCCTTGCAGGTCCCTCCCGCCTGCCAAGTGTTGAGGGGTATTTCACTCTGGCTGGGTGTGCAGGTTGACCTAGTAGCTGGGAACCCTGGGAAAAATTTACCTAGAGTCGTGAGTGCATTTTATCAATGGAACTTTAGGAAATAAATTATTTTCAAACCTTTTAATTTACCCTGTGTAGTAGCTGCCCTAAAACAAGTCCTGGAGACACTTCCTGTCAACTCACCTAGCACACTGCCTCTGCTGCTTCCAGTCGAGAGCTGGTTCCAAAAAACACTGGTTCCCAAACTCAGGCTACTGGTTTTCTTCTAGGTCCAGGGTTTCCTGCTACCCAGAGGGTATCCTCTGGGAGAGGCCTCTTTGAGCTGAGATGGGTGTGGAGTGAAGAAGCAATTACCACGAGTTAATGAACTTGGAGAATATTTGGTTGTGGTCTGAATGCATGTTTACCAAACAAGTTTGTTTTCCCTTCAACAACGAACACACCTTTTGTTTGGTAATGTGAGTTGCAATCCCCTCAGTGTAACAGCTCTCTCCCCACTTCCTCTGGGGCTCCTTCCTGTTTTCTGAGCCTTGTTGTTGGGCAAATGGTGCCTGCTCTGCCCCTTGGAGGAGGGGATTGTTTTGAGGAGAACTGGCTCTGTTGTTGGGCTTGAAAGGGGTTCTTGGTATTGGGTTCATTTCCAAGTTTGAAGGGTGTCTGAGGGAGCGCCTGCTAGCTAGGCGCACAGGATTCTCACCAGTCTCTATCAGAGCCTAAAGTCTGGTCTTTAAGATCCCAGTTGGTGCTCTCAGACTATGATGTGTAGAACATTGTTGTAGACCATTGTTGGTCTGGACTTTGTTATGCCCCGAGGTGCTTGGTGCAGGGTGTCAGGTTATGGCTACAAAGTTTACACACTCTTACCTCTCTGCATTCCTTTCCTAGAACTATGTGCTCCATATGCCGCCTACAACTGTTGTCTTACAGTTCTGCTTATGTATCCACTTGTAAAGGATTGTTTAGTACTGTTAGCCTGTGAAAGCAAATAACATTGTATTGATTGTTGCCTTGTATTCTGCGGACCTCCTAGGCCTGCTGAGCAGCCCTTGTGTTGCCTTGCCCTTCTCTCAAGTGAGCGGGTGTCTGCTGTCTAGCGATATTTTTTATCCCTCTCCCTCCACATTGGTCCTTTTGTAAAGGGTAAATTTCACTCAGCACATTTTGCCCTCAAGGTTCATGGACTCTTCCTTATTTAGGGCTGTATGGTATTCCCTTGTGCGAGCTCACTGCAGTGTGCACACCTATGTGTGTGGGACACTTAGGTTGTGGCTTTCCATGTGTGGCTCTGAATGATACCATCATCAATATGAGTGTGCATAGTGCTCTTGTGTCACAGCTCTGTGTCTAGTTGTGGGCTTGCTAGCTCACATGCCACCCTATTTCTTTGTCTTTTAAAAAAAAATAATTTTATTAGGGGCTCATAAAACTCTTATCCCAATCCATACACACATCAATTGTGTAAAGCGCATTTGTACATTCATTGCCCTCATCATTCTCTAAACATTCCTTCTCCACTAAGCCCCCGGCATTAGGTCCTCATTTTTCCCCTCCCTCCCTGCTCCCCCCTCCCTTATGAACCCTTGATAACTTATAAATTGTTATTTTGTCATATCTTGCCCTGTCCGACGTCTCCCTTTACCCATTTTTCGGTTGTCCCTCTCCTACCCAGTTTCCCTCTATGCTCCCAGTATCGCCACTCACACCACTGGTCCTGTAGGGATCATCCGCCCTGGATTCCCTGTATTTCCAGTTCCTCTCTGCACCCTATTTCTAAGCTCCTAAGGAAGCGCCCAGCCGTTTCTACAGCATTCCTGCCACTCTGTTAGCTCACCAGCAGTGCGCAGCCCTGTCTCCCCACACCCTGGTCAGCATGTGTGTTTGGTCATTGTTACTATTCTCGGGGTGGATGGTGCCGCCTTCTAATGGTCAGTGGCCACCTGGACGTCTCCGCTGTCCAAGCACGTCTGTCCCTGCCCCTGTATTTAGGATGGTTTGTCCCTGTGTCGTTGAGATGTCACTTCTGCCATTTCTGCACATCAAGTACATCACCACCAGAAGCGTTCTTTACCCCTGACGGTAGACTCTTTGCGGGTTTAATTTTTAGGAGGTGCCAGTCCCCTTGTGTGTCTTCTGCCATTGTGAATTTTAGGTTGTGTTTCTTAAGACTCTGTACACCACACATGAATTAGGAGGTGGCTTAGTTTGCCCCATGTTCCTCCATGATGTTTATAATGTTAGCTTGTACATTTCAGTCTTGGCTCCATCTCGGGTTTGTATTTGTATGTGATGTGAGCTATGGACCCTGTTCTCATGCCCCACCCCCATCGCCCAAATGTGGCCATCCCCATTTGTTAGAGATAGGGCTCTTTGTGGAAGGACAGCTGTTGTCTGTAGATGAGTGGTTTGCTTCTGGATTCTCAGCTCTGCTCCTTTGCTGTCTGTGTGTATATGCACGCACCTGCACCAGCCGTTTGTGACACCGTGGCTGTGTGTAGTGTGTTCTGAGAGTGGGAAATTCGAGGCCTCTGCCTCACTCGTTCTTCAGTAGCACTCTGATCGCTTATCTGGGCTCTCAAGTCAGGGTTGTGACTGCTACCCCACTCTGACTCCTTGTGTGTGTGTGTGTGGGGGGGGCTCGCAGATGAAATAAGCAGAATTAGTTGATGGTCTCATTTCTCAGTAGCCTCAGTCACACTTGAGGGGTTCGCAGGTGGGTATTGGACAGTGCCGATGAAGACGCTGTCCTGCAGAAAGTCCTATTGGCTAGCAGTACTGACTCACCTTTCTGGTCTGGGCCTTGGGATAGAGTTGTTCTGGGGAGCGGAAAGGTCACACTGGGTGTTGGAGAGATGAGCGGGCACCAGAGAAAGTAAAAGCTGTGGCAGCAACTTCATAGGTAAAAACCTGGCTCCAGGGCAAGCCCACAGAGAGGGGCTTCCTTGAATTATTTGTGGTGAAAGACCTGTTTGTGTTTTCATTCCCAGTTCGCCCTGGACGATACTTTTGTGAGAACACATTCTTTTTGCTGGGCAGGAGTGGAGGGGTGGGAAGTACACATGTACACTGCAGCCCCAGCCTTTTATGCTTAAAGACACAAAAGTCTGCTCCCACAGCTGTGCTTAGAGCAGGCAGAAAAGAATCACAGAAGCTGTACATGTTGAAAGCAAGCCCGGGGCAGTTAACATGGAGAATCCAACACACTTTTGCTGGAACAGCATACCTGGAAGTAAGATCACATACATGAATATTGGCAATGTTTAAGTGATATAATGAGCTTGCATGGACAGGCACCCTGACTGCTCAAGGAATCACGTGCGTTTTACCTGTTTCATGCAAAGCCAGTCCCGGGGAGGCAATCCTCCAAGACCTGAAAATCATTCTCCCAACACTAGTTTCCCGGGATGCTTCTGTAGCCAGTTACCTCGTAAGCGTGTAGCTGAATTCTCTTAACTCACGTATTTTGAACGACCTACACAACCTGTGGCCATCACACCTCTTTTGACTCAAAAGTGACTCTAGAGGACCAAGTAGAAATGTCCTAATAGGGAGGGGTCCCAAGGCTGTGTCATTAGGGGAGCAAATCCTCTTGAGATGGGCACAAACCACTGTCCTCTAGGTTAGCAGCCAAGAGCTTTAACTACTGTGCCAGCAGGGCTGTTGCAGCTACCACCCTGTAGTAACAAGCCCAGACAGGGATCATATTCTGTCCGGAACCCTGGCTGACAGAGCACCTTGCCCCCTTGCTGTGTTCACAGCACTGTCCTAATGGTGTGAGTCCCACTAACTGGCCCCTGCCACCTGGAGTTGGGAGAGTTGTGTGGACACGGACAGAAGTGGTGAAGGGGGGAGAGGCGGTGACGTAGCTCAGGGAGACAGTCTTGGGTGACCCAGGTGAGAAAAGAGTTAGAGGGGAAGTGGGGCAGGTAGGACTTGCCTTACCATGGCTGGCGTGAAGTTGGAAGGGGTCCCCCCCCTTAGGGGTTCTTGGTGGCTTCTAGAAGTTGGATGAGATGGGGAGACATGAGCTCCATTTGAGACCCTGCCCACAGGCGCGTGCGCGCGCTCTCTCTCTCTCT